>NW_004524735.1:4212281-4271697 GCF_000260255.1 Octodon degus | reverse complement strand
TCTTCTTCTCCTCCTTCTCCTCCTTCTCCTCCTTCTCCTCCTTCTCCTTCCCCTTCCCCTTCCCCTTCCCCCCCCTCCTCCTCCTCCTCCTAGGGAAGGGTCTACAGGGTGTTCAGCATTTCACTACTACATCAGACTAATAGTTGAGTGAAATTAGCTACATTCAGAAAGTACAGTATCTCCTTATGAGAAAATACATAAAATAATAACTAAAATAAAAGAGATACAATGAAAAACGAAGAGATGGAATGCTGGAAGTGGGGAAGTTGTCAAGAGGGATGGAGGAAGGAAGGGAGAGGGCCACTAGTGATGGAAATTGATAAAGAGATGACACATGTGTGGACTAACTGCTCTCAGTGTACCCCATTGTTACGTGATACTAACACGTCCTAATAAAATATTTTAAAAAAGAAAGTCAAGCTGTGCTTTCCATTTCCAAATTCCTGGCCTCTTTTGATGCTGCTTAAAACTGTATCTTACAATTTTTCTCTGTCATTTTTAACTTGCAATATCTCTGTTTGTTTGTTATTAACTTCCATGCAAAGATATACTTCAAATATTTTATTTGAAATGTCAATCACCAGAGCTCACAATATATGATATTGGGGACAAGAGATTTTACGTTCATATATTTGTATATAATTTGGACTTCTATGAGCACTACCATAGTGGAGACTGTAGAAATCTTTTCATGCATTTCTTAAGCGTACGAAGGGTGTGGTTCTTGTTTTTCCAGGTATGTGAGTTGCTGAAGCAAGAAATTTAAATTATCCAAATGATATTAATTGAAAAGTGTCAATGTTGTTACAAGGTCTGTGTGCTTGGACTTGTATAAACCAATAATTCAGCTCCTTCAGTGCAAATTCATAATAACTATGATTATGCCAGCAGCAGAATGCAGCCCTGACAGTTTTCCAGGATGCACGATATTCGTGAACTACAACTCAAATCTAAAGCATTTGTCTTCTCTAATAAAAGCAGTTCAAGGCTAATGCTTCTAATCATCTTCGTTAGTGATACTTTAAATATATTTTATACTGTGCTAACTTACTGGCTATTTGACAGTAAGGGACAATAGAGTATTGTGGATGGATGGGATTCAGAATTATGAACAAGAGATTTCTGTATTTGAATAACTGCAGAATAACAATGAAAGAATTCAAAACATTATATTTTAAATTAATTTTATTGAGAAAGAAATAGCAATGAGACAGTTTCAAAGCAGGTTAGTAGGATAGTTATAATAATTAATAGACTGCATATTGTTCTCTTCGTAGTAGTTATTCATAGTACAAGATGCGGACATGATATTTTGTTTATACTCTTAGTTCAAATATTTCTTCTCATTGAGCTAAGAGAAAGTAGCTATATATCTATCCTAACAAAAAAAAAAAAATATATATATATATATATATATATATATATATATATATATATATATGCACTACAAAATGGTCCTTCATTTATATCTCCCACCCTTTATTTTGAGGATTTTCCATTGGCTCGTGTTCTTGGACTAGGACAGAGTAGTGAGGAAAGCAACTTTCTACTTGTCCTTACGGGCTTTCTAATCAATGAACGAGGTGGCAGATGGAAACCATTTCTATGTGAATGGATGATTGTATGTAATGCTACAGTGAAGTGGGCAGGCTGCTGTACTGTCTTGCTGAGAGTGCTGCGTACAGGGCAACTGACACGACTTGGATGGGCCGGCCGCGCCTGGCTGGATGGAACTGAGAAATCTGGAACCTTTATGTGGCCAAACCTCACGGCCCCTTCAGCAGCATTTCCGCACTGAGGCCCTTTCCCCAGAGGAATAATTTGGGGGTAAACTAAGTATTTTAACTACGAAACAATGCTTTGTTTGTATTACCAGGATACTGGAAGTAGTTTAATTATCTAAAAATACAGAGTTAAATTTATTATGCTATAAAAAGTTATCAAATACCCAAAAGTCCTATTTAAAAGTAAAGCACATGTTGTCATACAAGCTGGTTGGTGAAAAAACTGTAGAATATAGAACAGTAAGCACTGTTCTGTGAAGATGCTCTGCCTTCTCCCAGACCTACCTTTTCTAGTTACTCAGTTTCTCTTATTTGATTTCCAATTTATCAATAATAATAGCACCAGTAGTAGTTGCTAATTGTGGCCATCCCTTAGCACCTCCAACCCAGTGCTAACCATTCTATCCAAAGTTTCAGTTGATTTTATATAAAAAGTGAAATAGGTACTATTAAATTGATTTCTTTTTGTGTTTGGAAATTTTTATATGGCTAAGTACAGACATTTATTCCCTTATGCCTCAAAGAGAAGTTCAATGTTCATGCGGTTTTCCGTGGATTTCTTTACTGCATTTTACCTAAGTGAAATCATTCTTGTTGACAGCGTTTTGTGAAGAAGGCTGCAGATACGGTGGAACATGCGTGGCTCCTAACACATGTGCCTGTCCATCTGGATTCACGGGAAGCCGCTGCGAGAAAGGTAACCCAGCCTGTTCTTTCCAGGGTGTGCAGAACGATGTGCAGCCACGTGGAAAGGATGGAGTTTCTAGGCAGAAACACACGCTTTGTGGTAGGCAGTGTGTCCTGGTGGTGTGGCTCTCACAGAAGATGCTTTTGTTACTCCACAGTAGGCTTCTGAGCCCTGACGGTAGAGCTCCCCTTGCCCTCCTTTCAATGCATGTAATTTAACAAAGTCAAGTCTTTCCTCTGCTATAATTGCACTGTGCCTTTTAAGTCTAATTAGAGATAAAACCCAATGATCTGACCTGCCCCACTTATCACCAACTGCATAGCATCATATGCGCCTATTAGAGTTATAATAATCTGCTGCATCAACAGAATCTAAATTAGTAACACACGCTCCTTGCATTAAAGCATATTAAATAACTCTAGCAGCAGGTTTATTTGCTTGCTTGGGATTTTATTCTAATGCTGGTTTATTAGGAACATTATCATTCATGGACCTGATAGTATAAGCCAATTAGTATTAGTAAAATTTCACGATATGTATCTTGCAATTCGCTAAATGTGTTGTTTACATTTGGCACTGTTTACTGAAAACTTTCGTTCTTGCTGATTGGAAAAGTCTGATCTTTGTTCAAATGAAATCTGATATCCATGTCAAGGTAGATGAAGTGCAAGCCAAGGGCTTGTGGGCATGTGAGAGCAAGTGCTCAAATTTGCTTTCCCACGTTCTGTATTCGCACTAAGTCATGGCATTTGTGTGTGTGTGTGTGTGTGTGTGTGTGTGAGTGTGTGTGTGTGTGAGTGTGTGTGTTTGTATGTCAAACTTGATGCTTCTAAAGGCATAGAAAATCAAAACAGAATCCTGTATTGTTGTTACTATTACAGGTATTAAATTAAGGAGAGGTTATCTTTATCTGACATGGAATATGCAAGCAAAACTATTTTTTCATTCTCCTTGTGGTTAAAAGGTTCTGAATTTAGGTAATACTTTTTTTTTCAAAAAATCATCCTATTTATTATACTCCATCCTGACTGATACATCACGTTATAGGACCTAGGATATGTATTCTAACTCATTGTCACATAAATTATTCAACAAAGAAATCAGTGAATGATATCTGCATCATTGTTACCGTGTTTGGGGGTGTTATCAACAAACCAGATTATAAATATTAAGAATAATTATTGGTTCATTCTTTACAAAAAAGACATTAAAGTATCAAATAATGTGCCCAAGTAATATGAGAGACTTACCACTTGGATCTGAAGAATATTTACTCAAGGGGCCGCAGAGATAGCTCAGCAGTCTAAGCACCTTGCCTAGGCAAGCGCAGTGAGCCAAGTTCAATCTGCACTACTGCATGCCATGCCGGCCCCACTCCAGGCATGCTGTGCTAGCCACTGAAACCAGACATGGTGGCGAACACCTGTAATCCCAATCCTGGGGAGTCTGAAACAAGAGGATCACTATGAGTACAACCTGCATAGTGAGATCCTGTACCAAATACATAAAATTTTAAAATAATATTTACTGAGAGAAAAAAAAAAAGGCCACTTCACACATGCCCTACATGTAGAGCATTTGACCTTAATTGGTCTTTCTAATTAAATGAAAAAAAAATAAAGATTTGCTTTATCTTCTTTAGGTAGACTCTGATTGCCTAGACTGATCATACGGGAAGTAGTAATGACAGAAGGGTGGGGCTGGAAGTGGCAATGAAGATGGATTCTCATGGGCTGGAAAGTCATTTGTTGAGTACTATTTCCCATATTTTTAATACCAAGAGCAAAGGAAAGACACAGATTTTACTCCCATTTTATGGATGACAAACTAAAGCTTAAGTAGGTAATTAACTTCAGCAGTTATTAAGACCGAGAATTAAACTCAGGTTCCCTCACACAAATCCTTTATTCTTAAGGATTTATATATATTTTACATATATTTCTCTATTGCAAAGCATGGAACTCTGTTTAAAACCACTTTATCAGATTGAGTGAATCAGAATACTGGGGAGTTTGATTCACCCATCTGCATCTTCCACAGGCTTTTCAAGTAAGTGCAATATGTTATCGCAGCATCAGCGAGCTTATTATTTCTTTTGTATTATAATAACTGGGAGGGCTGGGGCACTGCTGTAGGCTGGGTCCTGTTGTCAGTGACAGCCCAGCAAAAATCAATTCTGGTTTCTTATGCCTTGTGCATCTGTCCTTTGTCCTTTTTCTACTCAATAAGTTTGTGATTGTATCAACACTTGCATACCGGTCTATAATGTGAACAGAAAACTATCAAGGAGAAAATCAAGGCCAGGAGTAGAAATAAATAGAGTCAGACAGCCTGAGGTTTTCTAAATAAATGTTAAGGTTAATACTTGCATATTCTTGAGTTGCAGGGTCATCAGAAGGGGAAAATTAAATAAGCCATTTTTGCATGTGGTGATTTCTTCATCTGTGTCAGAGTCATTCTAGTTTTTTCATGGAAAGGGTAAAGCACATATTTTAGCTGTGTGCAAGGAATCTAGATGCATGACAGGCAGATGAATTGGATTAGTGCTGTGCTGTGAGTCTTGGCTTCATGCTGATCATTAGTAAGAATATTGTCCCTTTGCCAGTGAATCAGAGTCATGTTAGATGCCTTGAGACTCAGAATACCAAGGAACCGTTGCCAATATAGTGAGAATATCTGTTGTTATAATGGTAGTAAATCTTCTGTTTGATTTGTTCTAATTTCAGGACTCTCAAAATGGGCTCATTGGAACTATATAGAATCATTTATAGGTAGTCTTAAATATATTCTCTTGACTATCCGTCTTACGGGTTTCACATGTTCCTTTTGATACTTGGCTGTTCAGGACTCAAGTGCACTTAGTTAACATCATCATTGCTTGTTAAAGAAAATATGCATCTAGAGAATAAAAATGTTAAACATCTCTCGTTTGTGCATGGAGCACAAGACGCTCAACACCTTCTTGTTCTCCATTCATTTCCATAACTCCACCAGGACTAAGCAAATTCTATTTCAGCAACCCTGGACAGCGTATTGCTTACTTCTGCTCTTTATTGTCTTTGCTCTTTCTCTGCACCTGGAGCTTTGAATTGGTTTCAGAGTTGACGTGGAGATATGTCAGGAATGAGATGAGTGAAGGATCCTAACTGCTGTCATTTAGAAAAAAAAAAAAAAACTGGAAGGGATGAATGTTTTCTTCTTAATCTCAAAAGCTAAGGCATAGGGTTCCATGCTGATGTCATGCAGAGGATCATAGAACAAAATGGAAAACCCATGAAATTCTCTAAGTGACTTTCCAAATGTAAAATCAATGAGCCAAGCGATTTTCCTCCAAAGTTTGAGTGAGACTGAATTTTCCAATGAGTATTGCTACCTGAAAATCTGCAAGCAACACCAAGTATACAGTAACAAGGTGTGCAGCTATTTCTATCCCAGAATTCCTCGTGCCTAGCATCATTCTGGAACAATGATTCCTTGGTGTGGAGAACTGGGTTGTGCCATGTAGGATATTTAGCAGTGTTGCTGGAATTTGTGTACCAAGTGCCATTAGCGCTCCACCTCCAGTCAGAAAAACCAAAAACATCTCCTGACATTGTCAAACATCTTCTGGTAGGAAAAATTGTTCTCACTGAGAAATCCTGGCTCTGATGTGACATTTTGTCTTTCTAAAAAGGAAGTATGCAACAGGTGAATGATAACTTCAGTGAATGTTTAAATTATTATTTTTTTAATTTAGTGGTGTAAAAGACAAATTTCATAGATTGACAGGATAAATGCATCTAAAGCAAAAAGGAAGACTTAAAATATTTAGAGGGGAATTGATGGTAATATATCTTTTACTGTAATAAATAGTCTTATTTAAACATTTACTGTAGTTTAAAAATTTGATTCTTGATGAAACATTTATGGCAATTTCTGTCAAAAAAAAGCATTATGATGTGACCGCATGTGCTTTATTCACTGGCTGTGGTACTATGTGACTTCAGCATCTTCACCAAAGGCAAAGGACTATGACAAGGAAATGTTCTCAGTAGACTCAGGACAGCAAGGCACAGTGCAATACAGAGATCAGGAAAGGGGACTTCCAAAGCTGCTTCAGAAAATGGCAATACTACTACTAATAATAACAGCAGTAATAATAATTATGAAAATGGCAAGAATAATAAGTGTGTTTGCAGTGAGGACTATTACCAGGAGCATTAACAGCACTCTTACTGTAATAATTTTTTTTCAATTTCAACTTGTGTATTTAAAGTACACAACAGAATCGCATATTTTAAAAAATAGTCCACACCACAACTTCTTCTTTTTTCACTTTTGATTTTTTAAAAGAAAATATAACATAGTAATAAAAAAGAAAATATTAGAAATGATACAGAATTTCATTAAAAATATGAATTTGAAGGCATTTGTTTTATTGCATAGCGTTGTCTTCAAATGAGTTGTTCAGATTGCTAGATATATACATGCAAAATTGGAAAAACAAAGATAGAAAGAAAAGTTATAAGGAATTAAGAAGAGAAAAGAAAGGAAAGGAAAGCATTATCTCAGCTTTTCTGCAGACCAGCAGAAATCCACAGTGCAATTATCCAGACCATCCTGCTTACATAAATAGATGTATCTCCCTGCCCTACTCCCTCTCCTGTCTAGTTACTCATCTCAGTAACTCCTTCCTTCTTCATAGTATCTTTTGAATCCTTCACGTTTAATTTCCTCTTTCAGTTTCTTACACTAAGGAGACAATTTGCTGTTTGTACTTACAGGTCTTATTTACTTCCCTATGGAATTCAGTGTGAGATTTCCTCAAAAAGCTAGGATTGGAGGTCCCATTCAAACCAGCTATTCCCCTCCTGAGTATTATTCCATAAGAAATGAAAACATCATGTCACAGTAATTTATGTGCACCCATATTTATAACAGCACAAATTGTCATAGCTAAATCGTGGAAGAAACCCAAATCATTATCAACTGTGAAATGGATAAAGAAAATGTGATATTTTACACAATGAGGTATTATTGAGCTATTAAAAGAATAAACTTGAGGCTTTTATTGGTAAATAGATACAAATAGAGACTATACTCTTAAGTCAAATAAAACACACCATGACTTAATTTCCCATCCATTTCCACCTTAGGCTGCTTCTGTGGTCACAAAACAGAAAACATTGAAACACTAATCCTGGGCCGGCCAGATAGCTCAGTGGATTAAAGTGCCTGCTGAAGCAGACATAGGGACCAGGGTTCAATCCCCGGCATGCTGTGCCATCCCCATCCCTGGTGCGTGCTGAGACACTGGGACTGAGACAGGGCATGGTGGCACATGCCTGTAATCCCAGAGTTTGGGAGGCTGAAAACATGATCACTATGAGTTCAATCTGTATAGTGAGACCCCTGTAAACCCTGGACTAAAATACATAAAAAGAAACACTAACCCTATCATTGGAGATTATATATTTAGATCAAATATCTATTTTATTGAAATACAAAGTGTTGCAACCAGTTTTTTGGACAAAAAAGGATTTTAAACATCTTTTGAGCCATTTAGAAGCACTTAGCCTTAATTGTAATCAGAAGATTTTCAATCAATGGAAACCCAAGACTGCCTTAAGTCCGCCTTGAGCTGCTGTGTCTCCTTATAGTCTTAGAAGTCAGGTGTGGAGACTCAGCCTGCTTTGTGTCCGTGTTGCACTGCTGATTGAGGAAACAGGTGGATGTTTTAACCCCACACAGGATATATGGATTACAATTCTTGTTTTTCCTGAAAGAAATGATACCTTGAGAAGAAAACTTTAAATGTAGATAGTAAGAAGAAATTTTGTTATGTAGAATTAAATTTATTACAACCATTTTAAGGAGAATTTGTACTCAGATGCTTTCTTCATGACTAAGCTAATTAATTCAACACTCTTACTAGGAATTTGGACAGGGATGTATATCAAGACATTCCTTTGTGGGGTACAGAGATATCAACCAATTATACTATATTTCTTCTCCTATATATTAGATTAATTGCAAATTGTATAAGGATGAGTGTATAAGAATAATGTGTCTATATCTAGTGATTTTGAATCAAATTGCAAGAGGTGACTAGTGCCATAGTCACACCGTGTGACAAACTACAGCTAGTATAAAACAATTGGGAAAACAAGCTGATGTCTAAAACAATGGCAGATGTCAGCTTTTTCTTAAAATTGTTTTGGAAATGAATTATTTATTTTGTGTGTTACTCAGGAAACTCACATAACTATTGAAACTCTTACAGTCTCGAGGTTTTTCCAAAGTGCCTGAGCAAGAATGTCCAAATAAGTAACAAAGAACATTTAACAGCATTTATATATATACAATATAGTTTTCAGTGACTATTTTCCTGTTTCATTCCTCTGAGTCTTCTAATTTTCTCTAGTAAGTACAGGTTACATTCTGATAAGAAGTGATTTTTAGAACTTATAAAAAATCAACATTGTCTAAAGAATTTTTTTTTTTTTAGTATTTTAAGCTTTCCTTCAAGGAAATTATTTTTTGTAGCAGAATTATTTCTTTTATTTTTCCTTTGGCCCAAGGACTTGCAAATAGACACATAGAGGGTAATAGTTTGATTAGAGAATACAAATTGGGCTGTATTCTTCTCAATATTAAATCTTTCCCCTCTTGAGAGAATTATATCATCAGTCATCTGTTTACATTGGCTCTACTGACCCTCATTTCTGAGACAAAATTTTAAGAATCATTAAAAGGGCCATGGAAGGGGCTGGGGAGATGGCTCAGCAGAATAAGTGCTTGCCTATCAAGCACAGGGGCCTTTCAATCCCTGGTTCTAAAAAAAAAAAAAAGACAAATAAAAGGGCCATGGAGATGGCTCAGCAGACTAAGTGCCTTCCTAGTCAAGCACATGGATCTGGCTTGGATCCCTGTTACCACATGCTGTGCTGGCCCCAGCAAGACCAGTGTGGTGGTGCGCACCTGCAATCCTGGCACCAGGGAGGCTGCAACAGGAGGATCACTATGAGCCTGAACTGTGTAGTGAGACCCTGTACCAAATGCATACAATTTTTTAAAAAAAGTCATTAAGAAAGTCGATTGTAGTTCCACCCTCATAACAGAGAAGAGACTATTCTACTTCTGCTCCGGCAACACAGGACTACGAAGCGGCATCTGTTCAGAGGATGAACACAAATGTAATTCCAGCTGGGAGAGTTATGGAACTTTTCTCAACTCATGCTTTCTCAGAATGCCTGGCACATGGCACATGCTCAGCAAATGGTGGCTTCTCCTATTAGTGCTGCTTCTTTTGCCTTAAAGTGCTTAAAAAGAACACAAATGGCTTTGTGATATCATTAAAACCAGAAAAGAGAAAGATTTGGTTTCTGTGAGTCGCATAACCTGATCAGTGCACCCTACCCCTCAGTGAATCCGGCGTTGCAGAAGCTTTTAAAAAAATTCCAGTAAAGTCAAATGAATATGAATTTAGTTGAAAAATCTCCCACCCATACTGGATATTTCTAGAAATGAAGGTGAGAGAGAGGAGACATTGATCTGGCAGATGAGAAGAAACCACATCTACGGAACTCTTTGCACTTCACATGTGCTGAGGAGGACATTCCTTGCTTAGCACCTTCCTCCTCTCTCCAATTTGAAACATGCGCTTATGTGTCTGTGGGCAAGGAATTGGGATCAAGATCTATCTCACTTCCTCATAGCTCCACAATAGAGCTGCCACTGCATTCTCACAGCTTCTAGGGACATGTTACCACCCGGTTCTGAATCCTCCCCGATCATGTTTTGTCTCCAGCATTTGTAAATATGCCTGAAGCCATTTTCACTCTAATCTCTTTGACAAAGAGATGGTTTGTTTTCAAGTCATTTGGATATGACCATATGAAGCAATGGCTTTTGTTCATAATCAAGTGTTTGCACTAGCAGTGAAAGATGCACCCAATAGCGGTGCAAAAAGTACAGGACTGAAGTTCCGAGGACTGCGCTCTGATGCTAGATCTGCCTGTCACGTGCAACTTGCACTAGTCTGCCCCACACTTATTGTGAGTCCAAAATCTCTGATTTGACCCCTCTATTAAGGCTCCTGCTTTTACTATATTGAACCAATACGAGGACAAGTACCAGCATCATCCAGCCATTCAAGAGTGGGGTTGGGATTACAACCCTTGTATGAAAAAATCCAAGTTTAATACACCTTGCATTATAATCATTTGCCTCTTGCTCATTTTATCTTTGTCCGAGGGCAGGTGAACCTAAATAGCTATGTGAGAGGCCAGCTAAGCTGTGTAGTGATCTGTATAATGTCCAGTGTGATCATATGTATTGTTTTATACATTCCTTCTAATATCTTTGCTGTGCTTCAAAAAGAGTAGTGAGAACCAAACAGTGTTGAAGAGAACAGTCTCTGAAGTGACATTATTTAAATTTCAGCTGAAGTTCTGTGACTTCCCAGGATCTATGACATGTATCAAGTTAGGTTTGCTGGAAGGAAGGGGCTATCAATATTCCTTCCTTGTAACACTAAAGATTAAATAAAATAGTCAAATTTAAATCACTTAGTAGAATCTCTGGCATCTGGTGGATGTCTAGAAATGAAAGTTACTGAAAATTTATCCTTGGTTTACCTGGAAGTTAGTAGAAGTACAAGTATAAACAGCTTCACTTATTTTGTCTTTCTGTGTTACATTTTAAAATTCATAGATGTTGCAAATCTCCAAGTGAGAGAGTTTTACGGGAGAGAAAATCAGGTCTCATGTGAGTGGCACAGTGAAAAGGCTGCTAGCGTTGGGTCCTCTGCGTGAGACAGGCCCAGTGGAGGGTGCTTTGTTCCTGGAGAGCTTTGGTAAAGGTCTGAGATTACTGGAGAGAACCAAATGGAGCTGCCCAGGAATGATAATCCCTCCCTTCCATGAAAACCACAGTGCTCTGTTTCCTAGGTGCTGGCCTTGTTATGGTTCCGTTCTCTGTATTGAATCCTCTGTCCAATTTACAAAGGATTCGGGTGCCTTTCACTTGTAGGGTTCCCCTCAAGGATGTCCTTGCTCACACCCAATCAGACTGAGAACAGGGCATCTGGCTGCTAATAATATTTTTCTTTGCCATGAGACAACGGCAGCCTCGGACTCAGATGTTTCTTCTCAGTTTTTTGAGATTTGAGTCAAATACCAGTTGCTATTTTCCTCCACATCAAAAGGACCTGCCTATGTGCACTTGAAGTCTCTTTCCCCAGCGTGAGTTTAGGGAGGGAGTTCTTCCCTCTCTTCTGTTTATTTTTATTTTTATTTTTTTTAAATGAACTGTAATTGGCACTGGGCCAACTAAATAGCTTTTCCCCAGCAGAAGCCTTAGTTTTATCTTCATTGATGTCCATGTTGGTTTGCTAGGCCTTCCTTTACAGAGCTGCAAGCTGGTTAAATAATAATTAAGACACCCAATGGATATTTGACAAGTATTTTAATATTTGTTTAGCATCCCACTTTGGGATGTGAGAGTTCTTAAAAGCTATTCCATTGTGACCTTCCTGAAAAATGCAATTTCAATATCCTATGTTTTAAAATTATATATATATATATATATATATATATATTTGATAAAAGAATAAGTGAATAAATATAGAGATGGGTAGTAAACCTCACATGATATACTGTTTTCATCTTATAGACCAAAGCTGACAATTCCTGTTCAGATCTTATTTGAAGGGTAACTATAGTAAGGTATGCTGTAAAGATGGTGAGGATTGCCATGGACTAGAATAATACAGCAATTTTTGTGCATTTCCAGTAGCTTAGTCAGCATGTATTTCCATGAAGTTGTTTGCACTTTGCCATGAAAGAAGAGAACCAATCTTTTTAAACAGATTGACAATCACCATAAAATAAATGAAAGCTATTAGTGATTGCCTTGTCTAGTTAGTAAGGCAGAAAATAACTCCTATTTAGATGACAAGCAGCTCTTACTTCCCACCAGCCAAGCCCACGCTATTGAACTGTGAAAGTCAGGAGTCAGATTCATAAGCTAATTTTTAATCTTATGCCCTGGAAAATATGAACAGGACTGTCACTTGAAGTGTAGCAACCAGCAAGGATGGGAACTCATCGTTGTGTAAAAGTGTAAGCACCTGGAAGCCAGAAATTACAAAATGTCCCTAGTAACTCACCATGAGTCTTTGGATGCAAGAATATGCGCTGCACTGCAGATCATGTGGAAAAAAGGTTGACAGGAGCAAATAGATAGACCAAGAAGGGATATAACTCCTGTGATTTGCATCACCCTCTCCTAATTGAGTGCGCGGATTAGAAAAAGTAGGTGCCTGAGAGCCTCCACCGGCCTTCAAAATAAGACGAATCAAGCAGCAAGACCCATGTATTCATTCTAGTACTGAGCTATATTGGGTTATTTTGCTGAATTTACGCACCTACAATATTTAAATGGCAATGGAATACCCATCTTTCACAAAACTAAATAAAAAAGGGGATACAAATGAAGGACCATTTTTTATCTGTATATACAAAATAGTTAGGATCGATATGCAACTACTTTCTCTCAATTCAATGAGAAGAAAGATTTGTACTAATAGTGTTTGGACAGGATCTCATGTGTGCATCTTGTACTATGAATAACCACTAAGAAGACATCAATTTGCAATTTGTTAATTATTGAAACTATCCTATTAATTGGTTTTGAAACTGTCTCATTGCTATTTGTTTCTCAATAAAATTAATTTTTAAAAAAAGAGAAGCCTTCGCTGGCTTGGTTAGCTAATGTGGTTTTAAAGCATCCTGTAGTTTAATACAGACCTTGAAGTTATCTATGGGCAGCAGCAATTTTAACCATGTAGACTGAGTCCATGAGGGGAGATCGTGGGAGATTATTTTATTAAAGGAAATTGGGCTAAGAAAAGCTCTCAGCACTTCCTCACTCCTTAAGGATAAAGCCCCAGTTCCCTACCATGATATACAAAGACTTCTGTGATTAGACCTCTGTTTGTCTCCTACTTTTCTTCAATATAAATTATAAACTTCAGCCCATTCTAGCCTACTTTCAGTCAGTAAAAATGTTTATTTTGTTCAAATCTCTGAGCTTTTGTTCATAATGCTTTCTCTGCCTGTAATACACATTCAGATTTTTATATTGGTCATCAATGTCTAGCAATATAATACAATAGAAAAGATGGCACCTTGGAGGAGGTCTCTTATAATGAGGAATAGCCCTAATCTCCCTGTCAAATTGCCTCTCTGACAGTCTTTCTCATTCTAGGCGATGGTGAAATCTATCTTTTCATATTCTCTGGGCTGAAATCTTCAAATCACCCTTATTTCTCCTTTCCTTCAGTCCCCCAAGTCCAAATTCTTTTTCTCAGGCTTCAAAATGTGTGTAGAATCCAGATTCCATACACTGTTCATCCTATCATGTGTGGGGATGAAATCATTGCTCCTCCAGGTGACGGCACAAGTCCACAGCTCATCGGTCCCTTGTGGTATTGTGAAAATGTAAGTCAGCTCTCTTCAGTCCTCCACTCTCCATCCTCTATGGCACCACATTTTCACACTGATAAATCACAATAATTAATGATAATGGCCTGCAGGACCCTGCTCGCTCATGGCCTGGCTCCCCATTACTTTTTTCTGCTAAGATCAGGGCAGTGCCTAGAACAGGACAGTTGCTCAAAAACGTGTTGAATTCGTGGAAAAAGCAAGAAGAGATCTTTTTGTTTTTATGTTAGTCTTCCCACCACACTTCCACGTCAGCACGAGCTGTTGGGAAGAGTGAGAACTCCGCACTGGCCGCCGGGCCTCTTCTTCATCCCTCATCTTGGACTGTGTGCAGCCAGCCTTGCCCTTGGCCTCTCTTCTCCCTCTTTCCCAATTCAGTCAACCAGCACCATGCATTTATTTTTCCTTACTCACACTTTCTTATCACTGACTGCCCTTTGTTTGGGGCCTAGAATGACATTAAAAGACCAGTCTCCAACTTTTAACCTCACTTTCCCTCTGAGACATCACAGCCGATGTAGTCCTTATAAAATATAATAAAATTGTTACTTGACAAGCAACCTTAAATGATCTCCAGTGCCCTTGAAGGACATAAACTGCATCCTCCTTTCAGGCATGCTGCATGGTACTGATGATTCTTAATACTTCTCCTTTCCAACTTACAATCAATTCGCCTCTTGTATTAAAGTCTGTTGGATTTTCTTACCATAATTTTCTCCTGTCCCAGGCCTCTCTCCTTGGTATTTGAAATAGCTGAAATTCTCTGGCCTCTCTTTCTCTACCTTCCTTTTCTCCACCTGCTGTGTTTGTTTCACAACTTCCCTGGTTCTCTCACACAGATCTTAAACTTCAAAAATATTTATCAAATTCCTCAGTGTCAATTTCCCTCCAGAACGGTCTCTGTTCACCCTGATTGCTCATCATAAGACCCATCATGCTCAAGTCCCTCCTTACTTTCCCGCTTTCCTTTCTTCTGATCACCCAGTTCTGTGGGACAGCCAACCTTTTCAGTCCCTCATAGCACTCCCTCTAAAAGACCCACAAGTTATTGTTGCCTCGGCATAGCAGGTACTGATCTACAGGATCTCCCAGATAAAAGGAGTGTGTCCTATTCATGTGTTTCTTTCCTTTCCACTATTATCATTTTTCTACCCCAAAGTGGTAATTATATGCAATATAAATGAGATCATCTTTGATTTGTATAGCATGTTCTAAAAAGTGATAAACAATAGCATGTAGTGAAAACACTTTGAAATACAGAAACTCGGTAAGTCCTTTCAGGAATACAAACAAGTCCTTCCTTCTCCCCATAGGTAAACCCTGGTTTCCATAGCCCAACCCCAGTATGCACAAGGCTGGCCATGTCTGATCCTAAAATTCCCCAAACTCTCTTTCCAGCAGCCCATTTAGTTGGAGCATAGATAAATGAGAACTGGACTTGTAAAAAAGTTTGCCTTATTGCCTGCAGAAGTGCTATGACATCGCCTTTGAGTGATGTGACGTGCCAAACATCAGGCCTCACAGTATTCCCAATTCCTGGCCCCCAGATATTGAAGCCCTAGTCCCTAGTGTGTTCCCTGTGTGCCCATACAGCCACGTTTTGGACATATTTACATTTCTTTTCCCACATTTCTTCTTCCTTGTGTCTCTTACAGCAGCAATACTTCTCTGTCTTTGAAGATTAGAGGCAGATCTATGAAGGAACCACTTAACTAGATAGTCATTATTTAATGCATATGCTAGATCTTATTTTAAAGTAGAACTTGTACCTGAATACATATTACGTTATTAAGCTTCATTGCCCAGAGAAAAGATTTTTATCAGCACTTCCCACCTCATATTTCCTATCTGATTTCATCATATATTTCCTTATTTCTCCTCTTTTCAGTTTTGAAACACTAAGGCACACCCTGGGACCTTTGCACATGTGCCCCCCCTTTCAGGAAAGTTGTCTTTCCATATATTTCTATACAGGTGTCCCTTGCTATTTCATGGTTCAACTTTCACAGACTCACCATTTCATCATTTTTTAAAAAAATATTGATCGAGGGGGCCAGAGGGATAGCTTAGTAGAATAAGCACTTGCCTGGCAAGCGCAAGGGCCTGAGTTCAATCCCAAGTTCCACAAAAAAAATAATAATCATTTTTTATTGCAAAGTTTTCACTACTTTGCGGGATTTTGCAGTACAGTAATGTGTATGTATCTTGTTAAAATTATGCAGGTTTATGACTTTAGAAAATGGATATGAACATGAGACGTGTTTTTAAAAGTGTGGGGAAGGTTTATAAGAGTGTGGGAAGGGTTTATAAAGCCTTAAAGTGTATATAATTATTTTTTACTTTTTTATTTTTAAAGAAAGTACAAATTAGAAATAAAACAAAAATTTAGAAGAGATACAGAATTTCACTTAACAAAGTAATATGAATTTCACGATGTTTGTTCTAATCCATGGTGTTGTCTTCCAACTTGTTATTCATATTACCAGATCCATGAGTATAAAATTTGAGGAAAGAAAAAAAATGAAAATATTGTATAAGAGAAATTTAGAAGAGAAAAAGTACAAACAATTGGAAAAAGGAGACAAAACAAATTGAAAGCTTGTTCCCAATACCCCGCTATGACAACTTGAAATATATATAATTATTAAAATAGATATAATGACATTACTTCACTGATTTTCACTTATCACGGAGTGTCTGGAACCTAACCTCTGTGATAAGCGAGGGACCTCTGTAGTTCCTTTCCCAGCATCCTTTAAGTGTCTGTCAAAATGGTCCTTCATGCAGAAGGCTGCCCTTCCCTTGAGGTCCCAGTGGTGAGTCTTGCACCAGGTGATAGAACCCCCTTTCATTCCCTGCTCTGCCTTCTCCAACTGCATTTACTGCATTTAGCTAACTAAATGCTTCGTCTGTCTGTCTGTTTGTTCTCTCTCTGCCCATGGGAAGGTCATCCTCCGAGTTGGCAGGGGTTTTGTTAGTATTTCAGTGCTTCAGAGTTAGTGCTTGCAGCAGTCCCTGGAACATGGTTTACACTTGTGAAATATTGATTAAAGGAATGAATGGTCGCTCCATGAGTGACTGTCCTAGTGTGCCGAGTGATATTAAGAACTTTACGGTAACTTTAAAGTAATGTGTCCAAGATTCCAAAGTCTACTAAGAGTCAGAACTTTGATTTCAGTGCTTCTTTATGCTCCACGTCATAGCGCTGGCTTTTCTTCCTCATCCTGTGCTCCCTGCTTCCAAAAAAGACAAAGCTCATTTTAAAAGTTTTGACAATTGCCGTGGCTCATCTTCCTGTGTGAGCTCTGAGTTCTGAGGAAACAACTCTGACCTCCTTGTATTCCACCTACCCTGCCTTGATGTTCTGTGAGACCAACTGCAGGTCTCTGAACCTGCAGGTAGTGCTCTCCTCCTTACAGCAGGGTGGCTGTGATAGTAATCAGTTGACCAGACCTTTACAGTCTCTAAAGACAGGTCCCTTATGTAGGAACTTTGTCATCTCTTTTTACCCCTGACCCCTCAGTCAGGGACAACATAACAATCCTCCTGATTTACAGGTACAGAAACTGAGACCCAGGTAAAAGAAATTGGTCATGTATGTAAGGCTAATAAGGGAGACGGCAGGCCTTAAATTATGATCTGTCAGTTTCAAATCTTATTTTTTCTGTTACGCTGCACTGCCTCCATCTTCCCTTTCACAGAGCTGTTCATTTCTCTTGGCTTCAAATTACAGGGAGATTTACTACCTCAAGCACCAGGAGAATGTTCTCAGAGCACCCTCCTCCCCAGGCCAATCCCAGCTCAGGCTCAGACAGTGGTGCATAGAATGATCCTTTAAGACCAGACCACCCTGCCACTCCCTGTGTAATCTCGGCCAAGTTATATCTGTTTTTAATAAATGAATGTGCCTCATAGTTATTTTAGGAAGTAGGGAAAGTCTAATTTATAAATGGTAGGTAACAATAAATTAATAAAGACTCATATGCACCATGAATTCTCTGTAGACATAGAGTAAAGCTGTTCTCTATGTTGTTACCAATCATAGCAGATATTTACATATTTCTTTATAGAGACAGGCATCAAAAATGGTATGGAGCATCTGAAGAAGCACAGGGAAGAACTCTTCATCTTTATCCTACAGACAATAAAACATTCAAATATTACACAGCTCAATTTCACACAGTGAGTAAGCCCTGAGCTGATATTACAGTATAAATATTTCAGGTCTACTACTCTGATCTTAAACTTCAAGTGGAATAAAAGCCACTCTGGCCTCGTCCTGATGACACGGACTCAGGAGGCAGTGATAATCACCTAAGTGTCCTAAAATCCCACACATTTTACACTATCACATGATAAGCATATCCCCAGGTAAAGTACAATCTTTAAAACACAGAAGAAAGCAATGTCTCTGAGTGGATGTCCTCAGAAGGCTACTCTGCCAAACATTTCTATGACTCTGAGCAGAAGTCTGAAGTCCCTTCCCTCTACACCTGCAGACCCTTCCTCCATTTTTTTTCTTAAAGAAATGGTTTTTGATCTTGAGTAAGTACATTCTCATAACGTGTACACCATGCCTGCATTTTAGTCGTTCTGGCCACCACGTGCAGACCGAGGAGCGGAACGTCTTCTGTCCCTCAGTCTATGTTTTTGAGGTTGCTGTGTGCCAGCTGCCACTGTCAGTACTTAAGTGGATGCTAAAGCAGGTAGCATCATTCTTATTTATAAATGAGAACACGGCAGCTTGAGAATGACAGAGAACATATTCCAAAATCACACAGCTCATAGTTCTGGGATTGTTAGAGAGCACCATAAGTAATTTCTTCTGTTTTAAATTCTGCATTCCTGAAGATATATATTTTTTTCTGCCTTCAATTTCCATAAACTTCAGCAGAGTTTTTATGTGACAAGAAAGACTTGATGAGTGATTTTTTTGAGCCTTATATCCTTCAGGGTGATCTCCAGCCCTGAAATGATCCCTACTGTAGGAGAAATGAAAAGCAGGTGATCCAGATGCTCTCATAGAGAGTTACCAAACTTTTGTCAAAACATAACAAGTGTATAAAGAAACACACTAAACTTAAGTATTGAGTCCAGTGAAGCTTTATACAGTGTGAATACCATTAAAACCAGAGCCAAAATGGAAAACTAGGACCGAATCTCTTTCCTGGGGGAGCCCTCTCTGGTCCTCTCCAAGACCCACAAGGAGAAATCACCATGTTGATGTTTAGACCCACAGGTCAGGTTTCCTGGTTTTGAAGCAATATATAGGCAGAGTAAAGCACACGCCACACTGTGTTTGTGAAGTTCATCCCCTTTGCTGCCTGTAGTTTGTTAATTTTCACTGTGGAATAGTATTTTATTTCATGAATCTACCAAAATGCACGTATGCATTTGTATGTGGGAAATTTGAGTTCTTTCCAGTTCTGTTTATTTTGCTACAATAAAATTCTGGTACATGTCTTCGGGTGACCATATTACGTATCCCACATACCTCCAGGTCTAGGGATGGAGTTGCTC
Organism: Octodon degus; assembly: GCF_000260255.1. Lineage (NCBI taxonomy): Eukaryota > Metazoa > Chordata > Mammalia > Rodentia > Octodontidae > Octodon > Octodon degus. The sequence goes on along the minus strand of NW_004524735.1, from coordinate 4,252,219 downwards.
ATGATGCTTGGGTTCATTTTTAACACATACTGCCAAGTAGTTTTCAAAGTGGTTCTAATCATTAGTATTCCAGTTAGGTATACAGAAGAATTGTGATGGTGCCATGAATTTACTAAGAGGTACTACCCCTCTCTTATTCATTATAGCTATGCCTGTGGTGTGATATTGTGTTTTTTATTTCATTTCTCTAATAAGTAATATACTTGAATTTTGTGATGGTTTGTGTCTAATTGTCTCCCCAAAGCCTCATGCAGTCATTGGGCAGGTTTCGAGAGTTTGTAATTAATTCATGATCTAATACTGGGGCTATCGGTGTGAGTGCTACACCTGCCCTGGGCGGGTAGCCTGAATACAATGCGGGGAAAGGAGAGAGGCTTGCTGGCTGCTGCAGCTGCTGCTCCTCCCTGTGCTCTTTGCTGCTTTTCCATGAACTGCTGCCCTCTGCCATGCGCCACTTGGTCTTGCAGCCAGCCCAGTGTGGACTGAAACCTCCACTAACTGTGAGCTAAATAAACCTTTCCTTCCTTAATGCTGAGTGTTGGATATTTTGTCCTAGCAATAATAGAAAAGTAACCAAGACAAATATACACGATATGATCATTGGTTATTTGTATATACTATTTAATGAACAACCTATTTATGTTTTCTTTTTTTTTTTCTTTTGAGCTACCTGGTCTTTCTTAAGGCACAAGAGTTTAAGAATTAAAACAGTTCTATAAGGTTAGTGACTTAAAAAACCCAGTATTTCCCTACTCCTGTTTTACTTCATTCACCCGTCAATAATTTTCTTGCCCATTTCTATAACAACAATGTGTTTATATCAGTATTTATTGATTTTTCCCACTTGGAAGATGAAAATTGACTTCCCATTATGAAAGATGAGAAGTTAGCTTTTTCCTGGCATACAAACACACACACTACCCTCCGCACAAACTCATACACCACAACACTTTTCATATTTCTCTTTTACAATATTGGTTAGATCAATATTCAGTGTTTATCCTATTATGTTTGTAAATGACATTTATAGGTGAGTTATGAAGTTACAGATCATTACTCAGTGTGTGTGTGTGTGTGTGTGTGTGTGTGTGTGTGGCACTGGGACTAAATTTAGAGCCTGTACACTGATACGTATCCTGATCCCAAGTCTTTTCACTTAAAAATTATTATTTTTTGACAATATATTGCTAAGTCATTGAGTTTCCCAGGTGGCATGAATTTACATCTTCCTGCTTCAGCCTTCTTGCATCCTGAGATTATAGGCATGCATTACTTTGCCCAAGTCAATAATATTGCTTCTCTATCTCACAGATATTTTCTTGGATTGAAAGGTCATCTAATTTCATCATTGTTATTGATTTGTTTGTTCAGTTTTATTTTTACTCTCTGTGAATCAACTTCAGATTCTTCTCAAATAAGATAATTTTGGTGTATCTGAGTACTTTGAATGAGCTATAACTTTATGAAGAAAATATTTTCAGAGCCTTCTTGTTTGCTCTATCCTATGCAGAAAGTGCTTTAGATCTATAACACAACTCTTTACTTTGGTATCTTTTTAATATTGCGATTTTTTAGGTTGTTGGATATTGTTCCTGAGTCCTCTGCTTCAGCTTTGTTGGATTACGCCTAGGCTTCTGTGGAGCAGGTCTGCATTCAGTTAGCTTCTTGAAAGACAGAGACTATAAAAAGAAGCAAGTTGCTCAAATGCTGTACATTTGAAAATGATTTCAGTTTACCTCTTTACTTAGTTGATAGTTTTGATGGCTATTCTATTATAGATTACAAAGGGTTTTTGTTCAGAATATTGTAGGCATAACTCTACTGTCACATATTCCATTATAATATTTAAGGAGTAGAATGCCGTTGTATTTTTAATCATCTTTGTGATACTTACCGTTCTTTGTCTGGAAAATCTGAGCTGACGCTTTTTTGCTCCCCGAAATTGTACCATTTTAAGATGGTGTGCCTCTATGAGAGTCTATTATGATGCCAATAGGCCACATAATTTAGAGATCCTTGTCACTTAGAAAGTCCTACTTTCGTTTCTGAGATTTAAAAAGATGTTTGATGATTCTTTCATATTTTCTTTCTTTTTTTAAATAGGCCTTGCTCCCAGTACATCTTATTACATTCCTATATCTTTGTTCCTTTTTCATTCCTTCTTTCCCTTTCCTCATCCCCTGCATTGTGAGATGCCTTCCCTCCTGCAAAAAAAATCTATTTCCCAGCTCATTGTTGTCCATCTTTCATTTTATTCCTTATTAACTTCCCTTCGTTGAGTGTCAAGATCCACCAGTTTTCTAATTTTTTAATTACTTCTGTCTTTTCATCTTTTATTTATTTTTCCTTATTTGCTGAGGAGACAGATCAATGTTATCATCCATGTTTATTGCATCATTCATTTCTGCTTCTAGTTTTGCTACTGTTCACTGAATTGTTCTTGAATTTGTTCAATGGGAAGGAAGAATATAGATGAGGAAAAGGACAAAAGAAAGAAGGGAAAATGATATATTTATGTACACGTTTGGATAATTGTACTACCGATTTCTGCTGGTCTTTTGCAAGGAGCAGTTAATGTTTTTTTTTTTTTTTCTTCTTCCTTTTAATTTCTTATAACTTTTGGTTTTTGTCTTGTTTTGTTTTTTTAACCAATCTTGCATGTTTATATATGTCTTCATTACTTTTTTACTCATTGCTGGGACAAATACCCAACAGTCAATGTGAAGGAAAGAAAGGTTTATTTAGTGCACAGTTACTGGAGGGTTCAGTCCATATTCCGCTGGCTCCAAGGCAAATAGCAGCAGTTCATGTGGCAGAAAACAATGATGAGCAGAGGAGGAGCAGCAGCTGTGGAGTCCATCAGCTGACTGCAAAGATCAAGCTCCTCTGAAGACTGGGCCTTCTCCACGGAAGTGGGGCAGGGCAGAAGCCTTCCTCAATTCCTTTTTATACACTTTTCATGCTGAGTCACTCTGGGGTGGGCCATGCCCCCAGGGTGGAACCAATCGCACCCCAGGTTGGTCCTTCCCTGCCTGCAGGGTGGGGGAGGCCCCCATGCCCTGGATGCCCTGGAACTGTCAGAGCCAAGTCAGCCAAGTTGACACAATGTATCAACTACCACAATATACAGTAATCTAAGCAACTAACTTGAAGGTAACATCATGCAATACAACAGCCATTGTTAAATTCCTATTACTTTGTTGAAGGAAATTTTGTATAGTTTCTAATGTTTGTTATTTTTGTTTTACTACTTTGTATTAAGAAATTAAAAGTGAATTGTTTCTGCCTCCAGTTGTTTAAGGTACTCTCTCAGATGTTTCTGAGGATAATAGCATAATTTTCTCTATTTTTCATTTTCGCATCATTTAATAGTGCCTGTTACTCCATGCTTATTATTTTCTCTACCAGTCTGTGCATGTCTCTGCCTGTCCTCACATGTCCTGTAGTCCTTATCCATCTGGCCACCTTCATGAATGAAGCATTCGTGTGTCAATTTAGAACTCAGTTTACTGACATGGGTTGTTGGTGACCATTATTTTGGGTGAATTCTGTTGAACTATTCAGAATCTGGAGGGAATAGTCTTCCACTCTCAGGAAAGGAAATAATTGCATTCCCACTGGAGGTTGACTCCACTGCTAGCTCTCTGGGAGCCATGCAGGGAGGATTATAAAATTCAGCACATCAATTTCCATTTCATGCCCTGTCTCTTCGATGATAGTCTTCTCTCAACTGTGTTCCACTCTGGCATTTTCTCTCATTAGAATAACCCTCTAGCATTTGTGTGGTTAGGAGAAAGACAGGAGCCTGCTTGGGGTGAGGAAGCACTCTGTGGAATTTGACTGCTTTTTAATATAATTTTCAATTAATTTTCCTGTATTAGTTTCACAATTCTTCATAATTCCAGAGATAACTGATGTCCCCATTCTTGTTTTTTTGTAGTATAAATGAAGTTTTTTTCATGATTGGCTGTTGGTCACTTTTAAAAGTCATGTCTTCCAGGAAAATGAACATTCATTTGTCTCTTTTCTAGCTCCCAAAATCATGTTGACCTCGTCTCCCCTCTTATGTGCTTTACCTTAAGTCTTTAAATTTTAATAATTTCCCTTCAACACGGTGTTATTAGAGTTTGAGAGAGGAAGCAGAGGTAAATGTAAATGTAAGAATTGAATCCAGCTTTTTTAATCAGAAGATTGGCCCCTGGTTCTAAAATTGCATTTGATTCATAGATTAAGTCACAATGACCCCTGGCCCACATGATAATTTATAGATGATAATATAATATTATGTCTTTGAAAATAATCATGTAGAGGCCAGGGAGATGGCTCAGTGGAATAAGTGCTTCCCTGGCAAGCGCAAGGGTCTGAGTTCAATACCTGGTTCCACCAAAAAAAAAAAAAAAAAAAAAAAAAAGAAAAGAAAAAGAAAATAATCATGTAATATGAAAGGTCTTTTTCCAAAGATATAAGGTGAGTGGGAGGGATACAACTTCATATGCATGCCTCAAAAATTATACCTTACAAAAATTGTTGGAAGAGACTTCTTGGAAAAAAATACATATTCCCGCCTGGAAGTAGAGTGTCTGTTTAATTTCAAAGACCAGTAGAGCATTATTTAAGATGTTAAATGTTTGAACAATGTTTTAAAAATTTGCAAGATGTTATGGGAAATTGAGGCTATAAATCACCATTCTACCAAGGATAGTTAAGTCAGGTTTAAGAAAAAGAAATCAAAGAGCTACTTAACATGAAATTTCATTTGAAATATGATTTCTGATGATTTGAAAGTAGTATTTTTCAATGGACTGGGAATTGACCGAGAGAATGTAAAAGGGGGGATGGGAGAGGGAGCTGTGGTGCATAACTGAGATTGAGGACCCTTCAGGATGCCACAGAGAGGAGCACTGAGATCAGCCTTGCCTAACAACTCCACTAATGGTGCGGAAGAAGGAGGAATTAACAAGTTAATTAAATGCCAGATGTCCTTAGTGGAAGTTACAAATACCAGAGAGGAGGGAGAAATAATATAGAAAGATCGGGGTGGGGAGGGGAGTCCAAATGCTTTGCTGGCTGTGGGAACAGAGAACAAAGTGAAATCTGGGGAGAATGACCATAATTGAACACACTTTGCTCAATGAAATCAGGAGTTAAACTCCAGTCAGTTGATCCTGTATTAAGACACAGGAAAGCCAAAAAGAAATCCTGTGGATGATGAACAAGTGTTTTATCTGCTAGAAAAGGGCCTTCTGGCTTTACTGGAAGTAAATTCACTGTAAGAAGGAAACACATATTTAAAATCTTTGTTCTCTGCCTAATATCTGCAAAATAAAGACCAACCAAGAGTTGGCTACTGTTACAAAGACAAGGAAGAATCATTTCAATTTTCAGAGGCATTTTTTTTTTGAGCAGGTTAGATGCATTACACACTAACAAACATGTTCTAATGGATTCCTGGGGGCAAGGCTGGAGCAAGGCAGAGCAACTGCAGAGGCAGCCCTGGATGTAGAACAGCTGACCTCCATTTTAAAGAATATGGGGTCATGCTGATGTGGTGGGAGGCTTGGGATTTGGCAGGTGCTGTCATGCTGCACCCAGTAGGACCAGCAACCACAGGAAACCCTCTTAGGTGGGTGTGTTTGAAAACTTTGAGTTAAAAGCCTTAATAAATAGAATATCAGCTGGGGCTGGTGAGATGGCTCAGTGGTCTGAAGCACCTACTTAGAACAAGCTTAGCAGAGCACAGGGACCGCGGTTCAATCCCCCAGCACCACATGCCAGACAGCTCCGCTCCCTGGTGGGCTGAGCTGGACACACACACACACACACACACACACACACACACAAATGAAATTAAAAAAAATAGAATATCAGCAAGGCTTAGGGGCAGGAGAGCATGGTGGTTTAAGTTCTTTAATTAATTTTATTGAGAAAGAAATAGCAATGAGAGTTTCAAAACAGGTTAGTAGGACAGTTACAATAATTATTACATTGATTATCATTGTCTTTGTAGTAGTTACTCGTAGTACAAGATGCAGACATGATATTCTGTCCAAACGCTATTAGTACAACTCTTTCTTCTCATTGAACTAAGAGAAAGTAGCTGTGTATCTATCTTAACTATTTGGTTTAAGTTATGGCAGCACTCACTGGAGTGGAATCCATGTATGGGTTAGACCATAGATGAGATGACAGCCACGTCCTGGATATCTTGCCTGTGCCCAGGTAGTTCTTAGCATTTTTCCTTATCTAACTCCTTTAATCCTCACATGCATTTTATAGGATCAGATGTCCTTCTACGCCTCACATTGCACACAAGCACATGGGATCTAGAAAATATAAGGAAATCACCCAAGGTTAAGTACTCATAAGTGAAAAGACACTTAGATTCTAACCCAGGAATGCCTTTTACTGAAGTCTGTACATGGTATTTGTTCCAACCCTGTCATACTGTCCCTCATAGAACATGCATTAACATAAATAATATGCAAAAATTCATGTGTGCATACATTTTGTTCATTCTTTAGAATTCTGGGTCTTGTTATCAGCAGAGAAACAATTTTTTGGGGGGATGGTTAATGATTGACATATAAAGTATATGTGTATATTTCACTCTGCAACTTCTAATTACAAAATCATCAGAGGAGGTATGTTTTTATGCTTGAGTTAACTGATTACCTATCACAGGAGGTGAAGTACACTAGCTTATTAACGTATAGGAAAATTATGTAATCTCATAATGAGCATTCCTACCATTATTGCCAAGAGCAGAATATTAATTGTCACTATTGTTAAAAAGTTAAATAATAGTATTGGCAAAAGAAAATGTTTATATTTGCTAGACTATTAAGTTATTCTACAAAAGTTGTTATGCCCATTGAAATCTTTTCTATCCGTCTACCGGCTGCCAGTTCTCTTATAAAAAAAGGACCAGAATTACCAATTTTTGTGTGTAGGCCATCCTGTAGGACCCATGCAATCCAGTCCATGACCTTGTTTAGAATTGATGTAGCTAATTGGAGAAGTATATCCAAAAGTAGTTAAAGGGCTGGGCGCGAACTGAAACTAAAGTTCCCAATGCAAGTTGGAAACAACTGGAGCAGAATAATTTTTCCACGAAGATTGTGGAAAATGATCAAAAAGGGGAAAATTGTAGCACCAAAAAGTGAAGATGGATGCTAAAGTCGAGCAAGGAGAAACCCAGAGATCGAGGACAGGGAGGTGATGTCAGGGCAGCTCTGGTTATCGCTTTCTCTCTTGAAACTGCTTAGAATTCCCAGAGGTTCAGAGGAGTGAAGTCCCTGGGTGGGGAGAACTTTGTTGTTTCTAATGCAAGTGAGGTGGTGTGAACTCGATCCTGGTTACTCCGAGGAAAATCAAACTCCTTTCTTGCTAATATTAGATTAGGAAGTGGTTTTTAGAAAAGCAGCAGCAAGCCTGTTTCTTTCAACTTTTAAATCTCCATTTAGCCAAATAAAACACATGGAAGGAGATCTCACGTTTGTCTGTGGAACAAGAGATCTAACAACAATTTCTCCTGCTTTTTATTTTAATGACTCATAAAGTTTCTGTAGTTCATCCATACACTGGTAGGTTGTACTGGTGACCCAAAAAATTTCTGTGTGACACAGTAGAATCCCTCGCATTGTCTCACTAATTCCTTTTACTCAGTAGTATGTGAGAAATATCACAGGTAATGCCAGAGAGGGTGAAGCCTTAAAAAGCGTGAAATATTGAGATCATAATTCTACTTTTTGACTTCCATTGAAATTGCAGTCCTTTCTGAAAATAACACCTGAATTGAGTCCCCAAGATGAAAATGCCTGAAAAAAATAATAAAAAAGCAACATTGATCATCAAAATCAACCAAGTATGAAAATTTATTGGTTAGGAAAAATAAACATAAACACTAGGTGAGATGACCACTAACCTTGAGAGACGAATCTATTCAAGGAGACATTAACTGGCTTCTCAATATTTTCTTCAATTCAAGTAACAAGTCCTTGTAAGTTTTGGCTGGAGCAGTTTTGGGTTGTACCTGCTTGACTATAAAACTTCCTTTTGCACATAAATGAATTTTACCCCAAGTGCTTGTCATCACAACAATAATAATTGAGTAAGCTATTTCTTGTGAACTTGCTCATCTCCTGCAATGTTAGGTTTCATAAGGAGCAGACTCTTTTGGGACCTAATTTTGTAGAAGGGAATCCCTGGGTGCAATTTTTTTTCCCCTTAGTGCAATTATGAGAACAGTTTCCCAACTCTGGCAGCTGAAGTCATTTAGATTTATAGACTTTGTTAACACATTCTGATATAACAAATTAAAAACTAATTTCTGCCTCATTTAGTAAATAAAACATTCTTCTGAATGCTCCTTCCAAGAGCAGAAATTGTTTTATCACATAAGATAAAAGATTTGTACAGAAAGAACTAAAGAAATAGCCTTGGTAGTCAAGGGCAGTTTATAGAGAACCGACATGTATTCATCTATCCCACAAATGGTTTCTGAGTCTGTGCCAAAGAAATAATTTAAAACAAATCTGGATCATAAACTACCAGCAGAGATAAGAAAAATTACATAAATAACTATTAGTCTGTGATTTAAAGTGATAAATTCTCAAGGAGAGTTATAAAGAGCTTTAGTGGGATTTTACACGAAGTATATTACTTTTCTTTCTGAGGAATAGAGAAAATTGTCACAAATGACAGATATTTCACTGGAACCTTAAGGGATGATTCAGACAAGTCCAACTCCAACTACAGAAGTCATGTTCCAGACAAAAGGAATACAATTCTGGGTGAATAAAATTTTGCAGTATGAAATTGCAGGGAAGATGATCGACTTAGTTTGAAAGGTGGGTTGGCATTGTACTTACCCCTATTAAACTCAGACGTTACAGAATGAGTTCATTGTACCCCTACATTTCTGGCAATCCTCATATATTATCCTAAATTCCCACTCTTGTTTATTTGTTTAATCACTTCTATTTTCTACTGGTCTCTCTTCTCTTTTCATACTCTATCACATGATCATTTGATGTATATGATGTATCTCTTTACAGTTACACATGTTCTTCTAAATGTGAGTTTCTTGTTTTTTTGTGTTTAGTTTATTAAAGTGGTACAGTGGAATATATTTTATTACTCTTTCCTGTTAAAAGCTTAGCATTTCTGTTTAAAGGTAGGGCTCATTGTTTTAGTTACTTTTCACTCATTGCTGAAAGAAAATACCCAGCACTCAAAATTAAAGGGGGACAGTTTTATTTAGCTCACAGTTAGTGGAGGTTTCAGTCCATACGTGGCAAGCTCCAAGGCAGGGTGGCTCGTGGCAGAGGGAAGCAACAAAAGCAATGAGACCAAAAATAGGGACCAAGCCTCTTTCTGCCCCTTTTGTCTCATCCAGACTGCTGGGATGAGGGCAGTGCCAATCCAAGCAGTAGAGAGATCCAGCAATCACCCAGCCTTAATCCCAGCATCCTTAATCCCAGCATTGCACCATGAATTAATCACAAACTCCAGATTCTCCTCCTCCCTCCCCACATCCACATGAAACTTTGGGTGACATCCAGACACAAACCATAGCAGGTAGCCTGTCTTGTTTACTCAAAGTCCATTTATTCTGACCCCTGCATGGCGCAGATCATGGTAATTGTTAACATTTCCACCATATTTTTCTCATGCATTTTTTTCTCTAAAGAAAAAGACATACTACAGTCTCATGCACTACAACCAGTTTTAGTTTTATTGTAGTCAGTCTCTTAATTCTTTGTTTATGGACTTGTGTGAGAATCTCTTCTCTCTGTGTACCTAAAGTGATGCTGAGGAGTTAAGATGCATACAGTACAAGCTTTGTTTGACTAAGTCTTGCAGACTTTTGTTTTATTTAATTTAACTTTATTTAATTTTTAAAATATTTTAGGGAAGGGTCTACAGGGTGCTCAGGGTCTCACTACTAGATCGGACTTATAGTGATCCGCCTGTTTACAGCCTCCCAAGAGCTGGGATTACAGGCTTACACCACCATGCCCAGTCTTAATTTTCAGCTCAGCACACCCCAGGGGCAGGCCTGGGAATCAAACCTCAGGCCCTGTGCCTGATTGCATGTGCTTTAATCCATTGAGCTATTTGACTGACCTGCAAACTGGTTTTAGAGAGGGTGCATTATGCCCCCTTCCCACTGGCAGGCATAAGGTTTATTCTGTAGGCATAAGTCCACAAATCATACATGGTTCTCTACAACATTCTAAGCTTGCCCATGTCTGACCTTGCCAATACATAGGTAAGTAACAGATCATTGTTTAATTCTGGTTTCTTTAGCTCCTTGCTTTTTTCTTTCATAGTTTTCTAGTCTTTTAAATTATCTCTTTAACTTGCCTGTTGAGTTTTTTGTGCATTTAATTAGGGATCTTACATTTTGCATTTTGATTGAAAGAGCATGTGTGAGAATACTGTTAAGTAGTGACAGAGATGAAGCCGGCTCATCTTGTTATTCTCACGCAGTAAGCAGCAGGAGGTTTTTGTTACGTATGTTGGCAGTGAGTTTTTCTGATATATCACTTCCTATGTCAAAAGTTCTTTTTTTTTTTTTTTTTCCTTCCGGACCAGGCCCTTTTATAAGGCACGCTAGGATTCACGCAGCTCTAGCAGCTGGGCTACAGATTGGATTTGGATTGCTGTGAAAAAGTGCATAAAATATTGCTGGTTATTTTCTAAATTGACATGTCAGTGTCCAATCTGTGAAGGTCAGCTTAAACGGATTCCTCACTTTTTGGTATAGTTTAAAGATAACAGGGACATGGACTTTTTAAAATGCTAAATATTTATTGGAGAAAGTGGAAAACAAAACAACAACAAAAAAGCTATTGGCAATTTTAATACAATTGCAAAAATACCTATATTGCTTTACTTTTTTCTACCTAATGTACTGTATGTATATGAACTTTAAACATTTTTTTCAATTTAAATATCTGTATCATGCAATTCTGCCACATAAGACTAAAACATGGCTGCTATGCACTAATACTAAGTAGTGCATGATTACAGAGGTCAGCTCTATGTCCATTTGTGCCCCGGAGCCGCATTTAATGAGCACAATAAAAGAAAGATGGTAGGACATGGAGATAGACTTTTTTTGTTTTCAAAAAGCAAAGGTTAGGGGATAGGAAAGGGGTTTAAAAATCTGAAATTTTTTCAAAAATAAATGGTCTAGGGTCGGCCAAATAGCTCAGTGGGTTAAAGTGCCTGCAAGCAAGTATATGGGCCAGGGGTTCGATCCCCAGGCCTGCCGAGTCAGCCCCACCCTCAGAGCATGCTGAGACAGCAATTGAGACTAGGCATGGTGACACTTGCCTGTAATCACAGCTCTTCAGAGGCTGTAAACAAGTGGATCACTATGAGTCCGATCTAGTAGTGAGACCCTGAACACCGTGTAGATCCTTCCCTAAAAATACAAAAAATAAAAATAAAAAATAAATAAATTGTCTTAAATTATGCTTTTCTCAGGTTTGAATTATTATTATTATTATTATTTTTTCAGGGAAAATGGGAGATTTATTAGTTTTATGACTACATGAATAAAAAGAACTTTGCAGTGGTGGAAAGTTTGAGTAGGCTTTCTAGCTTTCCATGAAACACTCAGGCTGCTCATCTATGACACAAATCTTTTGCCTGTGAAGCACCCACATGGTCTGATCTACATCACTTCCAAGGATCTAGCAGGCAAGGCCAACAGGTTTGAATTATTATATCCCTTGGAAATTCTTATTTTTAAAAACTATGTATTTATTTATTTGCTACATGGTCTTGATACGCAACTTGACTAGTAACGATCCTCCTCTCTCAGCCTCCCCAGTGCTGGAATTTCAGGCGTGTGTGACCATGCTGGGTCTTGGCACATCTGGGGATGGGGCTGGTGTGGCATGTGGTGCTGGGGAATCAAACCTGGATCTTTGCACTTGCCAGACAAGCGCTTAGACCCCCAAGCTGTCTCCCTAGCCCTGAAATTCTTATTTTGTAATCACTACCTCCCTGATGGCATTAGGCTACAGGTCCTTTGGGCAGAGGTCCCCTCGGGGGATCAGTGGTGCATTCTTAGGTTCCTGAAAAAATCTGTTCTCTTCTGCCCTATAAGGTCAGCATGAGAGGAGGCATAACACTACTCAACACCCAGTCTTCAGACACCTTGATCTTGGACATTTTAGTGTCCAGCAAAACAAATGTGAAAAAGTTTTTTAATTCATACATGTGTAAATTTATATATTAAATTTAATATGTAAAATATATTTAAAACATTTAATAAATGCATAAAATTAATGTGCATTAATTTATATATTATATTAATGTGTAGATGATTAAATTTTCATCTTATTTATTTATTTATTTTTTTGATTGGTGCAGGGTCTTGCTTCGCAACGCAGACTCATAGTGATCCTCCTGTCTAAGCCTCCGCAGTACTGGGATCACAGGTGTGCACCACCACGCCCAATTTCGGTGGCATGCCAACATGGCATGTAGTACCGGGGATGGAACCTGGATCCTTGCCCTTGCCAGGCAGGTGTTTAACTACTGAGCTGTTTCCCCAGTCCTTTCTATGTAACTATTAAGAGATAGCCTATCCTGTAGATATTGGACTGTATATGAGTTAGAATTTTATAGAGAAATGAATCACTTGGATATATGGGTAGATGATAGATAGACAGAGAGACAGACAGGCAAATAGATGAAGCAGAGGTTATTAGAGGAATTAACTCATGAGCTGTGGCAGATTCCCACCTGCCCAGCTCTGAATGGAGAGCCATGGAAAGTCAGCCGTGCAAATCCTAGGGTCTGAGGGCCACACAACCTGGGGTTCTGACATCCAAAAGCAGTAGAAAGGTGGCCTTCCTCTGCCCCTGTCCTGTCTGTCAGGGATCGTGGCGAGGAGGGGTACCCAGGCATGCTGACAGCTAACCTTCCTCATTGAGACCCCTGACTCATGCTGACCTCCTGAGTGAGGCCCCTCAGAGATACAGCCATAGTGAATGCTCTGGCAGCTACCGAGGTGTCCCTTAATCAAGAGGACATGTATCAGGTTGACATACATCCTATAAGGTTCTCTTTTAACTGTTCACTTAAAACACGACATGGGTGGTGCCTCTCTTTTTAGCACTCTGTGGACCATGTGGGAGTTGCTCCCTGTGCCCACTCTGGTTGGGCAGCTTGGCTCTATGCAGTGAACTTGGGGCCAGCTTCACTCTTCATGGTGAAGCAAAGGATAAAAGAGGCGCCGGTTTTGGAAAGAACTGGACTCATCAGGAAGATGAAAGTGAAATGGCCCAGGCAAAAGCAAGGGTTCCTGTGAGGCCTTAGAGTGATCCACTGGGTGGAGAACAGATGCAAAGGGTGCTAAGTCTCCGCAGAACAGAGATTAGTTTGTTTTACCAGTGGTCACCTTACTTAGGTGTTTGAAAAATGGCCTCTAAACTCCACTAAATCTAAGTTCTATTGTTAAGTCTTAAAATAGATATTTTTATTTGATATTAGTATTTTCATGATTTAAAAAGTTACACCTATTATATTCATAGCATATGTCAGCATTCATTTCTGTTTATCCACTTCTTTAAATTGTGAGTGAATGTGTAGTCTATGATTTTCACAGAACAGCTCTCCAAAGACCCGGTAGTAGTTAGCTGTACTACTCAGAATGGTCGTCTTTTCTTTAATTTTTATTTATTTATTAATTTCATACAGGGTTATACTACACAGTTTAGACTTGTAGAGATCTTTCTGTCTCAGCCTCTCCAGCTGTGGGATTATAGGCGTGGGTCACTACACCCAGGTTTGGTGGCCAGCATAGCACTCCCAGGGTTCCAGAACCAGCACAGCATGCAGTATGGGGCATCGAACCCAGGTCCTTGTGCTTGCTAGACAGGTGCTTAGAGTTCCGAGCTATCTCCTCAGCCCCTAGAATGGTTTTTATAATATTCCAGTTTGTCCATTACTGGCCATAGCAGTTACCTCTCTTTTGAAGAAAATACATTTTCTGTGACTTCAGCAGGTGTGCCAGGCTATGTCTTCCGAGGCATTTCTTGGCAGTAGGTGTGCAAGGGTCAAGGAAGAGAAAGCACTCACAGAGCATAGGAAACCCACCCGGGTTAGGTCTGCTGTGTTTACATGTGGACAGGCTTCGTGACTGATTGGCAGCAGAAAGGACATGTGAAGTATTTGGCTTTATTACCAGTAACTAATATTTTATCAACTTGTGTCTGTAGTTGGGCTCTCACATGGGGAATATTTAGGTATTAATATTTGTTCAAGAGATCTGAAAGCAGCATGAGTTTTAGAGCCCTAGATCTGCTGCTGAGTAATGTTTTAAGCACTTCCTAGTCTGCATAATTGGACAAGTTTCGTAATTTCTTTTGGCTTTAGTTTCTCCTTTCCTAAAGTTAAGTGGTAACAGCTAAATTAATTTTTAGTGTAAGTGAAGATAGTTGCTAACCTTTACTGCGCACTGTGACCAGATTCGGATTAAAGTGTTTCTATGTGTATCTGCTGACGTAAGCATTCTGTTACCCATCACCAAGTTTTGCACTTTACAGACAGAGAGGGGGGCAGCGACAGCAAAAAAAAAAAAGGTAGATGAGCTTAACCGAAGGTTAGAGCCTGATTTATGTTTGGGCAACCTAGCTACAGAGGTTGTATTGAAAGTACGAGCATCTCCTCACTACTGTGATTTTGGTGGTAGAGGATGGTTATACTGCTAAGGGCAAGGTAGCAAAGATGCTGCCCTGAAGTTGGGAGGGAAAGAGCATTGCTGAGCCCTCGCCCTGCCTGGCCACGTTGTGTTCCTCCCTACCTCCCTGTAGCACGGGGCGCTAGTTTAGGCTTTCAGAGATGAGAAAGCTTTGCATATATAAAAGATTGTCTACATATGAAATGCTGGTGAATTACTTTGTATATTTAAAATGGCATCTTGCTCCACTGACTTTTATTTTTAATTCTGTCTTCTCCCTTCATTCTCATATTTCTTCAAAAAATCATCCTTCCTAATTCAAAAGGCAAAATTCTCCCTAGAATCTCAGAAGTACAGATGAACACCAGATTTTCTCCTATTCAGTGCTTATCTGTGCCTTCAGCTCTCAGTAGAAGTTTCTTTCCTATAAAATTCTTCTAGTTTGTTTGTGGTATTTGTTGTCCTAAAAGAAACAAACTTCCACAGGAAGTTCTTTTTCCTTAAACTTCACAATGATTCCAAGCTTTGAGGAGATTATCTGATGCGCACCATGATTCTGCTCCGGGCCTTAGTTCCCCAGCATGGAACCAGTTGGGAAACTCCAGCTCCTTCTGTACCCCCTTATTCTACTTCCTCTTTTCCTACTCATCAGCCTTCAACTTCTTCCCACTTACCCCCTATTTTGTATTTGACCCAGGATGCCAAGCTACCAAGTTTGCTTCCGGTCCTGATCCTGTTGTCCTCTGTGTTCTCAGGCCCCCAGTGGGCATCGTGTTCTCTCTGAAGTTGATAAATTCTCAACACACTCTGTATCTCTGTTCATTTCTTGAGTTGAAGGAAACCTTAATCTCTGTACTTGCAGAATCACATCTCATCACAAAGAGACACTGGCATGAATGTGTGGCTTACCAGTCTGTGCCCCCAGGTAAAGGAAATGTTCCTATTTTGAGTTTTGTTAATGAGTCACCACTCAGCATCCTCCATCCCCAGTGATTGTCCTGATTCCAGCTCTTTCTTCTCTGTGTGCTCACCCATCACATTCTGGTTTTTTGTTGTTTTGTTTTGTTTTTAATGTATTTGGTACATGGTCTCACTGTGCGGCTTGGACTGATAATGATCCTCCTGTTTTCAGCCTCCCCAGCACTGAGGTTACAGGCATGCACCACCACACCTGGACTTGGTTGCTAGCTCATCATGCCCAGATGTGGGAATGATATAGCATGTGGTGCCAGGCATCGAACCCTGGTCCCTGCACTTGCCTAAGCAGGTGCTTAATCTGCTGATCTATCTCACCGGCCCTTCGCCATCTCTTTCTTAATGATCCCTGTTACATCCCAGGCCCAGAGTGCTGAGGGGGGCACTGGGCTGAGCAGGCTTAGGAAGACAGAAGGTACTAGTGTCATGAAGTGACTTTGAAAGGCCTGTGTCAGGCAAACAGAAATAACACAATTCCGACATGGGTGATGGCAGCAATGACAAATTTCACAGTTTGTCTTTGAATGTCGCAGAGTTCAAGAAAGAATATGGCAAATAATGGCACAAATTTAATCACTATTTCTTTCTTTCTACTTCAGTCATACAACCCTCTCTGTAACATTGGCTGTTAAAGCTGAAATAACTTTGCTGTAAAGCAACCTTAATGGAACATACAAAGTGTTTTTCAGTGAAAATGTAAAAAGATTTTTGTTGGGCTGATATCTAAAGTTCTTCAGCCTGAGCTCTTTAGAAAGAAAAACTAAATATTTTAAGCAATGTAATTCATCTGGAGAATGTAAAGCTGTCTAAGGTGGAGGGTCAGAAGCAGTTAAAAGGGACAGTTGGCAAGAGTTTATTTGTTACTTTAACAAATGTGAAGAGCCGCCTTTCCTCCCAATTCTTAAACGAAAGTTGCTTACGTGGCAGAGCAGGGCTGGGTGAGCAGTGGTGAGTGCTGTCAGATTCAGACGTTGCCTGTCTGTCCTGCATCCTACTAGCGTCAGTGTCTTGGGGAAGTTATACCACACTTCCTGTGGCAGTGCTAGCCCCAAAGTGGAAATTGTCATAAAATGTGACCCAAATTCCTGTGGAAGCAGGTGTGTGACACAACTCAAAGGGGCACCAAGGATTTTACACTGTTTCTGGCAAGTGGAGATGTGTGTCCCTATAAGTTAAGGGCAGAGGTGGTCACACGTTGGGTTGGCCAGAAGATCAAGGCAAGCTCCTGGGCATTTCTGCTGTAAGCCATTCATGAGCCAGGAGAACACGTTCAGACCTTGCACCAGACTTTATAGTGGAATGGATGCAGCGTGAGTCCAAGCCGGGTCCTAGGTGTACATGGAGTCTCCCCATGTCAGTGACCCAGATATGTGCAAACTTCTAAGATGTCTCTGAGCCTGTGGTATGAACTAGGAAAAACTTCTGCTGCTTAGAAATTATTAGTGAAAGATAAATGCAACAAGGTGAGAGAATACTGTGCCTTGGTTTATAGGATAGAATGCTGATAAAGCCAGTTTCCATTCCTTTCCTTTGACTTAATTTTTAAACCTGGAAAAGGGTTCAGTTACCACTTAAAATCTTAGCAGAGACCTTCAAGTCTAGTAACAGCATTACGTATTTATAGCTCCAGCTTCCAGGCACAGATGTAAGCTTGGGTTATTCAACTTGCCTTCCGGTCGGTGCTTCCACTTGTCAGGAAGGGGTCATTGGAGCGCTCGAGTTCTCATTTATGTTTCCCAGTGCCAGCCCATATTACAATTTTATCCTGAGACAGTTTGACAGCCACACAGTGGAACAACTATTTTTTGTTTTCCTCCTTTCTTGGGGAAGAATGTAACCCTGCAACACCATCCACGGGACAGTGGTGACCATTTCAGGAAAGAGACTGAACACGGTGTCTAGGTTTTGCTAGTTTATGTTCGCAGATTTCAATCTTGCCATGGAATGCTGGTTTTATAAAAGGGAAACTTGAAGTGATTTGCAAGTTTATACTTTTTGGCTATGATCAGAATAGACAGATGTTCTTATGACATGACCACTTGGGCTGGGGAAATAGCTCAGCAGCTTATGTGCCTGCCTGGCAAGCCTAAGGTCCTGAGTTCAATCCCCAGCACATAAAAAAAATGGCCACTCATGTTCACTCTATTGCCAAGTTACCCAGCATGCTCAAGAAGGGAGAAAAGCAAAATTAAAAGGAAAATTATAACTGTAGAAGATCATGACTAAATTTGAGGAGCTGTCTCTACTTTAAGACAATTCCTATTTTAATTGAGGAGATATTCATGGTACATTGGCCTCTTTTATTCTGCCTTCATCTCCCATAAAATGAGGGGTAGTTTGGACTACACCTTCTTCACTTAGGTGGACAGTGTTGGAAGGATCATCCTTAGTCTAGTCTTGTACCTGCAGTATGTAGCTCCTATTCTAGTGTCTGAAAACTTCCCACTAGCTTCTAAAGTCACCCTGAGATGGAGCTGAGCATTGCACGTCCTTTAATCAGATATTGATGCAAAGGTGAGAGCCACTGACAGCCAGCTGGCCCCATTGACATTGGCTGATACCTAAAGAACTGAGTAGTGATTTGGTTGTCAATAATGGCAGGGAAGATGTTGACAGAAAGGGGTGAGGGGGAGTAGGTCTCCTGTGCAGTCCACTGTACTTTTTTTTGTGATACCAGGGATCAAACTCAGGACCTTGTGCTTGGTAGGCAAGAATTTATTCCACTGAGCTATCTCCCCGGCCCCATTTCTTTATCTCCCTGACCCCCCACTGTGCTGCTGAAGTGGGTGTTAAAGGATACAACATAGATTTAGTGTGCAGGAAAAGCAATCTACTCTTGTTTTGTCATCTTAAATTAAAATGAGTGTCATCTGAACACTCATTTCTTAGACTGGCGGGAATTCAGTCTGTTCTGTATGGAGATAGTTTCTTCCCAGAATCTCCTGCATGTCTTAGGTTCTCAGGAGGTAGTCTACATTGGTCAATGCCAGGATGCTTCTACAACTAAGTAATGTCTACTCTTAAATATGGAGGCTTCATGAGTGACAGGAATGCAACTCAAACCATCTTCACTAAAAACCGGAAACGCTAGGCCAACCATGGCAATTTAGCAAGGCACTGCATCAAAACTAAATGAAAAGGCTGATGATGTGGCTCTGACCTAGGATGCTTACCTCCCATGTTCTAGGCCTGGGGTACCATTTCCCATTCTAAAAACAAAAATAAAACCAGAACAAAACAGAATGTTTTTCACATTCTTCAAAAAGTCTCAGGCAGTTCCTTGATCTCTTAACCAAGTTAGATAAAGGTGCTCAGTGTAATGTGCTTTCTCACATCTGTTTTCATCTGGCTTATGGTCTTGATTAACCACTTCTTTTATTTTTTTTTGTGTGTGGGGGTAAGAAGACATCAGGAATCGAACTCGGGATCCTCATGTTTTCCAGGCAGACACTACTGCACTGAGCTAAGTCCCTGACCCCCAATTAATCAGTTCTTGCACCATGTTGAATTATTGGCTGTCAGTCACCCCTAACCCCATCTTTACACACTTTGTATACTGGTGGATTTAAAAGAACTCTTATAACCAGTGTGTTCTTATTTGACTCTCCATGTGCTCATTGGATTAAGAAGTGGTGTAGATGCTTCTAAATGAAAAATGAGACTGGGGATAGAAAAATACTCTAGTAGAAAATAAAAAAAAATAACTAAAAGAATGGGGAATGGATGCAGAATGTGGGAAAGCAGTCATTGTCTATGTGGGCATGAAAGTGAGACTCTTTCCAGAGTGAGCCAAGCATATAAGACTGGTGTCTTCCAGGGTCCACTCTCACCTTTCTCCTTGAATTTTAACTCCGTCCTGCCTGTGAAGTGCTAAGAAAGCATCTACCTTCTCTTTCTCAATACTTATGGAATATATCCTTCTCTTTCCCCTTGTCAGTACTGTCTAAAGGCTCTTTCTCATTCCTGCTCCCAGTTCTACCATCAAAACCTGGGTTTCTGCATAAATGCATTAGGTCAGTCTCCTTACTGAATGTCAGTTTTTATAAATGTCATGTGGCCTACAAGCAACTTTGGCTGTGGCCATGAAACCTAGAAAGAGCATGATTACTTTCGCAAGGAATGAAGGGAGAAATAGAAGGAAGGGATCACAAATAATAGCTCAGTACATTCTCTTTCCCTTTTTCTCTCTTACTTGACCCATTGTAGGTTATATGCCTGGGATGGACTGGTTAAATGATTTCATTCATGCTGCCTTCAGCCAATTGCATTTATATAGAATTCAGGGGGGCAGAATAGTAAAGTTCAGAGGCGTTTTCAGGAGCTTCTGATTGTGAGCAACTGAAATAAAAGTTAGAGTGGGTTTTCTGATCTATGTTTTCCAGTTCTGCTTCTGGAAGCTCTAAGAATTTGGGGTTGGGATTATCTAGTCCTAATCATCACAGAGGCAAGATGAATCCCAGTGCTGACCTGACTTGCTCAAGAAGCAAGAAACTATATAACTAACTGTCCTTTTAAAAGGGCTTACTATGATGCCACGAACAGGTTGATCACAGCTCTTGCACCATCCTGTGTAAACACAAGTCATAATGATAAAGGTTAGAAATGTAGGCACTCTGTGTGACAACTTGGTCCAGGGCTAGGATGGAAACTTAAGTTTTTTTCACCCCAAAGTTTATTACCTAATACTCACCATTCCTGCTAATATCTGGGTCTCCTGAGCCTCAGCCTAAGGCTATCTCCCCCGTGACTCTGAGCACATGAGTCTCTTGCCAGTTTTTGAATCACCAGTGTAGGTCCAAGCCAAGCAGGCTATTCTGGGCCCTTCAATCCTACTTCAACCAGCTGCTCTGCTTTTCAGTTTATTAAGGGGAAGGCAAGAGGTGTGTTTGAAGAAAAGTTTAATGGTAAAAGACCAATGAATGCCACCCTAACCTTATGACCTCTTACGGGTGGGTGCCTGAAGCCATGACTTCCATGGCTGTGCAGTTCTACCAGTGCACCACCCGGGCCCAGGGGCTGTCCATCACACAGCCGCCTGCTGCGCCAGCCTCACCAGCCTTGGCTTTCCCCATTCCTTCCCATTGGCTTACACAGGGTGATCTTGGCTTGCTGAGTACCCCCCAGTGATGACAAAATGCACACCCCCACTGATTTTGTAAACAATGTTGGAGCTTCTTGATTTAGGCTATACTACCTTGCAGTTTTGTTTCTATATATATAAAAAACAGATCCCCAGTACCCAAACAAACAAACATAAAAAAGCATTTTTTGTTTTTTTTTTTTTTAGTTTTTGTCTCCTACTCATTGTTTTAGTTTTGTCACTGTAGTGTGTATGCTAACAGAACCCGAAGTCCCGTGCCCTAAGGTAATTGAGGCCAATGGGAACATTTCCTATAAAGATAATACAAGAAATCAGATTCTGCGCCAATGGAAAATTGGCCAAATAGTTCTCTTCCTGTACTCTTTCCTTCTCTGGGATTTTCATTAGGTCCTCTGCGCCATCAATTATCACCTTCTAAGCAGATGACTCACCAGCTTACATTTCTAAACCTAATCCTTTCCATGCTCTAGAGCTACCTGCTGCTTTGGAATTGATTTCTCAATGTGTTTGAAGACCTTTGCCCTATCAAAAATGGATATAGCATCTTTCCTCATCCAGGGTTAATTCTTTCTACCCAAAGTGCCCTATTGGCCCGCCAAATAGCTTAGTGGATTAAAGCACCTGCTTAGGCAGACGCAGTGGCTGAGATTAGATCCCTGACGTGCCATGCTGGCTCTGCCCCCAGAGATGGGAATTGAGACTGGGCGCGGTGGCATGCTCCTGTAATCCCAGCTCTTGGAAGTTGAGCACAAGCAGATTACTATGAGTCTGATCTACGCAGTGAGACCCTGTAGACCTTGTACTAAAATGCAAAATAAATAAATAAATAAAAATAAAAGTGCCCGTTATTTATCTTTCCACAGATTGTCCTTTCTTTGCAAACCTGCCCCTTTCGCATAAACCAAATTGGACTTTTGACCATGTTGATCCTAATGCCTGCCAGGACTTTTACTGCTCCAGCCTGGTGCTGGGCACATGCTGGGCAACTGGGGTCTCTTCCTGAGCTTGCAGTCAGGATGCAGATGCTGAGTCCGTAAGGTTATAGTGCTCACTTCATACAAAAAGAGCTGCAGAGTTAATCCCCCCAAAAAAGATTCCTAGAAAAATGAACTAAAAACAAACTAAAGGGAGCTAATTTTTAACAGGATAAAGGAGAAGATGCTGAGAAAGAGATGCAAAGGGTCAATGTCTTGATGCTTGTTTGGTTGCTGGGGTGTTACTGATAGGGCAGATTTGGAGTTCATTAAATGTCTTCTACATGTTACTAATTAATCCAGCTGTCTCTTCAAATATTTAGGTAGTGTTAAGTCGCTTGAAACCAAATTACAACCAGTTGTGTCCTTCGTTTCTTCCCTTAATTTCCTGGTGATAATTATTATGAGCAATAGATTATTGAATGGTTATTCTTTCCAAGTTTTGATTCTGTTTACTGTTTTACTGTAATTAAAATTTCAATATTAAAGCACAGTTATGCAAAACAAATTGTATCCTTTCTACCAGTGAGATAATGAGGCTAATAAACTGAAGCTGCTTTGTCAAGGTCAGTTAGAACGATATCTGACTTTAGAATTAAGCGTTGAGTCATTTCATGAAATATCTCCTTATTTACTTTAATGTTACTGTTTATTACTCAGGCTCAAAAGTTAAGCTTCCTTTTTAAATTACTCATTTTCACCCTTTGCATCTCAAACACTCTGTAAGTTTTCTCTTGGAATAGTCTCTTATCTTCACTGCCTATAAGCCAAAATATGGTTTGAGACTAACAGTCAATACCTGACTCAGTGGGTTCTGAAATTAACTCTCGCACTTTATCTTTCATTCCTCTTAAGCATTTGTCTTACCCTCAGATGAAAAAAAGCTGCACATGATTTCTCCAAATACCACCAGAACATTGCTGCTTCTGCGTACCTATTTCTGTATTTCCCTCTACAGACCTCTTCTTTACCAACTGAGATGCTCTTCACTTCCTAAGGTTGAGGTCAAATATTCCCATATTCTGTGCAGTACTTCTGGATTCTTCCCATCGATGGTGTCCATCCTTTCCTTGAGACAAGTGCGTATGCTTCTAATGGAACTCCCCTGCTTGCATTGCAGTACAGAGTTGCTCATTGCACACGTCCCACCTGTCCAGTGGGAGCTCTTGGCTGGGTGTAATTCCTGTTCTCCTGGTGGGCAACATGGACCAATCTCAGCTCCTTTCTGGAGAGTGCAGGCACTACCTCAGCACGCATTCAGATACTATCATTGAGAGACCCATATTAACTCATTAGACGCATCATGCAGAAGAACATTTCACTGGCATCCTTGTAACTCCTGCTGCCTCATAGCTGGCCTGTGGCTTAGCACACCCCTTCCACACAGCTGCAGAGATCTCTGAGGATTTAGCTGAAGCCTTTCTCCTGATTCTCTATTTTCCTAGGCAAGGGTGCTGCTTCACTTTGAAAAAGAAAGCAAGCTAAATGATCGGTGATGTGGAGTCTTTTGGTATGGTCTTCCTCAAGCTGTACTTGCAAAGACAGCGATAGTGAATCACTTTTAAAAGGCAAACACCTGGTGTCTTAGAGAACCAGTGATTCTGCACATTGCATATATTTTTAATGTGGCCCATTGATTTCCAGTCTGCAGAATATAAAGTCATTGCTGTGGTATGACATTTATTCCCAACTTGACCAGGCAGATTTTATCATAGGTGAGCAGACACTGGAGCAAATGCCACTGTCACATTCCCACAGACATAGCTTGACATTTGAAGAGACATGTTCTGGCTCACTCTCTTGTACACACACGCACATGCACACACACACGTGTGCACATGGTAGAGCAAAGAAAGGCGAAAGAAGCCATAGTACAATGAATGAAAAAAACCCACAACATTATTGAATGAGTCTGGGGTTTTCAACTGAAGAGCTAAAATTATTCTATTAGCTTTTTACTTAAGTGATATAATTTTGAGATAAGTTTAGAGATTGCAGGTGAATGTTCTAAAGATGAAATCTTGACTGTCCTTGGCTAATTTCTACACTGAGGTATTTCCTCCTGTTTCAAATAGGATATTTTTTCCATGACACAATGTGAATGTCAGTTCCCTTTTCAATTTTGTGGTTCTTTCGTGTAGATACAGAAAAACAAACGTGTTTGTGAGAAGATGATTAATGTCTCTGGTGCTCCGAGTATAGGCAGCTCGTGTCACTCCCTTCATTGTACTGTAAACTGAGAAGCCTCTGGTTACTCTGAAAGCGCTTTGCCAACTAAGGGAATGCTTAGCGAGCAAGATAGAGCTGCCATCAGGTTATCAGGCTTTGCTTTGGAGCCCTAGAGAAAGGTAGGGAGAGGAAAAGATGAGGAAAGAGGAGGCAGGAGGAGAGAGGTGTGGAAGGTAGAGAAGGGTAAGGAGGAGGAAGAAGAGGAGCAGGGGAGGGGGAAGGAGGGACAGAGGGAAGGTAAAAGGGTGGAGAGGGGTGGAGAGATAAGGGGAGGAGAAAGGAGGGAAGGGAAGGGGAGAGAAGGGGAGGGGAGGGAAAGAGAAGCGAAGGGAGAGAAAAGGAGAACTGAGCGGAGAGAGGAGGGGAGAAGGAGAGGAGAAGAGAGGAGCTAGGATTTCTTTCCTCTCATTTTTTCTGGTTCTGATTCTTTTTATGTGTTTTCTGTTCTGGGCTGCATTCCAGGACCGTATTCACGTGTTTCCATAATTTATAACCTAACATAAATCAGGTAGCAGCCACAGTTAAATGTGATTTGTTGTGTGTGTGAGTTTCTGTTTATGGGATCTTTATTGAGATTTTCAGCAGTAAGATGTGATATGTAACCTCTACCTATTTAAAAGCTTCATGCTGTTTGATCACCAAAATGATTTGAGTCTTCCTTATCTCAGCGAGAGGATATTTGCACAAGTTTGCCTACCATGAAGTCCCCATGGTGTGGTGTGCGCGGTATGCTCCCCATACTGTGCCAGAGCACACCAAGTGTGCTATTTGTGTGGGATTACAGATTATGTGGTTCCCAGCTTAGAGACAGCAATTTAGTCATAGAGGGAATGAACATAATATAACCTCCCCCCCCAAAAAAAAAAATAAACCCGGAATTTTTCCCTCACACAGACCTAACACATAGTTCCCAGGGTGATGTCTGCTGAACACAATTAAGCCTGGCCTGTTTGTCACTCTTTTCATAGAAATAACATCAGTCTGGGACCAAGATGACCCAAATCCAAAAAGTGACTCCCTCATGCTTTAGCATCATAATAACCTCAAGGAGGAATAGACCATTCTATTGTTCATATATCCCTCATCTGGAAGTGAAGAAAGTGTCTTCCATTGTACAAGGATGAAAGGATTAAGTGAGGTACTTATAAAGCACTCTACCAAAATATATGCCATACAGTAGTCATTCAAGGAAAAGAAAGTTTAGAATCCTGTCATTCAGGAAGAGGAGAAGGTGAAAGGGTCAGAGGGAGAGAAATTTTGTGATTCCCGGGAGACTGGGTGAAGCTCAATGTGCACTTTCTTTTATACAGTTCTCAGGCATTTCCTTCCGCTGAGTCTTCAAGCTAGAGGACTTTGTCTTCCCCCACAATGGCTTCAGTGTTCACGTGTCTACATGAATGTGCTAACCACCAGCAGTGACAATAAAAATGAAAAACAAAGCGTAGTTGCAATGGGGCTGAGAAAACTGCTGCATGGAGGCTTGGATCAGGAAGTTGTGTGGAGCTCACAGCTGGACGGAAGCAGGCGCACAACTTGAGGGCCTGACAGAGTCAGCCAGCAAGATAATTCATTAGCGCAGCATGTTGTAAAACTCAAAAATGCTTCTGTCAGCAAAATGCTAATGTCTTCTAAAGACAGAATCTAACATAGTGGGATGCAGGTCAGACGACACAGGTGGGTGACACCATGACAGAGGTATGAAGCATGGGCCATGTTAGGGTTTCCTGCGAGGTTTCTCCTGACAAGCACTGTTATAGACCCAGCTCAGTCATCTTAAAGTTGACATGAATGGCCTGCATTGTCCCTGTGTTGGTTCATTAATGAGTGTACGTGGCTCCCTGGATTCTTCCAAAGCTATATAGAGAGGTAAATATGGAGTAGGTTTCAGAGTACAATGTTGGCACCTTTGCAATAAAATTATAAACGTTGAGCTTTCTCTCATTAAAGAAAAATATTACTCTGTACTTCCCAAATAGTTTGATTGGTAGAAAAATAATACAAATCATCCATCTGGTTATTGTATAAATTATAGCTATAAAAATTTAGTTACAAATAATGTTCCCTGATCTGATCTTATTCTCAGTGATAAGTCTGATAATGATGTTTCTTGGAGTGTATTTAGTAACTTATTACAGTGGAAGTAATACTCTGTTACTGAATATTAGGATCTGTCATTTTTGCATTCCTACTATGTGTAAGCACGGAGCCAGATCGACTCAGACACTCAGGTGAGTGCTTCAGGATGGTCCATTTCGCAGGCAAAGGAAAGAAGTCAGAGAAACCGGGAATGTTCTTCCAATTCACCCAGCAGCATATGGCAGAGCTAGGATCTGAACATGAGTGTCTCTAGCCCTGATGTCTTTGTTCAACATGTGAAGGCCAGGTCTGTAGTATAAGCTTCTCTACCTGTTTTATCTGTTTTTTTTTAAATTAATTTTATTGACAGACAGGGGTATTCCATTGTCATAGGATAGATATACAGCTATAATGAATTAATTCAGTGAATAGAGTGATTTTTTTCTAATACTGTTTGTGGAAAGGATACCTGCATCTTATACTATGAGTAACCACTAGGAGGACAACAATTATTAAATAAATAAATAAATAAATAAATAAATAAATTTATTGAGAAAGAAATAGCTATGAGACAGTTTCAAAACTGATTAGTAGGACAGTTTAAGTAATTAATACAATGCATATTGTCTTCATAGTGGTTATGCATAGTGCAAGATGCAGACATGATATCCTGTCCAAATACCATTAGTACAAATCTTTCTTTCCATTGCATTAAAAGAAAGTAGCTGTATATCTATCCTAACTAATTTGTATATACAGATACAAAATGGTCCTTCATTTGTATCCCTTTTTTTTTGTTTAGTTTCATCAGAGATGTATATTCCATTGCCATTTAAATATTGTATGTGTGTGAATTCAGCAAAATAATCCTATGTAGTCTAGTAGTCCACTGCATCTGTTTGGAATATGTGTGGAAAGTGAAGTATGTCACCATTAGTAAAGTTCATGTCCTTTGATGTCTTGGCTGATGGGGGTTCCATGGACAGAGAAACCAACATTACCTTGTAGCTACTCAGCAGATGAAATCTGGGCCTCTTAAGAATGCCTCATGATCCGGGCAGCAAGCCCATGGTAAGTGGTGAGGCAGGTGCAGGACAGAGGTCTAGGGCCCTGCTGCTCTGCTGCTCTTTCAGGAGTCTCCTGGGTGGGCCCATCCTCTGCTGTGAACCTGATTTTTGCTTCTACCAGCCAACTGGGAGGAGTGGCAGCACATTAGCTCTGCGTGCATCTGGGAGCAGAAATCCTGGCCTCTGTCTATGGCCCACTTGCTGTTTTCAAACTATTTGGAGTGCAGCCCTGAGCCAGTGAAAACGCTTACAATATCAAAGCACATGAGAAACCTTATTAGCCAATAATCCCATGATTGCTGACTCAGAGAGTACTGGTGACTGTCTTAGGACTGCTGTCACTGTGTGACAGGGTCACTGTGTGACAGATAGCCAAGTGTACTGGGTTCTCCAGAATTCTGAGAAGAGATGCAAGAAAAATAAAAGCCCAGGGCTCAAATCTGGATGGACCATGTAGGATGGTGATTTTCAAACCATATTACAGGGAAAGGACACCCAGGAGTTTCTGTGGGCAGGTTTCAGCTATATTAAATGGGATTTCAATGCCAATCCCATTGTCAGCCTTTCAAACTTTGCTTTTATGACTCTAGATATAGATTTCTACATAAGATTAGATTTGAATAAAAATGTAACTGCTTCAATAGATGAGCTGAAATAAATCTTTAATGGAATGCTGTTCTCTCATCTGATTAAATGGCACTGAACTCCCAGACAGATTGTTATGCCTTCTGTAGGGTTTCACAGTGGATTAGTAACAAGATTAAAATGAGCAAGAGTCAGGTGTGGTGGTGCATGCCTGCAACCCCAGCACGGGAAGGCTGAGGCAGGAGGACTGCTGTGAGTTTAAGGCCAGCCTGAATTGCATAGTGAAACTGTCTCAAGAAGACAAAACAAACAAAAACACATTAGAAGCAAGACCCTCTGAGCCTTGGCCTCAGTCCCTGCTTTGGCTTGCATTTGCCTACAGCCTTCTCCAAGGCTCCTCCTCTGCTGGGTCCTGCATCTTCTTAAAAGTTAGTTGTTTGTCATCCATGCAGACGAGCAAAACTATTTGACTGATGTGGAAAGATATTTCTGTGGCTGCAGCCAGATGTCAACATTTGTTTCACCCCATGATCTGTAAGATGCTTTGAATCAGTCCTTCCAGAGGTAAAAAGGAAGATGTATTTCTTCAGCTGTCGGGAAGCAAGGGACTGGGTCCAAGCTGCAAACAGCGCTTTGGTTTATATTGGTCCTGTAGAGACAGTCGTAGTAAGACTAAGGTTTTTGTTGTTCATGATGGTAGTAAAGTCTTTACAGCCCTCTAGTTAATGACAGAAAGGCTGCTCTTTCTGAAGACTTACAATAGAAACTCATCCAGAATGAGAGATAAGGGAGAAAGACATTCATAAACTTGAGCAACTGTGATTATTGTCTGCAGGGGATAATTATGTGTTTAATAAGCTCGGAGCAGGTGTAAGATGCCAGAGTGTTCTGTGCCACTGAGTGTGGTAAAAGGTCTCTGGAAATCAAGTCAGTTGAAATATTTTCATAAAAAGGAATTGAGGAGAGGTTGAATCTAAGAAATAGAACTCATGGGAATAGGGGTACATAGGTATTTGCTTTTTGGATTTTTTTCACTGATTTTGATTTACACATAGTTTGGGATATAGATGGAGCTCTGATTTGTCTTTTTCAGGATGAAAACTAGACTGTAGAGAACCTGTCATGTCTATCCATCGATTCACAGTCTCAGGGGTGGTCCGGCGCCAGGCTCTGAAGGGTGTGGGCCTCTGTTCATAAAATGGCATCCATTATGCCTGGTAAAACTAAACTCTTCTAAACTCTTCCTGTTTGAATGAGATATCCCCCCACACATCCCTAAATAGATTATTCTTTTCTTCTAATACATTACAAATTTTAATTTATCTTTGGAGTTTAAGGAATATTTGAAGAAATGGAAAATAAATGTATTGGAAAATAAGCTTTTGATGAACCTATCTCAACACAGGGTAATTTCAGTAAACAGAGCCTATACATAATTCTGAAATAGTTTTTCCATGGTTCGATGCACCCCTCCTGAGCCTGGAGCTGCTAATTAACTTTCCAGGGTAATTCCTACCACCTTCTTTCCAACTGTAAACCTTAGAAAGAAGCATTAAAAATAAATGAAAGGAAGCCTGAAGAAAGATATCAGAGGGAAATAAAAGACAATCAAAGGGTGAGATAACCCCGGAAGAACTTCCCGGCCTCTTCAGTTAATCTTTCCGGGTACATGCTACTCATTCCTTCAGGGCAGGTAAACTGTTTCAAAGCAGACTGTGTTGGAACTTGGACGGAAGAAGTTGAGCTTGCCTGAGAAAGTCTTAGCCCTGGAGGGACAAAAAGCATCAGCAGAGCTAGGGAAGCAAGGCCAGGGCTGCTGGAAAAAAGGCATGTGTTCAGGGTTGCACAGGGAAGATCCATGTCTCTTTCCCAGACTTAAGAAGGATTGAATTTCTCCATATGAGGTAGATACCACATATTTTGGTAGAT
This sequence comes from Octodon degus, assembly GCF_000260255.1. Taxonomy (NCBI): domain Eukaryota; kingdom Metazoa; phylum Chordata; class Mammalia; order Rodentia; family Octodontidae; genus Octodon; species Octodon degus. The sequence continues at coordinate 4,222,579 of NW_004524735.1, read as the reverse complement.
TGATCAACATGCTTCTCTTTTTGTTGAATCTGTATGCATCTAGACTTGACAAAGCAATGATAATGCCTGATTATATATCTATCTCTGTTTCTTGTGTTTGTATTGACTTTTTAAAAAATGTATTTGGTACAGGGTCTCACTAGGCTGCTCACTCATAATGATGCCCCTGTTTTCAACCTCCCCAGCCCTGGGACTACAGGTGTGCATCACTGTGCTGGGTCTCGGTAGCCGGCTCGGCATGCCTGCGGGTGAGGCCAGTGTGTCCTGTGGTGCCAGAGATCGAACCCCAGTCCCTGCTCTTGCCTAAGCAGGTGCCTAGTCTGCTGAGTCATCTCTTTAGCTCTGTATTAGCATCTCTTTAGCCCTGTATTAGCTTTTTATTCTTTTTCCTAGTATAATCTCATATTTTACATTTTTCTAGATTTGGCAATGTGTGCTGTCAAGAAATCAAAAGTTACAGCCACATATTTGGGATTTAGAGAACCATACAGAGTAACATTGCAGTTGTAACTAATTAGGTTGCATTTCTCAGTGGCTGGTATTTTCCATCTTTAAAGTTCTGTACGTTCTCCAGATTCAAGAGTTGTGGGAGAGGATGGAAGAAAGCCTACTGATCAGCCAGTGTCTTCTGATGCTGTGTGCAATCGCTGAGCAATTGTGACTTCAGCTGTGCAATGCTGTGGTTTCTTGGAGCTTCTGACAGTGCCACGCTAGGGGAGGCAGGCATCTGTCTTCAGAGAACATAGTACTCTAGGCGAGGTGTCTCAGAGAGCTTGCTGATTCTATGTTGAGAAGGAAGATTATTGCTTGTTCTTATGACCACTTCTTGAATGTAGTGGATCTTCCTTTTCCAGAGTTAGGGGAATCTTGGAATGGTAGAGCTAAATGAAACAAAATAAAACACAAAAGCGAAACATTGGTACTCATAATGGAACGTGCTAAAGTGAGTCCTCCACTGGCTATGGCCATTTAGTGCTCTGACCCATACCAGGGCTTCCTCCACAGTGACTGTTGGCTTCATAAAGGGCATGATGGGCATTTATGTCCCTTTCAAAAGTCCTATGCCTGTCCTCTCGGCATTAGTGAAGAATGAGGAGGGGAAAAAAGATAAAATTGACCTCTAATGGCAATTTTCATTCATTCATTTCACTGAACCAAAATTCTTCAATGAACACTGAGATGATAGAAAAAATAAATTTTGTCTCTTTTTGGCTTTTCCTTTACATGTAAATTAAGGTTGTCAAGGAGGTAACTTTTCTTTTTTTCATTTATGTATTTGGCACAAGGGCTCACTACGCAGACCTCACTCGTAGGGATCCTCCTGTTTTCAGCCTGCCCAGTGCTGGGATTACAGGCATGCACCACCATAGCAGGACTCACTTACTGGCTTAGTGTGCCCTGGGGGCATGGCCAGCGTGGCATGTGGGACTGGGGATCGAAGCCTGCTCCTTGCGCTTAACAAAGCAGGCACTTAGTCCACTGAGCTATCTCTCTGGCCCAAGGTGGTGACTTTTAAACTCAAGATTTCCTACCACTAGCTCCAAGGATACTTTCACACAATAGCAACCAGATGTTCAGAGTCACACACCTCTGTGAGAATGCTGGTGACAACAGCCTCTTACCCAGATTACACTGGACACAGTGTGTGGGCAGCCCAGCTGTCGCAAGTGTGGGGGAAGCATTCAGTTTCTTTGTTTCTCTTTGTTATTTTTGTGAGTCAAGGAATAGTTGTGTGAAGTCACTTTATTTATTTTTTATCATTTCTCCTCCTCCACAGTGATGATTGCTTTCATTCACATAACTGTCAAAACATCATGAGTGTCTCTTTACGGATGAGGAAACTGAGACAGTAAGAAAATGTATAATTTGCTTATAGTCCACAATTGTTAAATGTCACAGTAAGGGAAAAAAATCTAAGAATATGTGGATCCAAGTTCATGCACTCAAGACAGAATGATGTACTACTGCTCTTATTAAATGAGTTGACATGCATAAATGATTTAGAACAGCACTTCAAGCGAAAGATGTATTTTATGAGCATTTGCTGTGTCTTTTTTTTCCTGGTTGAACTTTTCTATACCTTTCTTTCCTATTTTATATTTACCCATTTTGTAACAATAGTTAATAATTCATTCATGCGTTATATAACTTCTTAGTTTCTGTTAATGGGTTCTTACATTATGTATATTTTTGTTGACATTTACTCAGAAATGATTAAGAATATTTTCACTCATTATTCAAGATTTTTTTGTATTACATAATTGGTGTGATAGAAATATTTATTGTTCTAAACTTTCAAACTCAATAATGAGTTTCCAAACTCATAAAAGGACATATTGATTGTCTTTCAATACGGCCTTTATTTATTTATTTATTTATTTATTTGGCACATGGTCTTGCTGTGTACCTTGGACTCACAGTAATCCCCCTGTCTCCGCCTCCCCAGTTCTGGGATTATAGAGGTGCGCCATCGCTCCCAGTTGGTGGCTAGTATGGTGTGCCTGGGATTCCAGGGTTGGCACAGCATGGAGTCCTGGGGATGGAACCCGGGTCCTTGCATTTCCCAACGAGGGGCTTGGACGGCCGAGCTATCTCCCCAGCCCTCGATATAGCTTCTAACTATGACAAACTTTTCACTTTTGCTGACAGATCAATTCAGATTTGCCTAGTAGTGATAATAGGAATTTGAGCAGATTGCACACTTAAGAGTTCAGATGGTCAGCATTTGACATGGCACAAAGGTGTTGACAGATTGGGAGACCTTGACTGGTCTCTCCACTCCATCACTTGATGCTGTTCCATTTATTACTTCTATGTAGGCTTCAGTGGAGTCAGGCCCGAGTCCTCGTTGTCCTTTCCACGTCCTCCTAGTCTGACCTCATTTCATACGTGTTTTTCTAATGCAGCAGAACAACACAACCCCATCTCCTGCGGGCCACAGAAAGCTCACTGAATACCTGAGTACTGCTGTGTTAAATCATATCATTGTGGTTTGTAAGCACCAGAGAAGGAATGATTCTAATCGCTTCTCAAAAGAGAAGAGACAGCAGGTGTGCATTGAGGACAGAGATCTGGATGGCACGCACTTCCTACTTGTGACAGAAGAAGCTAAAGGAAACTGAAAGTGGTTCATAAATTTGAGGAATCTTAGAATATTCTATTTATACCTGAACATCAATCTCTTATGCAAATTGTTGCAGAAAGATTCATGATACCTCCACAATGTTCATGTCCTTCTTCCCAGAACCTGTAACTATATCACCTTTCATAACAAAATGGAGAATTTCTTTTATGTGTGTGCATTTTAGGGAAGAGTCTACAGGGTGTTCAGGGTCTCACTACTAGATCATACTCATAGTGATCCGCCTGTTTACAGCCTCCCAAGATCTAGGTTTACAGGCGCACACCACCACGCCCAGTCTCAATTACCATCTCAGTGCACACCGGGTGCAGGGTCAAAAGGAGAATTTGAAGAGACTTTGACTACACTGAGGTCCTCAAAAGGGCTGGAATAGCCTTTATATAACCATATGGGTGTTTCTCAAGACAGAAGGTCTAGAAGTAGACAAGGGTTTGTGGTAAGCAGAGAAGCAAAGGTTTGAGTGACACCAGTCCCAGGAGAAGTAATGAGCCAAAGAATGAAGGGGCTCTAGAAACAGGAAACACAGAGAAATGGACTGTCCTCAGGAGCCCAGATGAGGTGCAGGGGTAAGGACCCGTTTATGTTATAATTCTGCTCCGCAGAGTGAGAAGATGAGAGATCTGAGTTTTGTGGAATTTGTGGTGAATTACTAAAGAAACAATGTGAAACAAATATAAAGATATGGGGCCAGGGAGATGGTTCAGGGGAATAAGTGCTTCGCTGGCAAGCACAAGGACCTGTGTTCAATCCCTGGTTCCAAAAAAAAAAAAAAAAAAAAAAAAAAAAAAAAAAAAAAAAAATGATATTGTAGGGGAAGTTTTGTAGAGGTCACAGTTCCACTGCCATTCAAATCCTCATGGGTTATGAAGATAGATACAGTGCTGGTATCACAAAGAGATTTCCCAAAGAGATTCTGTGTTTGTTTTTTCTTAGACAGCTATTGGCAGAGGTACTTCTTCAAAATGCTGATGTGAACCATGTGGAACAAGGGATTTGCCAAAGTGGACATCCACACAAGAAGGAAATATTAAAAGACAGCATATATAGTCATAATCCACATCTTGGACAAACTGTAAATACCCTTCTATAGTCATAAGACTGTACTGTCAATATTTACAAACAAAATTCATGTCAATTATGTTGGAATCTAGGTGGGCATGGTGATGCATGCCTGTAATCCCAGCAGTCAGGAGGCTAAGACAGGATGATTTCTGCAAGTTCATTTCTAGCTTGAACTACATAGTGAGCTCAAGGCCAGCCAGTGCTACAAAGTGAGACCCTGTCTCAAAAACAGGGAGAGACCTGCTAGTATAAGGCAGGGGAAGACATCTTGATTTTTCAGACAAAGAAGACAATAGGTAATTTTAAGTATCAAAAGCAAAATAAGAAATGGACAGCAAGGAACGAATTATAAATCGAGACATAAAGATGAGAAGAGCCAAAGTTCTGACCATGCTGGCTCCTGGGGGAGGATTTGCCACCTTGTACTTTGTTCCAGTATTGTCTTTGAGCAGAAATAAATGCTACAAGCAGCAACACATTGACATTGTAGACAAGGAACTCTTTTGTTCATTGTGGAGTTCATTTCTCCTTTATCAATAATTTCATTGTCCAAGGGGCCTGCCCCTTAGCTCAGTGGTTTACGTGGCTGCTTCAACAAAGCAGTCATCCTCAGGTTGCTGTGGTTCGATCCCCACAATGCCAGCCAGCCAAACATGCCCTGAAGGCATTCTGAGCCAGCCCTAAAAAAAGAAAAAATTCGTTGTCCTTTGAAAATAAATTTCTAATGGATTCCTCAAAAGATAATGTTAAATAGTGATTTTCACTGTGTTTCCTGCACTCTTCCCAAGCACTGCACTCACCAAGTTGTTAGTGGTGGTTAGCATCTAATTACCATGTGGTTAGCATCTAATCTATTAGGACTGAAATCTATGTCTAACTCCTCATTTTATTCCAGAAGCTGGTATAATCTCTGGCATACAATATAGAGTGTGATTGGATAAATGCAATTGTGGCAGGAAAAAAAATGAATGCACACCTAATCATTATTTTCATTTTTATGAGCATCATAAATCAAAATTTAATATGAAAAAGAGGATAATTTTAAAGATTTTCATAAAAACTTGTTTGAAATATTCTTGCGGCATCCTTGGACAGACTGCCTGTCTCTACTGAGCTCCACACACTGCATCACCATCAAAGCTTCCCAGTTTATTAATGCATGCTTTTAACAAATCCCTTTTCTGCTGAATGAAGGAGGCTTAATCTACAGCTGAATTCCTGAATCAGGGATCAAAGTCACAAACCAATGGACTACACTGCTGCCTATTTGGAGTCGATTTTCTGTCCATTTGTTATGTATTCTTACAATTACCAAGTTAATGATAATGATGTGAAACTCTCTAGGATTATTATAATTATCAGTCTTTCTGAGTAATTAAATGTTAGGTTTTTATAATTGTTGCCGCTTTTGTCCCCCACTGATTAGGCCAGTAAGGCTTACTAAATCACTGCATTCCATAGCAAAGTAATAAGCATCCTAGACTTGGATTCAAAGACGTATATACAAACCTTATCTTTATAAAAAGTTAATTAGCCTCTGGGAATGTATAGCAATTTATGTAATAGAATATTCTAGAATACAGTAGTTTACAACAACAATCATTTGTTTTCCTCGCTCACAGGTCTGCAGATTTGTAGGACTCTAACGTGCTTAGTAAAAGTTGTGCAGACTTAACTTTTTTGAAATGAGTGGTTTAAGATACAAGTATCACCTCGCTCTCCTTGGATCTGCTGCTACTGAGTGTGTTCCATGGCAGTGACAGAAGCACTAGGCAAAGCCAATTCATGCAAGAACATTGCACAATCTGCTTGGGATTCACAGTCTAATTTTTAATTAGGCAAAGCACACAGTCTGCCATACATCAAAGGGGAGAGTCAGGGAGCAGTAGAAAAATAAGTTATTCGAATAATTATTATAACAAGGGGTGCATTATATTAAAGTCAGTTGATTAAGTACATGTAGGAGGAGCTGGATCAATGAAGATTTGGAAGTCTGGATCAGAAGACCTGAGCGTTGTAAGCTATTCCACCAGCACTGCCATGGGTTCAGTGAGTTAGAACACAGGTGAAAACCTGACGCCCCAAGCTCATGGTCTGCAGGAACAGGGCTGCGAGCAGAAGTGCTGCAGGGCTCTTGTGTAGGGTATAGACTCCACATAGTTACTGCCTCAGGAAGGCCAGTGCCAGGAAAGGAAGCCCAGTGGAAGGGAAGCCTGAGGCTGCTCATGGGTCAGTGATTGAAAAGCAAAGGGGACACAAGATGCAGTGGTGGTGAGCTATTGGCCATCTCTGCGTTTCCCACACCTCCATATCTCATTAGCATGGCCTTCAACAGGTAGGTGTGTTGCTTCTCTTTACCTCCTACATTCATTAATATATTAACTCTCCCTCTCTCTCCTTTACTAGTTTTCTTCCTTCCCCTCTTTTTTTCTTCTTATGCCCTCCTCCCCCTGTATCTTTTTCTCCTCTCTCCTCTTTCTCTGCCTCTCTTTCTCTCTTCTCTCTCTCTGTCCCTCTCTCTGTCTCTTTCTGTTTCTGTCCTCTTTCTCTCTCCCATCTCCCTCTCTCTCATCTCTGTCCTCTTCCTCTCTCCTGTCTCCCTTTCTCTCTCTCTCTCTCCTCTCTCTCTCTCTCTCTCTCTCTCTCTCTCTCTCTCTCTCTCTGTCCTTTCTCTCTTCTCTCTCTCTGTTGCCCTCCTCCTCTCCCTCTCCTTGCCCTGTTCCCTCTCTCTTTCTCCTTTTGCTGTCTTTTCTCCCCCTCTCTGACAACTGTACCCCAGTCCCTTGATACATTAGGCAAGCAGTGTATCAAGCTATGTTTATCTCCCCAAATCTATTTTTTAAACATCAATTCTAACCTAAGTCCTAGCAGTGAAATACAGTCGACAACATAATTCTGATCTGCATCAAGTTGACATAAAATCTGGCTCAGTTGAGGAAGGCTACCATTATAATAAGGAAAGGAGAAAAGATTTGCTGTGCAATTTCTCAGCAATGACATCCATTTTTCACAATGAACTTCAAGTTTGAAGATGAGGACATTGCTGTTTCCCACTAAACTTTAATTATGAAACTTTCAGATAGTGGTATTTCACCCTAAGTGAATGTGAGAATTAAACACAGATGAAGATACTTATTTAGCCTTGCCAGAAAAATTGTAAGTGGTCAAGAAACATTGGAGTTTTTTTCTATGTTGATTGACTACATCTTCTAGGCCTTTCTCTAACCACTGATCTCAACAACTCCATGATGTAAAGAGAGACTCAATCACATCCTCAAGCTAGAGCTAATGGAAGTCACTCTACTTCCAGTCACTTCATGGACACTGAGTCTGTCCGAGTCTGCCTGTGAAGTTGTGCGAGAGTTGCATAGATGACCTTACCTTCTTGTGGTCTCAACATCTGATGCTTAAGCTAAGGACAAAGGGCTGCACATGAGTGCTCGTATCCAAGGTAGAAGCTGTAGATTACTCTGAAGATAAATGTACCTCCACGGAACAGAATGACTCGCAGAGCAACTGACGATGTGGTAACTGCCTAGGTTGGGCTTCACTGGGAGGGAAAGAAGAAGGGCGAAGAGAGGACTAATAGTGACCATCTAGGATGGAGGGGGGCTGAGGTAGGACGGCTCCGTCGTCTTGGTCTTGATTAAAGGTGAGTGTGATCATCTTTTGGAAATAAAATGCATCAACAGTAGCACAGATACTGGAAGAGATAAAAGAGCTTCCTGAGGGCATTTATAACTCTGTAGTCATTAGTATGTTTGGAATGCTATTAATTAACATGATTATTACTGTTTTTGCTTGGGCAACGGTTTTGGATGCAAATATTAAATACAATACATTTCAGAAATATACAATCCTGTACTTCTGTCAATATTATTAATTTTTAAAATAAATATTTCATATTAATTTCTAACAGTTGTCTTGCTTTACCTAAGATAAATCCTCAGTCAAGGGTTAATTTTTTGATATAATTTATGACCTAGAATCCTTTTGCTTCTTCAAAGAAACTAAAATGACCACAAGTTTTACCTATAATTTGCTTGTACTTGGGAAAACATTGGTGATTTTTTGAGAAAAGTACCAAAGTAGGAGGAGAATAGAAATGTGCCTAATTAAAAAAATGATAAGGAACTGGGGAGATAGCAGCATAAATGCCTGCCTCGAAAGCACAAGGTCCCGAGTTCAATCTCCAGTATCACAAAAAATAAATAAGAAAGAAAGAAAGACAGACAGACAGACAGACAGACAGACAGACAGAAAGAAAGACAGAAAGGCAGAAAGCAAGCAAGCTAAAATATGGATTGGAAACAGTCAATGCACATGAATTCTTAGTGATTTAGTAGCTATGGAAGTCAGGAAAGGCAGGATCACCCAGTGACTTTCTCGGCTGTGCTAATCTATGGATCAGCACGCCTGGGCTTGTGTGATGTGCTTAGCATTACTGATAACAATAATAACCTCACGCTCATTTGGGCTGTAAATCTTCAAGTGCAGCATGTGACTCACGGGCAACCTTATGGCTCTGGGTGACAGGATTATTCGTTTTCATTCTCTGATCCTGTAATTCCCAATGCTATGGTATTTTTAAGGCTCAAAAGTAAGTTTCACACATACATTCACAGAAAACTTTAAAATCTGTCCATAGAAAAAGAAAAAAGAAACCATTAGGAAGGTAATTGTTTTGTTGCTAACAGTCACTTTACAACAGTAAAAAGCTAAACCAAACAGTAAAAATGTTCTAAAGTGTCTTTAAGACCATTACATAGATCTCATGGGCTTTAATGTTAAAGCAGCATTGACAAATGAGAAGGAATGTGAGACAACACAACTGTCTTAACTAATTTTCAATCAAGGACTTAAATATGAGTTTCCTACCTTAGCTTTTACAGTTATTTGGGAGGCATCTTTCACTTCTTTGTAACTAGGATATGAGTTTGACATCTAGGCTTCTACAAGCTTGGAAGTTGCCAGCTCAATGGGCTCTATCTCTGTCATGGCTATAAACAGCCCATCTTCAATTCAGTGTGCAGCAAAAATGTAACTTGCTATTCCAAACAAGTTTGCTCTCCCAAATCCACACATTCTGAGCTGCATCTGCTTTGAAATTGAAATGCCAAATAATTTGGAAATCACTTTTGAAGACAAAATATATTGTGAAGCGTTCTCCCTTGCCTGACTGGATTGATGATAATGCCTTTGCATATTTACCAGTTAGAAAAGGCAGTGAGCAGGACAGTCCCTCATTGCTATGATGAATTGGCCATCTCATTCTCCTCTGGGTGTGGGCTCCTGCTAAGATTTTGCCGAACATCCTTGCTGGGCACCTTAAGGCCTCAGAAGGTCATGGTCTCTTGAGTCCCAGGAAGGGATCTTAGCATTTATCTTACCTTCCATCATCCTATCACTTGTTGTTCTGTAAAATGGCAAGAACAGCCTGTACCATTTCTACAGGGTGATAGTGAAAATTCAATAAAATAAGGCAAATTTTCTACAGAGGACTAGGAACACCGCAGACACGTTATACATTTAAGCTTTCTGTCCATTTTTCCAGGTGCCAGGCTTGCTTGGTTACTGGCAAGTCACATGACTGTGTAAGCAAGGACATGAAAAATTAAATTATCAGTGTTGCAAGTAAACACCATACCTATCCAATTTCTCTGCCTGATGAAGAGACCTGCTGAATATATTTCACCCATCTTTCTAATTACAGGCTTATTTAAAAAGTATTTTAATCATGCTATATGCCTTTGGTCAATTGACCATCAATTAATATTTTAGAAACATTTCACATTTTCATATTTTTTGTTGGTAGGCATTGTTATGTATTTTAAATTTTAAATAAAATAAAAATGGTATAAATTTTCAAAACATGATAGTAAGATAGTAACAATGGTTAATACACTATATATTGTTATCTTCAAAATAGTTCCTCAAATTACAAGATTGAGGCATGGAGAATTGATCAAACAGAATAGATATATACCTTTCCTTTCAATGAGCAAATAGCAATTAGTAGTGTAACTACTGGGCCGGCCAAATAGCTCAGTAGATTAAAGTGCCTACAGGCAGGTGCATGGGCCAGGGGTTCGAT
>NW_004524735.1:4204449-4207746 GCF_000260255.1 Octodon degus | reverse complement strand
GGTAACCCTTGAAGGAGTGCTTTCTCTGCCCACAAATTCATTCCCTCTCCCTCCTCTACTTGAGACATGTGGCTAAACTGGATGTTGTTTCTTATAGGAAGGAATTTGTCATAAACCATTGCAGTGAGTCTGAGGATTTGCTGAAAATACATACCAGTTTTGGATTTAAAAGTCATTATCAGAGTTATTTTAAACCTGCCTACATGTGTCGCCCCAGTAGGCCCTCTCTTGCCATCTTACCTTGGCAAGATCTTCAAATTTGCCCCCTTCAGAACACTCCAGGAATGGCCAAAAGTATGCCATATTTTAAGGGCTTCTTTATATTAAGTGACCACCTTTGTGGTCCACCCTTCCAGTTGTTCATATTTGTGTTCACAGTCCAATTAGTTAATTTTGCCCTCTTTGTTTAAAAATAGAAGAAATGAAAAGAAATGTAATTAAGTGAAAGTGTTCTAAAAAGAGAAAAACAAATCTGTTTCCCCCTTGTTGTGCAAAATAGAACATTTTTGTTCACTATGGTGGAAAACATTTTATTTAAATTGAGAATGTGTAACTTCTCATGATTCATGTAACAATATGATGGATTCATTAACATTGGCCTTGAAGTGAAGACTACTTCAGCATATATAATTGTTACTTGATTAGAGCCATATTTTTTCTTATCTCTTTACCTGTCTCTCACCTAATTAAGCATAATAAGGAATGCAGCTTTTAGACTGCACCGGCGCCTCCCTTTGAAGCTTTGCAGCACAGGCGGCCTTCTGTGCCTCAGTAAGTTTGTGTGCGGGTGATGAATTGTTAGGCACTTTTTTACTTGGTCCACTCCACTTCACATTGGTAACACTGATGACCATGTTCAGGTCCACAGCAAGAGCTTAGACTTGTGACGTTGAACTTGGAGTTCATGCAGGTGGGCCTCAAAGTAGAAGAAAAACCCCTAGACCAGTCCTATCAGATTTGTCCTAAGGTAGAGGAAGAAAGCAGACAAAACCTCACGCAGTGGAAGGGAGTTGTGGCACAAATGATCAACGTGGATTGCTATAATTTTTTGTTATATAGGTTTTTATCTTGGTCTTAACCTTCCAGCAGAAAAGTATAAAATTGAGGTATGAAAAGTAAAGCCGTATTAATATGCTGAGCTGTAAAAGGCTCTAGTCAACAACTTCTGACATTGTAGTCATGCGGATAACCCAGTACTATTATAAACTACTGGACTATATTGGGTTATTTTGCTGGATTCATGCACCTACAATATATGAATGACAATGGAATACTCATTTCTGACAAAAGTAAACAAAGAAAGGGGGATTTAAATGAGGTCCATTTTGTAGTAGAAATATATATATATATATAGATATAGATTTTGTTTTTTATATATCTGTATATACAAAATAGCATAAATATACAGCTACTTTCTCTTAATTCAATGAGAAGAAAGTTTTGAACTAATAGTGTTTAGACAAGAGAACATGTCTGCATCTTGTACTATGAACAGCTACTACAAAGACAACAATATGCAATGTATTAATTATTGTAACCATCGTACTAACCTTTTTTTTTTTTTTTTTTTTTTTTTTTTTTTTTTTTTGGTGGAACCTGGGATTGAACTCAGGCCCTTGCTCTTGCCAGGCAAATGCTTATTCTACTGAGCCATCTCCCCAGTTCCCCCCTACTAACCTGTTTTGAAGCTGTCTCATTGCTACTTCTTTCTCAATAAAATTAACATTAAAAAAATATCACTCCTGATGTCATAAGTACATAGAATGTGGCCAGTCAGAAGAACAAGATGGGCTAAACCCCAAGAACAAAGAGTATGCAGGGAATAGAGCATAGATGAGTTGGTTCTGTACCTTTGAAATCAATTATATCCCCTAATTCTGGAGCAGCAGACTGACCTCAGATCACTGACTAGCGCAGAGTCTACTCTTAAGAGGGAGTCAAATGACAACATCAGAGCGGGCAGATCTGGTACAGAGCCGCAAAGAACAGGAGCGAAACTTCCAGGTCTCCCCATGTGCAGTGTTAAATATGTTATAGCCTACGAAATGAATTGATGGCTGAGGCTTAAATTTTAGGAACCAGTTTTTCCTAATATATTTACCTTCCTGATTTGACTCAGGGAAAGGAGGATTTAATCTTAGTGCTGTATTTCAAGTTCAAGATTTTAGGTGCAGATTGTGTCCTCCTTGCAGGTTTCATCCATTCCATTCTTCAGAGAAATAAGAACTTCATTAGCTCCTCCTCTTCTTTTTAGAATTTTCCTAGGGCCCTTCTTTCTTGATCTTTCTAGTACCAAATACTGCCTATGCTGTTGTTCTCTCGTTATGTTACCTTGTCTGACAGCCTTCTGACCTTGTGACTGTCACGATAATTCCGGGACAAAGCTAGACATTCTTGGGGATAAACATAAAATGAGATATACTGTCTGTCTTAGGGAGGTTTCATGCTACCGGGGAAGTTAAGACCAGAATAAGGAGAAAGGAGGGCCTAGAAATAGCATTACTAATGTTTAGAGCATAATAGGTGTGAAAATTTTTATTGATTCACTGGTGAATTATCTTGGGAGCTGAGGAATTGTGGTTTCCAAATGAAATAGCAAGCAACACCCAGCACCACAAGGAGAAAGAGAATAAGGGGCTGAGGGACTTGGGATCTGGTAAGAAGAAATAGTCTCTCAGAAGGGAGACAGCTCTCACTTTTTGAGAGGGTACTTTGTGCCAAAGTGATAGGGTGCTAAGACTGTGAGGTTGCAGGGAGGCTACAGCTCTCCTTCCTTGTCAGTGGACAGGAATTACCTTAAAGACTTTTAGCCCTGAAAACCTCCTTTACTGGAAGGTATTGTTGGAGATCTGTAGAACTTATGAAAAGCATGAATTATAGGTGTTATCTATACTTAGTTCACAGTTCTATAGAGCCTGCTGTGTTTTTGCAAATTGTTTGAAGCTCCTTTATTGTTAAATCTTTTTCATCTAACCTCCCACATCTCACCTTCTAGGATCACTTTCCACACTGGCACTAAAGAGTTCAGTTCGCCAGAACACATTTTTGCTTTCCCTTGTTAAGTTTTTGCTCACCTTATTTCTTTAGTCATAGAAATGTACCTTCATTTGTCTTTTAGAAAAGTGCCTGCTTTTGAATTTTCTATTTGTTTATTTATTCATTCATTTATTTTTGCAGTACTAGGGATTGAACTTAGGACCTTTTGCTTGCCAGGCAAGCACTTATTCTACCGAGCTATCTCCCCGGCCAAAGATGTATGAAAAAATTTCTATTTATGATGTGTGTGTGTGTGTGTGT
>NW_004524735.1:4200902-4203399 GCF_000260255.1 Octodon degus | reverse complement strand
TCTACATATAATTTTGCCTTTTGTTTTCTAAACTTTTATATGCGAGAAATCATACAAAATTTGCTCTTTTTGTTTGGTCTGTTTCATTTAGCATAATCATTTGTTATTATATGAATTGTTCCCATCACTAGTTATTCCATTTTTTTGTGCAGTGCTAATCTGTTATGTGGCCATGTCGCGGCATCTTGAAGTCTTCACTTTTTAATGAGCATTTTCTCCGGTTTTTGTCAGTTACTCATGAAGGCGTGGTAATTGCTCATGACCACCTGTGCATGGACAGGCGCTCTGTTCTGTCTCCGTGAACCACCTAGAGGTGGCTTGGCTCAGTCGTAATATTCCTGGTGAATATGTAACTTTTCAAAGAACTTCCTTTTGGAAGTTGGTGATATTGCTTTGTGTTCTCACCAGCGTTGTCTAAGTTCTAGTTCATATTGAAGCCCGAGAGGGTTGTAGTTCTCACCATCCTAGTAGGCTTGTCGCAGATGCTTGTTTTTTCAGTGTACGTGTAATCTGCATTTATCTGATGACTGATAATACTTGACATCTTTCCGGAGCTTATTTAAGAAGCATGTATCTTCTGTTATAAGGCTTCTTTCTATTTTAACTAGTTTGAAAGTGAATTTGTTTCCTTTTGATTTTACTTTGTAAAGTTCTCATCTATCTAGAAATAAATTTCCTCTACCTGACATACATTTTACAAGTATCTCCTCCAAGACTGTGGTTTTTTTTCTTCCATAATTTTAATAATATCTTTGATGAGCTGAAGTTTTTAATTTTTGTGAAGCCCAGTTGGCTCTTTTTCGTTTTGTGTTCATGACATTGCGTCTGAGCAATGTTGGGATAACCTCGTCACAAGTGCTTTCTCACAGAATTTTTCAAGTTTTAGGTTTTTTTAATTTATGTCTATTTATGGTATATCTTGTGTTAGGTTTTTAGATGAAAAGAGGAGTGGCTCACCATTTTATGGCTTTCTGTTGCATATGAATATCCACCCCTCTGTTAGCGTTTGCTGGAAAGCCTGACCTTTCAGTGCTGGCTTACGCTTGCATCCTCATCAGTCACCTGTTGTCCCCTGTAAGTGATTTATTTCCATCTATTCTAGTCAGTCAGGGTATTTATCGTTAGACCAATAACAAATGAATGCATTGTTGTTACTCCATAATAAATCTTTGAATGAAGTTGAGTTAAACCTGCATGATCACATTAATATTGTCCTCTAGTTATTGGCGGCTGGTCAGGCCTGCAATCTCCCAAAGGGTGGAGGTAAAGGCTTAAATAAATAAGACAAATAAAATGATTTCAGGGCTCCAGAAGAATTCAGAACCTCTCACAGAATTCTTGAGTCTCTGAGTTAAAACAAAGAACTTCTTTAGGCAAACTGTATTTCTTATGTTATCATTCAAAGCAGAAAAATATGGAAGAAGATGCAGGAATCATGGCAGGACCTTAGAGTCCCTTCAAGGACTTCTCTGAGTAATACATTATGTCAACTTAGGAGAACTATGTTCTCTTCAGGAAGGTCTTCACCCAGAACAAAGATACCTGCAGCTACAGCCTTTATCTATCTAGCTGACTGAAGTTGCAGCTAGGCATCCCTAGCTGTGGTCTTGTCTTGTCCTTTGAGGCCTCATGGCTTCACCCACCATTACAGGCTTCTGTAAGACCAATGAGTCACACAGGTTCACTTACTATGAATATGGTGCCCTGGGCCTCGGGCAAACTAACCAGTAAAGGTTGAAAGCTAATTGAGTAATATTAAATGCTGCTGGGAGCCACTTCATAGTGGCTTAAATAAATAAGACTTCAGGGTTTTTTCTCCCCCAAACTATCTCATTCTTTTTAAGACGCAGCAAAATACATAGCAAATTTTTGTGGACCTCATAGCACTAACAAAAATAGGTTGTTATCATACAGCTGTTGGTTACTTCTGAAAGTTCAGAAAAAGTGCAAATTTATTTTGCCTTTTTGTTATCATTCATTTAATTATTATGAAATAAGATGTTCATTCTCCAAACTGAAGACTTTTAATCTAAGAGTATTGCTCAAAAAAGAAATGAGCCATCTGTGTCCTTTTCATTATAATTTCATTGTAATCACCCTAGGGGGGATATCTGGGGGATTTCCAATGAATTTTTTGTAAAGCTTTGACGAAGAGGAAAGCAAAAAGCAAAAGAAATTGTTAATTTGAAAGACTAACCCTCCAGAGCCTGGCTGCTGTCATGGGTATTGTAGAAGCATATGTATTTGCATGAGCATTGATATTTATGGCTGTAGATAGAAATGTGGTTTATGGTATTAATCGATATGTCATATGATGATGCTACAACTGAGATGAAAATTCCTAATGATAGAGGCATGGCTTAGAAATCCAACAGTTTTGAAAAATAGCAAATTCTACCATTGTACCATTAAAAAGACACAAATTCATTGTGAAAAAGATAGCATGTTCCTTCCAAATCTACATGACACATCTTTTTCTCATTAACTTTATTGAAAA
>NW_004524735.1:4156543-4198213 GCF_000260255.1 Octodon degus | reverse complement strand
AAAGAATTACTAAGAATAAAACCTAAGATAGATACTCAAATGGCAAATATATGACCAGGACTTCTAACAGTTTGGAGATAGGATATCACACAAAGTTGTAGTACATCATGGACAGGGACAGTGTCCATCACGTTTACTAGTGGCCAGGTGTCACTTGTGGGACTGAGCTATTGCTATTTCCTTGATATCCACCCAGATAGAATCATGACCCATTAGATGCAGGAGAAGTCCATATGTAGAGTATGCTGATGGAAATATTTTGCTGCTCTATACAAAAGAATAATTGAAAGACTGCTTTTGTATGCCTCTTATTCTCCTGTGTTTAATTGTTTACCCTTTGTTGTGGGTTCATTTCCACCACAAGTAAGTTGTGGTCATTTTGATCCTTCTCTAGAATATCTTTTAGAAGTCTGTGTAGGGTTGGCTTTGTTGTCATGAAATACTTTAGTTGTTCTTTGTCATGGGAGTATTTCACTTCTCCATTATACTTGAAAAAGAGTTTTGCAGGATATATCAGTCTGGGTTGGAATTTGCTTTCTTGCAAGACTTGAAGTACTTTGCTCCATGCTCTTCTTGACTTGATGGTTTGTGAAGAGAAATCGGTCATTATTCTTATGGATTTTCCTTTAAATGTGATCTGTTTCTTTTCTTTAGTAGCTTTTAGTATACTGTTTCTGTGCTGAATTTCTGGGATCTTTTTATTATATGTCTGGTTGTATTTTTAATTGGGTTGATTTTATTTGGAGTTCTATATGCTTTATATAGAACATTTATGTGAATGTCAGATTGTTTCCCCATATTTGGGAATTTTTCTGCTATTATTTCTCTCCATAGTCTTTTTATATCATTTGTATTGAATCCTTTTTCATTGATGCCTATTAGTCTTATGTTGTTCATCTTTGCATTATCTTGCAGATGTTGAATTACTTTTTCCTCCATCCTAGTTGTTAAGAGATCTTTTCTTACCTTTTCACTAGCTGCAACAGTGTCTTCAAGGTATTTTCACTTTCATATAAGCCATTTTGCCAGCTTGTAATTGAGATTTTAATTTCCTATATATCTCTTTGAATCTGCTACATGCATTCTATTTCTTTCCTACATTGTTCATTCAAGGATTACACCATTTTTATATTCTCTATTTTTTTTTTATGTGTCTTCTTTAGAAACACTTAGTACTTCTTTCATTATGGTTATCATTTGTTTTTTTTTTTTACTTCAGAAATTATTTCTGATCTGATTTCCTCTATACCTTTCTACAGTTGTTTCCTTACATCAGAATGGTATTATTTCAGAGATTTCAGGTGTGCGATCTCCAATTTCTACTATGCTATTGTCTCCTGCATTGGTTTTAGCTGGGCTCGGGGCCTGAGAATGCATTTTGTTCCTTTGTCATTTTGTATAGCACTGTCTTTTGACCCTTGGTATAGGGCTTATATAGAGTTATTACCTTAGCACCAGGTCCAAATCTACCAAATTCAAACTCATCCAGGTGGGTGTGGCTTGGGTCTGGCTGCTGTGCTCCACTTCTTCCTTCTGCAGCCATTGGAGGTGAACCCTCTATGCCACTCTGACAAGATGTTCTGCTCCTGGATCAGCTGGGTGGGTCTTGCCTCTTGCCTCTCTGCAGGGAGTTCTGTTGCAGGGTTCTACAGAGGGCCTGTCTGATGGAGGAAGTTCTACTCACATGCAGGCCTGGGCTGAATGAGGATCCAGTGGGCCCCCGGCAGTCTCACTCACATGCTGGGCCTGGATCTAATGAGGATCCAGCGTAGATGCCAAATTTTGAAGAAGGATTATATGTTGACTCAGTGGGAAAATGCAAGGTCTTCATGTACACACATGTGAAGTCTCTATGGAACTGGACATTAGTGGATGAGCTGTACATCTCTTCTTGCTGATAAAATATTTGTCATAGTGTCTTGCCATGGCCATGTCAGTGATGTTACCTGATTCTTTATTGAGGACAGATTCCTTACTGAAATATTTGTGTGTGTGTGTGTGTGTGTGTGTGTGTGTGTGTGTGTGTGTGTGTTTGTGTGTGTGTATTTCTCCTGACTAAACCCTGTGGATGTATTAAAAGATGAGTAAATTCAACTTGAAAATGTTTTCTTGATGCTATAGAACAAAAGGAACCTCAGAAAATAGTAATAAATAAGGTTCATTTTTTAAGTTTAATTGTATGTTATTGCATTCATTAGGTAGTTTCCCACAGAAAAGAATTAGAGGAGCTAATTTTCTGATAAATCTTCCTGTAACTTATGCTGTGAATTACATTTTTATTCTGAAAATTCAAGAAAAAAGCCTATCTTTTTGTTGTATTTGAGGGAAGGTAATCAGGGTAGGTTTGTGCAATATAATCATGGCTGTAGGCAGCACATAGTGATTTGTTTGTTCTTGTGTCTATCATGATACATAACAGTCAGATAATATTTTAATATATTTCTTGCAGATGTAGCTCAGTGGCATAGCACCTGCCCAACAGGTGCAAGGCCCTGACTTCAAGTCTCAATACCAAAATAATAATGATTATATATATATATATATATATATAGTCCAATGGTCCTCAAACATTGGTTGTGATAAAACATTTCATAGAATTTAAGATGATTATTGCAGGTTTATTTTGTTTGTTTGTTTCCTTGTGTAGCTTTTTGAGAGCTTTTGCTGTGTTTCTAGGAAGTCCTCAAATTTCTTGAATTACAGTGGGATGAAATATAAATACTAAAATCTTTTTTATGGCTTAGACTTTTTATCTTATGGAAAAAATAAAATTTCAAAACAAGATACAAGTGTAACAATAATTAATACATTGCGTATTATCTTCAAAGTAGTTACTCAGAGTACAAAATATGGACATACAATTCTCCAAACAGTATTGGCACAGACTTTTCTTTTTCATGAACTAAGAGAAAGTAAATATTTCCTTTTAATTTTTTTATTTACTCTTGCACAAGCTAAGCAAGTTAATGTCTAATTTTCAGATTATGGAATTTAGGCAGATTGGCTCAGAGACCCAAACAACTATTAGTCATTAGATTTAGTCTTATAATTTTGTGATTTCTGACTTTACTTTTTGCCCAAA
This sequence comes from Octodon degus, assembly GCF_000260255.1. NCBI lineage: Eukaryota > Metazoa > Chordata > Mammalia > Rodentia > Octodontidae > Octodon > Octodon degus. The sequence goes on along the minus strand of NW_004524735.1, from coordinate 4,195,131 downwards.
GACAGTATTGTCCAAATATATTGATTTTTGTAACATAACTGTGATTTTTGTAAAATAGCTGCATATTGTATGGTGGCTGTTCTTCAGAAGTGTATTCACACTGTGCACTTGGTAATTTCATTCATCCTCATAGATATGAAAAAGATTCTTGAGAAACAGGATCGGAAATTGACTGTAAATGATGTTTGATATGCTGACAGAGAAGGACACATATTTCAGTTCAACCTCACAGGTGTTAAAATATGGGACCAGTAAAGAGTTTAAGGACAACGACTTTACTTTCCTAAGAAATAAATGCCTTTTAAGAAGTTCCTTAATTAACCTAATTTCACCAGTTGCAGTTGGAAGGTCTTTGACTCCTGGAGCAAAAACAGGGAGAGAAGAAGGGTGAGCACTTGAACACATACACATACAATGGAGAGCTCAGGCAGGAGGTACAATCCAGTACTCATTAGAACTGGAAGGCCTTTGAATTTTGTACATGTAAGAAATAGGGTAACATATGCTGCAGTGGTTTTTCATTTCATTTGATATGTTTGGGATCTGAAGTTTTCTAGGCAAAATTTCACAGCAATTCCTGTATTTCACAGCAATTCACATGATTCTGACATGCAGAAGTTAATAATTTCTCTTAATGTAAAAGTGGAGAAGGAAGAGAGAAAACACTACTTTTGGTATCCATGGTTATGCTGGAGATTTTGACTTGTAAGATCTCATTTGATTTTCACAATATCTCTGAAGATAGAAACCCTTATTTGAAAGATGGAGGGGAAAAAATATCAAAGCCTGGACACCTCACTGTCATTCATTGCCTGATGCCTAATATGGTGAAGAGAGTTATTTCACTTAGGTGTTGCAGTAGATGGCTAACAGTGGCCAACTTTCTGTACCTAGCTGAATTCAACTTGTGTGATGCTGGGTGGGGGATGCCCACCTGAGAATTGTTGCCAGCAGCATAAGAGGCAGAACAGGAGAAACTGTTGGAATGCTGTTAGGGCTGCTGTTTGAAGAAGTTGTTGGCTTTTTCAGAAACCACTTGTCCTACTGGGCTGTTCTTCTGGGTGACCTTATCATGCTGGCTTTCCTGATGAACTTGGCTGTTCTTGTGGAAGGAGGACGTCAGGACCTCATTGTCACTGACAATGGCTACAGTTCATTTTGGGGGAGCTCTCATAGCAAATTCTGTAAGATTTAAATCTTTTAAAATTCATTAAAATTTGTTAGTAATCTAGAATATAGTCTAAAACAATAAATGTTCCATGTGTGTTTTAAAGCAAATTTTGGGAGGAGAATTTCATAAATATCAATCAATTAGGACAGGTTGGTTGACCATGTAGTTCAGGTTGTCTGCACCATTCTGATTTATTTTCTACTCATGGCTTAAAGAGTAGAGGCCTGTTTTTCACAGTTCAGTAAATTGGGAGGTCCAGAGTGAAAGTGCAGGGAGTATCAGTTCCATAAGGGCCTTCTTCCGAGCTTGCAGAGGGTCATCTTGTTACTGAGTCGCCATATGATGAAGAGAGAAAAGGCACTCTAGTAATTTTCCTCTCCTTCATAACTTCATGGATCCCATCACTTGGGCAATGGCTTCCCAGTGTCATCACAGCATAACCCACCCCAGAGCCTCATCTCTGAAGGCCACCGCATTGCAAGTTAAATCTAGATTTTAGGCAAGAGAAGCTTTGAGCCTACAACAGGGTCTCTGATATTTGGTAACAAATGTACCATTTCCAGAGCTCTTTAATCTATTTTTTTTTCATCCAATTTTTTTCTGTATAAAGAATGTCTTGTCATTAAAGGTCCAGAATTCTTTAAATTTGTTGATAATTGACTATCTCAAGATATATTTTCCTGAAAAAAATTTTATAGGTTCATTTTTTAGAAAATATTTTCACTGGATATGGAACTAAAGTTTGGCAATTTATTCCTTTCAATTCTTTATTTTTATTTTTAGAGAAAACAGTGCATCACCATGGAGTTTTGGCTAGCTTTGAACTCATTTTTTTTCACTTTATATATTTGGTACAAGGTCTCACTATGCAGCTCAGACTCATAGTGGTCCTCCTACTTTCAGCCTCCCCAGCACTGGGATTACAGGCATGTGCCACCACTGTCTCAGCACGTTCCAGGGGCAGGGCTGGCACAGCATGCAGACCAGAGATCAAACCCTGGTCCCTGAGCTTACCAAAGGAGGCACTTAGTCCACTGAGCTATCTCACTAGCCCTTGAACTCATTTTTATAACTCAAACTTGTATCAGTCTTCCTGTTCAGCCTCCGGAGTACTAGGATTGTAGGTGTGAGCTATGATGCCCAGTTTACCTTTAAATACTTTTAAATTCACCATCTTACCTTTGTTGTTTGAAAGCCTTTAAAGAGATAGGTGTGATTATTTTCATGATGTTTTCTGTCATGTTTTTCTTTTAATCTTGAGAACTGAAGCACTGACCTTCAGCCTGAGCTACCTACTTAGCGCTTTTGGTGTTTTATGTTGAGACAAAGAAGTCACTAACTTGCCTTGATTTGGGGTCCAATGCACAATCCTCCTGTTTTCTGCATCCCAGAATTTTGAGATGACATGCACCACAATCCTATCTCATGTGCCATTTTAAAGAAATGATCTTTTGAGATTGTTTTCTTATCCCTTGTATGTATTCTTTTGATGCCTTGGCAAGGTTTTCTTTTGTGTTCTTCTGCTTGGTGGTACTATTGATTGTTTCTAAAGCAATACATAATTCTATATTTTTCTCTAATTTGAAAACTAACCATAATTTCATCCTAATTTTTCAAATATGTTATTTTTCTAACATCCATTTACCTCTTTTCCTTTCCTTTGGGCTCCAATAATTAGTGTGTTATACTGTTTGACATTGTTACATATCTTACTGGGCCTGTCCACTTTTTCTCTCTGCTGTATTATGGATAGATGATACTGTTATTTTTTGGTTTACATGGACTAGTTTTTATGTCCAGTTCCCTACCACAACAGTATGGGCTGAGTATGGAAGTATATTGGGAGAAGTTACTTACATACGACTCATTTCTTCTTTGCTCCTTTCCGGAGGATCACTATCTTAAACTGTATGTTGTATGTAGTCTGAGATAGTTATTTCATTAGTTTTTTAGAAATTGTTTTGCTGTTCATGCAGAACCATTTCCTTTTGTGGCATGAATATTCTTTCTGTAAGTTGTGGAAATATTTTCTTCATGCTGATCTTATGTGAGTATTTGTAACATTCCCATTATCAACAGAATTAGTGAGAATCAATTAAGATAGGACTTAAAAAAATTCAGAATCTAGAGCTAACCTTATGAGCAAGTAACTATGAAAAGAAAAAATACTAGGAAATAAAGCATGGAGGTTCCAGAAGTACATAAAGGCTTCACTTAAAGATATAACTGAAAATGGATGGAAAGGTTGAAAGAAATACGCATGTGATTGAGAGAAATATATAAAATACATTCCATGAGAGGATGAGGCCACACCAAAGTTTGTTCAAAGGTATTTTTTTCAGTGAAATACAATATTTTAATTGATGTATTGATTTTAGAAGCAAAAGTAAATTCTGCGATCCTTTGAGAAATTCACTAAACAAAGAATTAAAAAACAAACAAATGGTACACACAAAGATAAATATCTCATGATTTCATTGATATGGGAAAACCAAAGTATAAAAACAAAAGATAGCAGGAAACAGGGAGCTAGGTCTTTTCTTAAAACTGAAGGGTCTGGAGGTAGGTAGAGAAGGAAGAGGATGTAAAAAACAATTGAGGGCTGGGGAGATAGCTCAGTACTCTAAGAACCTGCTTGGCAAGCACAAAGGCTGGGTTTGATCCCTGGCACCACATGCCGAGCTGACCACTAAAACTGAGAATAGTGGCTTCCAGAGCTGGAGAGGCTGAAATAGGAGGACTGCTATGAGACCCTGTAATGAATACATATTGGGCAAGCCAGATAGCTTAACGGATTGAAGTGCCCACTTAGGCAGATGTAGGAGTCAGGGGTTTGATTCCCAGACCTTCCATGCCAGCCTGGCCCCCAGGGTCACAGGGACAGCAATCGAGACTGGCCGTGGTGGTACGCACCTGTAATCCCAGCTCTTGGGAGGCTGAGCACAGGAAGATCACTACTAGTCCAATCTGCATAGAGAGACCCTGTAGGTCCTGTAGACCCTGTACTAAATGCAAAAACAAATTTAAAAAGAGAGGGAAAAAGAAAACAATTAAGTCATTTTATATACCTGGACCAATTCTCCATGATGAATGTAATCATATGTTACAAATGTGCACTAATAATGGTAAAAAACAAATAATGCTTTCATTTTGGAGCTAGAAGTGGGGCACAGGAAAAGTGTGCAAATAAAAAGAAATCAAAGATATATTATAAGACTGAGTCAAAAGAGAGCTCTGTTTTGAGTTTCCTAAACACAGAAAGACATAGCTAATCTACTGAGTAAGAGTTCTGCCTCAGGAACTACCCATCATGCTTAATATGAAAACTTAATTGTTCTTGACTGGGTGAGTTAGTACATGTGGTTGGCACATAAAGGGAACACAAAATGAAAAGCCAAAGAAATACACCTTAGGTTTCTGTATTCTACTACCTAGAAAAAAAAATGAAATGGAATGAACAAGGAGTGTTGTGAAGATGAGTTTTAATAATAGATAAAACTGAATGGTCCTAAAAATGAGTTATGTTGCATTGAATATCATTGAGTAAGAACTTGTTGGTTCTTTATTGACCCTTACTTCTAGCAATAGATCCTTTACTTCTATATTTTGTTCTTAAGCATGAGTATGGACAATCTGTGCACTTTAGCAGAACAGTCAATGCTGTAGTTGGTAGCTTCTAGGAGGATACACATTTACCATCAATCTCAGGTTTTAAATTGACAAGGATTTCACTTATAGAAGCTGTTTGAATTTTGAACACAGTGTTCTTGCTGTAGCTTATGAAAGTAGTTGAACTACAAATAAAGCATGTCAGTTGTTCAGATTAAACCTCTCAAAGAAATGTAAGGTAGAATGAGAAAATTACATACAAAGTAGTCCTAGACAATAGTGCTTAAGGAAGAATGAGAAAAAACAGTAGAAAATTGGGCCTCAGAAGCCAAAAAAAAGTGGCAATCTATTGAAAATTTTGACAGTGTTCCATGCTGAAATGGAATATATGCAAAAAACCATGAAGAATCTGATGAGCTAAGTTGTTAGAATGGCACCAGTTCCATTTGGTAGATAGAGACATAAGGGCTCAGTTGAGAAGGCAGCAGAATGATTCGATGTGGAGATGAGGTCTGAGGACTGACCACTCCCAAGGGAGCCTGGGCATAGAGGAAGAACAAGATGGTATTCCAAGAGAAAAACAGAGTATAAAATTATAACTTCAGGAGTTAAGACTCCTACTTATATTTTGAGCCTCTTTAATAAGTACCAGTGGAGACAGAAAGGTTGAAAATTTAACAGAAAATAGTCTTAATGACAGTGTGAATGTGATAAAGCCATCTCTTTTCTACACAGCTGGTGGGTGTACAAATTGGTATAATCTTTCTGAAAAGCAATTTGATAATGTGAACAACAAGCCTTTAAAATACAGTATTTGACCTGTAAGTCTGCTGATAGAGTTCTACCCTGTGGATACAATCAGAGATGAGAATAAAGATTTATATCCAAGATAATAATCACAGCATCACTTATAATAATGAAAAATGGAAACAATCTTTATTCACAACAAAGAAGGCATAGTTGCATAAATTGTGGTGTACTCAAAGGATGTTACATAATTATTGAAATTTTATTTTCAAAGAGCTTGAAATGAATGGATGAAATGTTCTTCCATTATACTTTTATTGTAAAGGACAGCATCTCAGCACAGATCTAAGGGGACAAGGTCACAGTGGCGAACTGGGGTCAGGCTTAGGTATAGGATCCTCTTTGTATAAGGGAATAGAAGGTGTGCAGATAGGAGGGAGGAAATTAAAGACTCATTTTCACTGAGTGGGAAGCAGGTCTGTCATGCCTTCTACTCCTGTTTCTCTTTTTAATGGCTGTCTCCTTCTTTTCTTCCTCTTCTTCTTTTTTCTTACCAGGCTCCTAAATTATAAATAGTATGTTTGAGATCAGATTTTGTGTCTGATTTTTTTTCAGTTCTGTGTTTGTCTTCAGTATGCAGGGCACTAAAGAAAGCCAAGGTACAGGAGAAAAGAAAGGTGAGGTGTCCAAAGATAAGTCCTAGGAAACTGTAGTTGTCCACTTACAGTCCAGCCCTTGACTTGCTGCTGAGAGTGGTCTGGGGCAACACGGAGAAAGAGCTACTGAGGGAAATTGAGGAAAATTGTAAGAGGCACTCAGAATAAATGTGGCTAAATAGTGCTGAGAGCATCCTCAAGTTCACAGATGTGTAGGACTGTTGTGCTCTGTGGCTTAGTGGCCTCTCCACAGTGGCCTCTCTTCCTGCAGTCATGCGTTGGGGCTCTAGAGTTTTTTGTTGACTTCTGGTCCCACGCTGGGATTATGGGTGTGAGTGCTACATTTGCCCTTGGGCGATAGGCTGCATAGGATAGAAGGGTGAAAAAGAGGATTACTTGCCCTCTGCTACTGCTATCTTTTGCTGTTGCTGCTTTTGCTGTTTTCTTCCACTATGAACTGTTGCCCTCTGCCATGTGTCACTTTACATTGGAGCAAGTGAAGTACAGACTGAAGCCTTCACAAACTATGAGTTAAATGAACCTTTTTCTCTTTAATTTGGGTGTCAGCTATTTTGTCTCAGCAAGAAGAGAAAAGTTGCTAAGACAAGGACCATTATTTCAGAAGATTTTTGGCTATTTTCTCCACATAAAGAGACCTGCTGTGATGTAGTAGAAAAGAAAAAAAGAGCTGAATTAATCAAAAGTTATGATGTCCTAAAAAGGTTCAATACAAAGAAGCCAAAAGCTAAAAGTATCAACAATCAATAAAACCGAATGGTTTATTTTATTTTCCATATGCTAAATATGGAAATATGATGCTTGCAAAGGATTGCACTCCAGGATAACAGAGAGATGTGGCTCAGGGGCCTTCAGGAGTAGAGGGGAGGAGATGTAGGAGGAAGAACTGAAGTGGCAAGTCACTGCAGATTCTTGTCATGGAGGAGTGTGAGGACACTGCAGTTCTATGGTAGATAATTAGAGGATTTGTCCAAGCTTCGGTGTCATCCCTGTTCTACTAGAAGCAGCAGCTGTGAGGACAGCTGAAAGGCCCATTTTGTGCTGGGGAGTTAGCTCAGTAGAATAAGTGGTTGTCTGGCAAACGCAGGGTCCTGAGTTCAATCCCTGGTACCAGAAAAAACAAACAAAGAAACAAAAGAAAAACAAACAAAAAACAAAGTGCTTAGCAGAAGAAATGGAGGGGTCAAAGACCCAAGGTTCACCTGAAGGTGAGGCTGAGCCAAAGAGGGACAGTGAGGTGACAGGAGCCTGGAAGGATGCGAGGGCTTTGTGTGAGAACAAGGGCCCTAGGAGCATGACCTTGGACCTAGAGAAAGGACTCGCTTCGAGAAGAAGGCAGCTCCATGGTTAGAACTTTGTTGATGCTCAATTAATGCAGAAAGCCAGCTTATTCTCCACAAACAGATAAATGAATATAAAATCAATGGATTTATATTGTAAGGAAGAGATGGTGGGGGAGGGACATGGAGACTGTTTATCTTAGAAGGTTTCCAGGGAGCATAATGGAAACTATGAAGATGATCCAAAATATCTGCAAGCACATAATGAGAAATGCACTGAAAAATAAGCAGATGAGAGTTATGGAGCAGTAGTTAATTAGAAGGACCAGTGTTCTGGAAAGTGACTGGGAATAACAGCAATGAGGCCTGTGACTGACTGCTGTTCTGAGGTCCCCAAATGGGCCAGCTGAGGCACCAGTGGTCTGAGAAGGCCAGCCATGCGGAACCCTGTAGTTTTTACTCCATATTCAAATTTCAACATGCAGAAAAATCTTCTTGAAGCAATTTAAACTTAATTCTGTCTCAGTGATTAGAGATTAGCTGGCCACTTGCAGTAGAATCTATGGCTTGAGGTATCTGGGAAGCATAAGTGTTTCCTTGCATGAATTAAGTATAATAGAGTAGCTTGGAGAATGAGGATGCTTCCATACAGCTCCTTCTATATCCAGAGGTACAGGTGGCTATTTCCTCCATTCTTAGCCTTCAGTGGGATAGTGCTAGACCCCCGGCTGCCAGAAGCCTAAAGCTTCACGTTGCCTCTTGCTTAGTTGTATTTTTTGCTCCAACAATTTTGTGAGGGCCTCTGAGATAGTGTCTTAGTTATTCTTCTCTCATTCCTGGGATAAATACCTGACACTCAAAATGAGGAAAGGGAAGGTTTATTTAGCTCACAGTTACTGGAGGTTTCCTAGTTCAAAACAGCCTGAGTTACATAGCAAGACCTTGGAGCCTTGTTTGCTCAGGAGTGAGGCTTAGTGCCTCTGTCTTCTCCAAGCATCTCCTCTCTGCCAGGGTGGCTGTCACAGAATCTGCCGCCCTGCTCTGCAGAGTCTGGAGGAGAGGCTGAGGTGCCACTGTGTCCAGGATGGTACTCTCCACACTTCCAAGGGAGGCCACTGGCCTGAGGGGCAGAGCACACGCTTCCAGGTTTTTTTTTAAAATTAATTTTATTGAGAAACAAATGGCAATGAAACAATTTCAAAACCAATTAATAATTATGACAGTTTCAATAATTAATGCATTGCATATTGTTGTCTTCATAGTGGTTATTCATAGTACAAGATGCAGACATGATATGCTGTCCAAACACTATTACTCCAAATCTTTCTTCACATTGAATTAAGAGAAAGTAGCTGTGTATGTATCCTAACTATTTTGTATATACAGATACAAAATGGTCCTTCATTTGTTTCCCCTTTTTTTGTTTAGTTTTGTCAGAGATGGGTGTTGCATTGCTATTTAAATACTGTAGGTAAGTGAATTCAGCAAAATAACCCAATATAGTCCTGTAGTCCATAATAGTAGGGGGTTATTCATAGGACTGGCAATGTCAGAAGTTGTTGGCTTGAGCCCTTTACAGCTCAGCATATTAATTTACTTTTTATACCTTTTTAAATTAATTTTTTGAGAAACAGCCATGGGACAGTTTCAAAACCGATTAATAGGACTGTTTCAATAATGAATACATTGCATACTGTTATCTTCTTAGTGGTTATTCATAGTAGAAGATGCAGACATGATATCCTGTTCAAATACTATTAGTTTAATGGGTCTCACCTCTCTGGCCCCGCACATCAAGCCCCACCCTGGTCCTCTGGCCCCACCCCTAAGCCACTGGCTGCTCCTCCAGCAGGGTCTGCCCCATGACTTACATGAGTCTTTGAGGGGACAACTAGATACAAACCATCACAGGTGGTACAACCTTTCTTTCCTATCTGGCATGCTGGTGAGCTGGATGGAAAATCTGATTGTATGTTAGTTCCAAGGAAAACATGTGAATTCAATGAACCAGTGGGGAATGGAAGCACTGACAGCGCCCTCAATTTGTTATGAGGAAATAAAATTTTCTAAAGGAAGGATTATTGACAAATAGTGAAATGTGAAATCAATAATGTTGTTATTTACTGAACAGATCCTGGACATTTTTTTTCTTCTTTTACTAGAATCATTGGTAAACATCTTCAGTAATAAATTCCCGATTCTTTTGGATGGGTTTGTGTTTTAATTAACATTCTTAGCTGGAAACTGGAGGCAGATGGGAAGCGTTGTTAATAATTCCATAATTGATAACAATCACTTTGGAAACAGAAGCGACTCATAACTCACCAATTTTTTCAGCCAACAAAACACTACATGTTGTTAGAAGTGTTCATGAAGTTGTGTTTTTCACCTACCATGACTTGGGCCAGAGCAGAAACCCTAATCTTACATTTGGACCTGCCATGTATTCATAGTTTGTATTTTTATTTGTACCTCGAGAAACAAGGACAACTTCTTTTACAGTAAAGTTTCTGAAGGATTTTTTTTTTTTTTTGGCCCACTCAGATGCCTTAAATGCAGGTCTAGTAAGGCATGAGGATCTGGGGCTTGAACCACAGAATCCAGAGCCTGCGTGCTTTGCTGAAGCAGGCGCTTAAACAACTGAGCTAATGGGCAGACCTCCCATAATAGGCAGGTCCCCCTACAGTAAAGCTTCTGAGTTTATGAAATTGGCTTGACTCTAGTTAACCTTGGATTCTCCAACATGTCCGAAGCCAACTCTTTCTCCTTCAAGAGACTTGCTAACCTCTTAAAGAAAGAGAGGCCCTGACACACTTAGAAAAGGTGATAGGTGAGATTTCCAAGTCTCTCTCGCGTTGTCTGTGAGTTGGAGTCAGTAGCAGCAGTAGATCAACTTTTATTAAGTGCCCACTCTAAACACTATGAATTCTCAGTTCATTGTTAAAACAGTATTGGAGGGAAGTACTGTCAGCAGCAGTATTTTCACCGTAAGGAAGCAGAGGCACAGAAAGTTTAAGCGCCTTGCCTAAAATCATCAGGCCAAGAGTCGGAGGAAGATAATTTAAAGACAAGCAGCCCGTGCATGTGATCACAGTGCACATTAATCCAGGTGTAATCAGTTAGCATGGTGCAGTCCATGCCCAATGAAGTGGAGAGAGCAAGAAACTACAAAGTGAGCGTGGGTCTGGGGCATTTTCTGAAGGGCCAGGAGCAGATGTGGAAAGCTAGAGAATAGAGATAGAAAACCGGGGGGCAGAGTCAAAAGCGAGAACAGCGAGCTGAGAATAAACTTGGGAGAAGTCTGAATTGTTTTCCTGGACTTCTAAGTGCTGTCTGCAGCTTGTTTTTATCTGCCAGTCATGGCCTGGGTGTAGCTAAGCCTACTGAGTTTCAAAGACCCCTCACAGGATAGACCTCTGGGTTCAAATGGAAAACTTTCTGAAATCAGGCCGTGGAACTCCATGGAATGTACAGATCCATACAGCTGGGAGGAAGTAAAAGAAGAGTCTGTATGCTTACATAAATATAACCAGGAAGGCAGCAGGTGAATTGCTATATTTCACTTGGGTTTTAAAAATTCTTCTTCAAAAGGCTATCACTACTGCACTTGATGGATACCAGTAAAGTTTGGTGTTATCTTTTAGCAAATAATGTAATTTTGTGAGTTTAATAGAATATAATTAAGCTAGCCATTGTCTTTTTTTCCCTGATACCTGGCATTCTCGCTAGGTTCATTGGATAAGAGAGCTATATGATACCAAAATAGTGGGGTTTGTGTTTGATTTACTGTTCAGAAAGGATTTGGTTTGGGGAAAGATATCTAGAGGTGAAGGAAAGCCTCTATGGAACTAGCCATTGCCTGTTTCTGCAGGACTGGTTTATCTGACTTTTACTCTTTTCTCCCTCTTTTTTATAATGCATGTGCTTTCAGCAGCGGGGTTCTCAGTCAAGGGTGTGAACCTCCCTCTCAGAGTTAGGAGAGGTATTGTTCATAAGATTCCAAGAAGCTGATACAGATAAGTTTGCATAATCACTGAGACTCAAATATGATACGTTTTTAGTACTGGAACATGAATCTAGGCCCTCTGTGGCCATATGCATTTCCAGTCAGTTTTGTTTTGAGACAAGGCCTTTCTAAGTCTTACAGGATGGACTTGAACTTGTGATCCTCCTGCCTCAGCTTCCCAGAGTGCTAGGACTTAACATAGTTAGGAGCAGTTAGCAGCATGTCTCTTTGCTTTTCCTATCTCCATAGGAAAAAAGTCTGAAAGTGGCTGAAGCATCAGGACAGGAATTTATGCTCGGCTGGCAGGCTCGATGGGGACACAGAGGGAAAAATGTGACTAGCAGTGTGTCAGCATTTCCTGATGGGCTTGCAAAGCTGACACTCACTGTCAGTCACTGTAGCCTCTTAGTGATATGAGCACATAGAATTTCAGTAGACTAATGGCTAAACCAGATACCAATTTATAATTTATATGAGTACTGTGACTATGTAGGAATACTTCCAGTTACTGACCTCCATATTCCTTTCCTGGAGGCACAGCTCATGAAAATGCAAGTACTAATTAGAGGCCATGATAAGTTTTACAAGTTAAGATTGTCAACTTAACTGAAGAAACAGATCCCTGGAGAGGTTTCTGAGGTGGGAGGGAACTAAACTTAACCTTAACCCTAACCCTAATCCGAACCCTATCCCTAACCCTGACCTGACCCTGACCCTAACTCTAACCCTAACCCTAACTTAACCTCATCAATGGCTCATTCACTGATGAGTTCATGCTGACCGGGTCAGACATGCAAGAACTGGGTCATAGGAAGATGGTCTTGGAGGCTGTATTTGGTCCCTGGACCCTTTCTGGCTCTTCCCTTGTTCTCTGCTTCCCACAAGCCGTGGCTTGAGCAACTTTCCTCTGCCTCACCCTCCTCCCATAGTATCTGTGTCTTGTAGACAGCCAAGCATGGGTGAAAACATCTGCAGCCATCACCAAAATAAACATCTCCCTAAAGTTGCAACTGCCAGGCACTTTGCCCTAGCAATGGGAAAGATGACCATTGCAGAGTAATGGACAGAGCTGTGCAAGGCAAGTATGAGAACATGGTTTTCTTTTCTGCTCAATTCGTAGTACAGTGTCTGATATAAATGAGGCCACATCAAGTACTTGCTGAGTACCTGATGAGCACTTTAGAGTGGAAGAGAAATAGGGGAGGATAGAATCTGAAACCTTTCAAAATTCTTTTAAAGTTTTAGCTTCCTTATTAGTTTATATTTTGGAACTAGGGATTGAACTCAGGACCTTATACTTGCCAGGCAGGCACTTGGGAAAATGAGCTATCTCCCTGACCTCAAAACTTCTTAATGTCAATGAAGAATTAATTTAGGGTTCAGTGTGAGTAGCACTAACCAGGAAAGAACAGAGACTCTGTAGAAGCTACTCTTTCCCCGTTTGTCAGATATTAGAGACTTATTAATAGCCAAATTGGGAAACAAACTCTAATAGAAAACATCAGGAGCTAAAAATAGTTAAGATTGACAATAATATTTATTTATGAGGAAGCAGAGACCCAAAATATTAATGAGATTTTCTCAAAGATACTCCACATGGAAGAGACTGGAACCAACCGAAGCTTCTCATCAGCTCTTGTCTGTCTCTAGTATACAGCATGCCAATTGTTCAGGGAAACCTGGACCCCATGTTGCTGTGAAGTTCTCTATCTCCTGACAATAATATCTGGCATCTGTCCAGAGTGTGTTGCAACATTTTTCGTGGTTATTGTTTTCTTTCTGAGAAGCAGGGCTTGACATATCAATCATCACCTTGTAAAATTCCTCCCTGCACCAGTTTCTTCCTCTTCCTCTCTGAGATTCATTCATTCACTTAAAAAAAATCCTCTAGGCAGTCTCCCAGACAATGTCTCCTTTCTAAAGAGAAAAGGGACATAGAGCATGCAGTGGCTAAGTAGACAATAAAATCCAGACAAGTGCTCATTCTAAAATGCATCTCCTTAAAGCAACATCATCACTGCTATTGCTGTCTTACCCTTGAGCTGCCAACTCCTGCTGATGCTTAACGAGGTCAGAATAACCCTGGCAACTTATGCGCACATAGAACACACAAGCCATCACCCCAGAAAGGTATTGCTTCCTTGGCTTCTGCTGGCTGTGGGCTAGCTCTGCCTTGAAGCAGTGCATAGTACCTTTCTAACTGCAGCCAAATGTGGGCATCTGAGAGACACAGAGGGTCAGACACCACAGTCTTCTGGAATCAGGGAATCTAGTCTTCTCATTTGACACATGAAGAGACCAAAATCCAGACACAGAGGATGTTGCTTAAGGCCCTGAAGACTGTGTCTCCTGATTCTGAGTCCAAAGCTCTATAAGCAGTTAGATTCTTTGTGCTTCGAGCAAAATCAATTTGTTCTGCCACTGAAAAGTTGGTGGCAGACCACACTCCCCATTGTCACTGAAGAATAGTGAGATTCAGGGAACCAGATATGGCACCCAGCTCTCTGAATTCCAAAAGGGCACACAGGTCTGGCACCTGGGTGAGACAGGGCCAGGAGACATCATTTAGGAAAGAGAAGCAGCTAGCAGAAGAAGCCCAGTTCCCTGTGTTATGGTTTGTGTCTGGTTGTCCCCCCAAAGCCTCATGTTGTCACTGGGGCTGCTTCTAGAGTTTGTGATTAATTCATGATCTTATTCTGGGATTATGGGTGAGTGTTACACCCACCATAGGGTGTATAATCTGCATACAGTGTAAAGGTGGGAGCGAGACTTGCTAAATGCCAAAGCTCCTGCTCCTCCCTTGGCTCTTTAGTGTTTTCTGTCACCATGAACTATTGTCCTGTGTTGTGTGCCACTCTTCCTTGGAGCCAGCTGAGTATGGACTGAAGGCTTCACTAATTGTGAGATAAATTACCCTTTCTTTCCTTACTTTGGAGTGTTGGGTATTTTATCCCAATGAGTATAATGAGTGACAAGTAACTGAGACACCTTGGCTCAAGCATCAGTCTGTCACCCAATTCCATTGTGACAGGGCACTGAGGTGCTCACAATGTGCTAATCCAGAAAGGAGGAAGATATGAGTGAAGGGAGGGACAACATACAGGTGCTTCTATTTCACCCTTTGAAAAAGATATGGGGGGTGATTTTTGGTATGGGCCCATAGCTTTAAAACTGTTTTAAGTAGCAAAAATGCTTTTGTTTTCCCTAGCAAATTCTTGCCTATAACTCTAATTCATGAAATGGATAATGGCGGAAACCACTCAGATTAAAAAGGGTTTTAGAATAATATGTCCTTTGAGTTGCTAAGCCTCACAGCCCAGAAATGACATGAGGACAATTTTCTCCCAGGATAGTTTCAGAATTCTGTGCTGATAATTTCAGTCTTCACACTAAAAGGGCTACTACTTTGGTGGCTAAGTGGACATCCTGCCACATAAGGGATGGTCCCAGACATGAAGTCTTGACTTATCCTTTGGATATGAGTGTTTCTCCAAGATACAGTCCTAGGTTAAAAAATAATCATTTTTAGAACTCTGAAAACTGAACCCCACGTTGTGTTTTGCATAGCATGGGCTGTTTATTTAATAGTTTAAATATATTCTGTATATTACCAGAAATGCAACAGCTCAGATAAATGCCGCTGGTAGACATTTTTAAGAGCTTTACAAGGAGATTTTCATGATGACTTTGAAGTATTAAAAGACAAGGAACTCTGGATCCAGCCAGATTGAGCTCACAGGCTTTGCCTCTTATATTTATTAGCTTAGTGTGACCTGGGAAAGGTCCTTAACCATGGAATTTCTTGAATCATGAAATCTCAGGTGTTGTAATCTGGGGAGAGCAACGATACCTGCCTCATAATACTGTGTGAGTTACACAAGTCACCAATGTAATGTACTTAGAGTAGTACTTGGCATTAAACAAGTGCTCTACCTTGTACTTGGGGAAACTATATATTGCTCACACGGCAACCTCCGTGATTTGCATTCTGATGCAATTACACCTGTGTTCCACAGTTGCCAGCTTCCCAGTGATTGTGACGGGAATGTGGGCAGTCATCCTTTCATCTGTAAAAATCAGTTATGAGAAACGTGTTCAAAATGTGAGTTTAGTCTGGTCCATTTTCACTTAAATCTGAATGTACCAGGTGTAGGAATCTAACAGCTTCCTAGGGAGTTTTAAAGGAGCCACGTCCACCTATGGGTTACATTATTATACGTTTCTTTCTGCGTCTTTAATTGAGGATTTATGTTAGTTCAAGATCTATCTATTGTGTAGATAGTTTAAATTGTTTTGAAGTTTCATTTCTGGTTAGTAAAGGGAGCATTACGGAGTGTTCGTAGTGGCAGGGGCAGTGGGCGTGGTCAGTCGGAGCATCACCGCAACAGATGAAGAATTGTCTGGAACTCTGGGTGGAGCCTAGACCTACTCTCCTGCTGCCTAAACTCACGGGCAACCTTCAAAGGAAAGCTCAGGGCACACCATTTGTAGGTCCGGCCCCAGGACTGAGAGCCTCAAAATATATAGGAACATGCGTCTGAAGTCCCTACGTCACCTTTTAAGCTAAGAGTGAGGTTGACTCAAAGATGGAAATGCTCTCAACAGTGTAGACCAAGGGCTGTTGGCGAATAGCACACTAAGTGATCTGTTGAGGATTAACAGTACCTGGAATTTTACAAAATTGCAATTTTTCAATTTATTGAGGATTCTGTTCATGTATCCTCTTAGATGTCAGGCTGCCCCCAAAGGCCTGGACATGATGAGACACTCAACTGATACAGCTATATCTAAACTATTCAGTTTTATTAACATCTGTTTTGTTTATTATGAGGTTTTCGTTCCGTCTACTTGATGCTTACATTTAAGCACAGGCCAAAATTTTGTCAATAAGACTTTCGCATAATTGCATTTCAATCAAAATGAGCACCATGCTTTCCCTGTTTCCTACCTCAGCCAATCTCTAGGTTTTTCTACCGTGACATGTTTGTGCTTCCCAAGTCAGTAATGAGTTTGTACCTGACCAGAAAGTGAAAAAGACAAAGTGGATTGGGTGAAACCTGTCACCGTACCTAAAGGACCAGGATTGGTAATTTGTGAAAGCCCTTTCCAGCTGAGGAATATATGACTGAGGAATAAAGAATGCAGGAGCTCTGATGCTCTGGGAGAAAGGCAAAGAAAAGGATGTCCACATAGAAACAGGTTTAGGTAGTGGAGGTAATGTTTTTATTATTGCATTGTTATTTTATCTGAATGCGTGTTTATTGCACAAGAAAGTAGACTAACATTACAGACCAGCCAAATACTTCTGAAGAACTCATCCTAGTACATGAGTGACTTATACTTACTGTCAGACACTTGAAATATTTTCTGTTGGAAACTCTTGGATTATTTTTAAAACCATATTCCATACATTTTTGAAAAAGAATATAGACATTAAAAGATTTAGCAAAAGTGTCCAGGTGCCTATCCTAGTAGATATGAGAGTATAGTTTGCATGATACATGAAGCTATCTATAGTCTCCATTAAAACATGTGCATTAGTTTTTCTTTTTTCTCATAATTTTATTAATAAACAAATAGCAATGAGACAGTTTCAAATCAAATTGGTAGAACAGTTTCAATAATTAACACATTGCATACATTCTTCCTAGTGGTTAATTGTTGTACAAGATGTGGACATGATATCCTATTTACAAATACTATTAGAACAAATCCCTTTATTCATTAAGAGAATGTGACTATATATCTATCCTAACCACTTTGAATACACAGATACAAAATGGACATTCATCTGTATCCCCTTTTTTGTTTAGTTCCGTTATTTGAATATTATAGGTGTGTAAACTCAGCAAAATATTCTAAAAGAGTCCAGTAGTCCATAATAGTATTGGGTCTTCTGCTTGACTGGCAATGTCAGAAATTGTTGACTTGAGTCCCCTGCAGCTCAACATAACACCATGGCTTTACTTCTTATACTTCGTTTTTATACTTTTCTGCTGGATGGTTAAGACCAAGGTAATGCTCCATCTTTACCAACCTAATGTCAGCTGTCTGAATCCAGGGCAAAATCTTATGCAGTCACAAGCACTCTTTTCATTGGCACATTTTGCATGATCCTTAGCTGTGAAAATGACCAGGCTGTGAGCTTCTAGAAAAGGCTTCTAGAAGTGCTTAGTGCCCTCCCTCAACCTACATAGAAAGTTACACTACCTCATCATTTCAGGGCAAGCCAGTGAGGATCGTGTTGCTCCTATTCCATTCTCTGTGCTCTTCTTTGCCAAACTTTTTCTACCTGGAGAAGAAACTAGTGAAATAGACTTGGTCTTCCTTCCTCTCCACTTGCATTTAATTAAACTCATCCAATTCATGGGACTCACACCCTGTTTGTGTGCTGCACTTGGTGTTAGCCTTAAGGTAGCCACAATAGAGAACCTGATTTCTGGCTGCTGAAGTCCAGGAACAAAAGAAAGCAAGAGCAGGAAGCAGTGACACCAATGCAGCAGAACAGTGAAACTCTTCCAGTAAGCAATCGATGCTGTGTGTGTAGAGGGTGCAGGGATGCAGAAATCTCGAATCCAAATTCATTGTAACAGTACCATTGTTACAATGTTTAGAACGAGGTGAAATCCTTCTCTGTTCTTTTCCAGATTGTTTCTTCTCTTCCCACGTGAAATCAGGTTGGGGCCTACTAAATGCAGCAGTAGCCACTGGTAACACTTATCATTCCTTTGTGTCCATGCTCTGAAGAGTTTATTGAAGAGGTGGACTGGACTAATGCTTTCCAGCCTTCACACATAAAGAAAGGAAGTGATACCAAACAGCTTTTGAGGGATTTCTTTACGCAAGCTACCTGACTTGCAGCTTACTGAATCCATTTGGTGCCCACCAGAATGTTATGAGGCAAGATCTTTCCATTCTCACTTTCTGCAGGCAAAACTGAGGTAAAGATACAAACAGAAACATGACTAAAGCCTCAAAGTTGGTGTAAAACAATGACAGTAATGAAGTAAAAGCTTCAATAGCTTATCCTCATGAGAAAAAAACCCAAACATTCTGCCCTAGATTATTTTACCCCCTGGGACCTGGTCTCATTTCCCTCCCTCTCCCTTCCCCCATCCCCTCCCACCTTACGGTTGGTTGTCCACTTCCCAGCTCAGAAGTCTACCCCTGATTTTTGGTCCTTTCCCTTTTATTTTAATTATGTTTATTAATTTATATTTTATAGTTTCTCATATAAAACAGGTGATATTTAATTTTATCACTGAATAGTCTCGTAGCACATGCTGGTTTCTACTTCTATCCATTTTCCTGCAAATAACATTTTATTCTTCTTTGTGGCTAATGTTCCAGTATCTACACATAGCACTTTTTCTTTACACATTCATCTGTTAAAGGAACAAAGCCTATTGCCACTGCTTAGCTATTGTGCAGTGTACTGCTATAAATATGGCTATGCAAGGGTTACTATTGTTTACACTTCTTAATTCTTTTACGAACAAGCCCAAGACTGGCATAACTAGGTTAAATGGTAGTTCTATGATTAGGCTTCAGAGGAACCTCTATCCTGATTTCTTTTTTTAAATTATTTTTTATGTATTTAGTACAGAGTCTATAGGGTCTCACTACGCAGATCAGACTCATAATGATCCTCC
This sequence comes from Octodon degus, assembly GCF_000260255.1. Taxonomy (NCBI): domain Eukaryota; kingdom Metazoa; phylum Chordata; class Mammalia; order Rodentia; family Octodontidae; genus Octodon; species Octodon degus. The sequence continues at coordinate 4,175,992 of NW_004524735.1, read as the reverse complement.
TATTTTTCAGCCTCCCAAATGCTGGGATTACAGGCATATGCTACCACGCCCAGTCTCAATCGCCATCTCTGCTCGCCCCAGGGGTGGGGTTGGCATGGCAGGCTGGGGATTGAACCCCAGTCCCTGCATCTGCTTAAGCAGGTACTTTAACCTGCTGAACCATCTGGCCGGCCCCACCATCCTGATTTCCATGGTGACTGTATTAGTTTGCACTCCCATCAACAGTATGGAAGCGTTACTTTTCCCTACATCCTCCTAAGAATTCATTGAGCTTTTGTACTCTTTTTATGTTTTTATCTTCGTCCTTTCAAGTTGCCTCATACATACTTGCCCTTCTTTTGTTCTTTGAAGATTTGGAAAGAATATTACTCCTAGTTATCTTCTTTCTAGTGCTGCACATGTTGTGCATTTTCTTTTGGGAGTCTATAGCTTGAGGATCAGAGCTTACCTATTATGTCAGTCAGCTTTTTATCATTTGAACCAAATGCCCACCGTACACAGTTGGAAGGAGGAAGGGTTTGGTTTTGCTCCTGATTTCAGGTAAGTCAGTCCATGATCTCCTGGGAATATCGTGGCAGAAGTGTAATGCAAAATAGAGCTGCTTAGTTCATGGCAGTTGTGAGGTAGACCAGATGCCCTCTGCTAGAAAGGAAGGAGCCACTTTAAGATTAGAAATAGTCTCAATGGTCACACTTCCATGACATATAAACACACCCAGAGGTGTGCTTCATTAAAGCCTATGCCCCTCTCAGCCAATCAAGTTGACAATTAAGTTTAACTCTCACATCTGCCTTACATTTATTGCTGTAAAGTGTTTTTCTTCTTTGTTAGTCTGTGAACTTCAAAGATGAAAGCTACGCCTCTCTCATTGCTAGTCTTTGGCTGATAGACCCCACACTAGATATCCTGGGCACATTGCCCTCAAGGTCCTGGTTCTCCAGTGCTGGAGGAATGATAGGAGCTCTCTTACATTTAGCTGTCATTTGCATAATGATGAAAATGGTATCTGCACTATGGTTTCTGTATAAATTATACTCAGCAACTAATATAAAATACTTAGCTAGGGAGATAGCTCAGCCGCATAATCACCTGCCTGGCAGGAAAAACGTCCTGCGTTAAATCCTTGGTACCACAGGATACAAGAAAAAAAAAAGCTTAGCAGGTTGTTTTATACATAACAGCCATATGCAAATATTGTCATCAGGTCTCCTTATAATTTTGAAGGATTATGCCTAAATCTTCTAAGACCAGGACATACCTGTTTCAGACTGAAAAACATGTAGAGAAGTTCTTCTTAAGCTTGTCATTCACTAGGCTTTGTCAGTCCTGCAGACAGAAAACTGCATGGAGTGATGGCCACAGTATTTAGGTCATGTTGTGTTTCACTCACATTGTTTGCTCTTTTCCATGATGTGAACCTTTTTCTGTGTTTGACGAAAGAATATAGGTTCAGAAATGAATTCAGGGGGTCAAAGGAAAACAACCCAGAGATATTAATACAATTGAGTCCAAGACAAAATGACATTATACCCGTGTAGTGATGACCACTAGGTTACACTTTGATGAAACTATTTAGGTTTGTGTCCTTTTTATTTATTCTTATATTTCTCTGTTATAAAGGGAAATCTTTTCTACCTGATGAACTAGAAATGCTAGTAAACAAATGTCAGTCTCATGACATTTCCCTTGAAGATTTAAATTTGAACAAATGAACATGATTTCAAAGTTTAGGTGAATATAACAGTATAATAGCTAACATGAATTGCTTACATACTATTAAACACTTTACATTTGTTATCACATTTTATAATCCAAATAATTCAAGTAGTAAGGTACCATCCCTGTTATCATTAGATAATTGAAGAAACCAAGCCTGTAAGAGCCCAGTATCTGCTCAGTGTTAATAGCTGTAAAGAGGCAGATGTGGAAGACTTAAGTCTCTTCTGTGTCTCTTAGGGTGACAGTCTTCCTTCGTTTCCTGAACATGTGTACACCGGCAGACACACCCATGTGTCCCTAGACAGACACATTCACGTGAAAAGCTGGAAGGCTCAGATGTCTGACTGAGTATATGAAGTCTACAAAAATAATTTTATTTACATTAAGAATACATGTTGACTGGGCATGGTGGCACATGCCTGTAATCTCAGCACTTGGGAGGCCCAGGCAAGAAGACTGATGAATGTTTGAGACCAGCCTGCTCAACAAGGTATGTTCAAGACTGGCCTGTACTGCATAATTAAACCTTGTCTCAAAAAGACAAAAAAAAAAAAAAGAAGGAAGAAAGAATGAAAGAAAGAAAGAGGGAAAGGAAGGAAGGAAGAGAGAGAGAGAGAGACAGACAGACAAAGAACTAAGAGCTGGGGAGACAGCACAGTAGAATAAGCACCTGCCTAGCAAGTGCAAAATGATGAGTTCAATCCCTAGTACTGCCAAACAAACAAACAAAAGAAAAAATGAAAAACCCAAACAACTCTTATTGACCCTGATTTAAAAATGTAAAATGCAAAACAAAATTGATGACATCCACTCTTGCCTGTTCTGAAGGAAGATGGAATTCACTGGGGTTGAATTTCAATGGTGACATTAGCAGTAGAGTTAATGAGGAGTAAGACTGACATTCTTTTTCAGGTGGCCTTTGAGCTAAGCACCCAGAAGCAAGACATAAGGTTCACTTTTTTGTTCTTTTCCATTTTCTATTCAGCTGAGGCTCACTGTACAGTGAGCACCTTCAGTCTCTAGACAAATTCCATGTACCAGTTTCTGATCAGTAAACCTTATTCTGCTTGTCCTGCTTGCACTTCCAGATACCTGAAATGCTTCCTGTTCTTCAAGCACAACTTGCTTTGCCTTAACCTGAATTGTTGCATGAAGATTTGGAGCATTCCAACACTATTTTAACTCATGCCACTGAGCATATAGCAATTTCAATTGTTATTGAGTCATAAATCACTTCTTAGCATTTACCCACTTCTATGTTTGTAGTTGACAAGTAAAAGCACATATTCTCAGAAATAAAAACCTTCCTTGGCTTCGACATTGTTACCTTATAGCATTGAGTTGGGGAGAAGGATCAGTGTAATATTTGAGTCAAATGAAGTAGATTTGAAAAATTAAGTAGTTTCATACATTCTTAAAGATGATGAATCTGTGACTTAAACAAAAATCATTTTTTTTTATTTTTTAAGGCAATGAACCATTCATACATTTATTTTAAAATAAAATTTTGAAACTGTAAAAAAACGCTAAAGATTTCCTTTTCTTGAACAATGTGGTGTGTCTATGCTTTTGATGTCTGCTGAGTTAAGAAACATGTCCTGGAAGAAATCCAAAAGTAGGAAATGTATATCTATCCTAACTATTTTGTATAGGTATACAGCTACTTTCTCTTAGTTCAATGAGAAGAAAGATTTGCACTAATAGACATGGGATATCATGTCTGCATCTTGTACTATGAATAACCACTAAGAAGACAACAAAATGCAATGTATTAATTATTGAAACCCTCCTACTAATCAGTTTTGAAACTATCTCATCACTATTTGTTTCTCAATAAAATTATTAATATTTTTTTTTGGTGGAACCGGGGATTGAACTCAGGCCCTTGCGCTTGCCAGGGAAGCGCTTATCCCACTGAGCCATCTCCCTGGCCCTCAATAAAATTATTAAAAAATAAATAAAAGTAGGAAATGTTCCTAATCTCTCTCTCCTTAGCAGTCTCTCTCTCCTTCTTTCTCACTTCATTTGCTTTCTGCTTCACTCCTTTCCACATTTCTTTCCCTCCCTTCCTCCTTCCTTCTTCCCTTCCTTCCTCACATTTTTATTTTATTTATTCATTTATAAATATTTAAAAATTATTTATTTATTTGGTAGAAGGTCTTGACACACAGCTTGCACTTGTAGTGATACTCCTGTCTCAACCTTCCCAGTGCTGGGATTACAGGCATGGGCAACCACACCAGGTCTTGGTGGCTAGCGTGGTGCATCTGGGGTTTCAGTGCTGGCAGGGCATGTGTTTCTGGGGATTGAACCTGGGTGCTTGCACTTGCCATGCAGGTGCTTAGACAGCTAAGCTATCTCACCAGTCCTCCACACTGTTTAAAAATTTAAGCCATTGATGTGATTACCAATTATTGGAGTTCTACTATGGATAAACTGCTATGTATAGCTTCCAGATTTAAAGGAGAAAAAACACAAAGATTAGTTGGACAGCCTTAACCTCAAACTGCTTTTATAATCCGAGGCATAGTCCTTTGTCTGTGTATAATAGCCATGGGTCCCCTAAAACAGAAGTAAGTACTCTGCTAATTTAAGACTGCATGTGTAAAATTGGTGTCACACCTCTGAAATCTGTGAGGACAAATCAACAAATTAACCTGTTGGTCACTTAGGTGCCTTGAAGATCCATCTAATGCAGAAAGAATAAGCATAATATACAGGGGAAAACTAAAGTCCAACCAAAGAAGTGCCCTGTTCCAAGTGTATAGAAGAGAGATTCTCCCGGTGTAGAACTCAAGGAAGCTTCCAGACTGGCTGCATTCCAGCTGAACTCTTATAAAAAGCAAGTGAATTAGAAAGTATGGGGGGAAGGGGGCAGAATTCTAGTGGGAGGCTGCAAGGGCACGTAAAGATAGGAATCGCTACCTTTCCATTGGTTTCCTCCTTAGTTTTAAAAAGCCGGTTGATCTCCAAGCTAGCAATCCTTGCATGCCAGCCTCCAACTCCTTCTGCATTAGATTGATTGATCTTCAAGACACCTAGGTGGGCAACAGGTTAATCTGTTGATTTGTCCTCACAAATTTCTGAAATTTGACACTAATTTTACACTTACAGTCTTAAATCATCACAGTAGTAATTTCTGTTTTAAGGGGCAAAGGGCTATCTTCAAAATTCTTCCAGCTTAGAGAGATAACTGCCCCAATAGCTAGCTTGTAGAGAAATGGAATTAGACAAGATAAAACCTAATATCTAGATAATGTAAGAAAATTTGCATGCAGTCAGTCAGTATTGTGGAAGTCATGGGACTTAGAAGGTAATTAGGAGGTCAACATGACTTATGAGGTTCACATAGGCACCACTTAACATACTGTGGTCAAATAAGGAAATCAAATAGCTTTTACTGTATTTCTCTAATAAGTTTCAGTATTTCCATAAGTCTTTCTTCTCAAACCCTAAAGGGTCTATTCAGACAATTTAAATGTACTCTATTGTGGAAAAAAGGGAAGGGAATTTTAAAATTTTCCAAATAATTTCTGTACCTTGTATTACTTGTAAGCTACTTTTCTTATGCAAAACTGTCTCTTGAATTAGATGATGACATAATACCCCCGTGAGCCTTTGAGATTCTTCATAACGTAGCCTCTCTGTCTGTTTCTCTTCATATCCTATCAGTTCTTCAAATTGCCTTATCCATATTTACCTTCTTCTTTATACATAGACATTTCTTTTTCCCTCAAGTTTTTATACTTTATTCACCTTCTGCCAAGAGTGAATGTTTCTTCCTCTGCTCTCCTTTTGTCTGCTTAGAGAGGTCTTCCCTGACCACCTATGTGAACAGGACCTTCCACCACGCACTGATCCTGACATAGCTAATTTCTCTTCATCCCACCAAATGCCTATTGACATTATGACATATAATTATTTTTAATTTATTTTCTTTTTTGTTGCCTAATAGTACATATTAAGAAAATGAGGTCTTTCCTTTTGTTCATTGTTGAATTTACAAATTCTAACACAATGTCTAACACATAGTGGATGTTTAATCCATATTAAAAGGGAACTAGCATAACTTCATTATGTACACAGCAATATACTATATTTTCTTTGATTCAAATGTTTCCCGACAATACATGTGCTGGAAAGTTGATCCCAGCATAGCAGTTTTGGGGGATAGAACTTAGTGGTGATTGTGGATAAAGGTCATTAACAGGAAGTGGTCAGTCAGCTTTCCCTTTTACCTTCCATCAATAGAGCGTGCAACAGGAATTTTATCATCAGATACAGGCCGCATAACCTTGTACTTCCCAACCTCTGGAACAATTAAAAAAGATCCCCTACAAATTTCCCAGTAGATTGTGTTTTACTATAGCAACACACAGGGGGCTAAAACTGTGTGCAGTGAAGATTAGGCATTTCCACAATATTTCCAGCCGACTAACTAAATCATATGGGAATTAAATCTATCTCGAAAGCACCTGTCCTGCGATGACACCAAAATAACTTTAAAGAATGTGCTTTTAGTAAATTCCTTCCTTGAGTCACAGACACTTTACAGAAGCAGAACATTTCTTCTACAAAATGCTTATTATAATGAGGTAGTTGTTTTTTTTATTTCATAATGCATTAAAACCTAATCTGGTTTGCCATCTTCTGCAATAGCAGTGTCTACTACACAGTAATTATTAATTAATGCATAAAGTCTACTCACTTTAGCTAGTACAACAGTGCTAGCAGTAGCGCTCTCTTTTTCTTTCTCTGACCCTCTACATGTTTGACAGAGCATCAGGGTATCTCTCATTTTAGTTCAGTGCATATTGGAATTACAGCACATCAGAGAGAGAGAGAGAGAGAGAGAGAGAGAGAGAGAGAGAGAGAGAGAGAGAGATTTGCTCAGTGCTAAATATATCTCTGTAGTGGATCTCCACTCTCTTTGTGATATTGCTAGTAGCCTTACAGCCTGCATTTGAAAACATAAAAGCAAACAAACAAACAAACAAAAAAAGACAAAAGCAAAATCTGTCTTAATGCCCTAATTTTTTTGTTGCCTTGTTTTAGCATCTGTCAAAACACAAATTCTTTGAAAGTGCTTCCATTTATTTTATCATGATTTTTAAAAATTATATGAAGAAATGACAAAGCTGTATCTTGGTGTCATTTTAATTGGAAGTATTGATGTCTGAAGTTGTATCCTGCTGTGTGATTTTTAATTATGATGCACATGTCCCCAGTATATATTGTTCTATGATAAACTGTGATGTTGTCACTAGCTGTTTATTTCCTTTGATTCCTTTGTGAAAATTACCCATGTGCATCCCCATCACACAGTATGGCTTGAATTTGGATGTGCTCTCAAAGCCTCATGAAGTCATAGGAGGGGATTTTTCAGAGGTGACTAATCTAGAGTATGTGACACAGATTGATTCATGGTGCAATGCTATTATCGGGGGTACTAGAATTAAGGGTGTGAGTGCTATCTGTCCTAAGTAGCCTGGATAAGGTACAAGGAATAGAAAGACCTATGGTTATCTCTTCTTCTCTTTGCTACCCTTTGCCCTCCATGAACTGTTTTTCCTTTGCGAAGACGGTTTGCCACACCAGCCTGCTTTAAGGTCATCCAATAACAGACTGAAACATCTACAAACCATGAGCTAAGCAAATCTTTCCCCATTGAAATTAAAGTGTCATGGCTTGGGGTTTTTGCAAGGGAAACAATATAATACAGGACACATTTTATTTTATTTTATTTTTTATTTTTTTGGCAGAACCGGGGATTGAACTCAGGCCCTTGCGCTTGCCAAGGAAGCGCTTATTCCACTGAGCCATCTCCCCGGCCCCCAGGACACATTTTATAATATTTTATAATGAATCACCCAGGAATCATATATAAGAAGTGCGGGAAATCTGTCCACACACATAAACACTAAAGACTCCAACTGAAGGCCTAGATCCTAGTAACCTGCGTGAGTCAAGCTGAAAACTTAGAGCCCATAACAATGCCTCTCACAAGTCCAAGTGGAAGCCTAGAGCACACAACAGAGTCTCATGCAGGTCCACTTCACAGATCTGTGAAAGGCCCAAAGATCAGTGGTAGAAACTAGGAAGTCTATGCCAGTGGGATGAAGGATCTGTGCTAGCAGGCTGAGGGATCTGAACGGGATCTAGGAAGCAACACTCAAGGTAAGTACCAGAGCTCCCCCAAAGGTACCATAGCCATCCTCAGCAACAGTGAGGTCCTGAGCTCCTCCAGGGATGAAGAAAGCTGAGTTCCCAACAGGAAAGCCAATGTGATAAGCTTCTTTGTGAAGCTGAGCAGTGTGCCATCTTCCCCTCCTGAACCAGGAAGCAGTGTTCAAGAAGAAGGCCAAAGCTCCTCCAGAGTTCGTTGGGAAAGCCAACATGACAAGGTCCTTCAGCAGAATAGCCCAAGAGAACTAAAAGATTCCAACAGCTCCAAAAGCTTCTCCACACAGCATCCCTAACAGCGTTTTGGCTGCTTCTTCCGTTCTGCCTTTATGCTGCTGTCAGTAATCATCAGTTGTGCCACCCACACCCAGCACCACACTAGTTAAATTCAGCTGGGTGTAATAAGTTGACTGCCAGTTAGAAATACACTACAGTGTTGAATATTTTTATCTTGGCCACAAGAGAAAAGCAACTGAGGTGGAATTTGTTACTCGGAAAGTGGTGTCAGCACTATATCTGACCATGTGGTTCATCAGCCTTTGGAGCTAGCCTGTGGGAAGAGTTTGAAAGGTTTCAGAATGTCACTTGAAAAAGTACAGCTGTAACACCTTGGGATGTATTTGATGGGAGAATCTCATCAGAGCTCAGAAGACCAGACTGAGAGAAATCTTGCTTGTGAAGACAAGGCTTAGGAGGCTTCTACGGGGAAGAAGGGCTTCATTGATTGTTGGACTCCAGATGATGTGTGTCATGTATGGCAGAAAGTTTGTCCTCATTTTGCTCCTGTCCAGAGAATTTGCCTGAAATTGAGATTTAAGGTGACAGACTAATTAATCTTGCAAAAGAAATTTCAAGGCAGTCTAATTTTGAGGTAATAGTGTAGCTATTGTTGGGAGCTTTTAGCCAGATTTATGTTGAGAGTCAAGAGCAATGAGCCAAGCAGAATGATTTAAAATGCTGTGCATTTGGCCAGAACAGAAGTTCCAGTAAAGTTTTAGCCTACAAAAGTGGAACAGAGGAGATTTTTTTTCTGAAAAGACTAGCAAGAAAAAGCCAAGTATTGCAGAATAAGGTAAAGAAAAGATGGCCTGAGGCCATCACAAGAACCATGAAGACTCCAGCCCTTTCAGGCTCAGAGTTGTTCAAGGTGAATGACTGCTTTGAGCTCTCCCCGCAAGACCCCAAAATAAACCAAAGAAGCCCCACAGTGCACTGTGTTTGAGAATGGCAGGAGCCTAGAGAATATGTTCCTCAGGATAGGGCTCAGAGTGCTCTGCAATGCAGGTGCTTTACTCCTCCAGCCAAGAAAGACTGAAGCCTGGCTACTGCTCCAGCTGGCAGCAGACACTGCATCATGTGTGTGATGCTGGTTTTAAGTGCATGCAGATTGCAAGAGTTTCCAGGTGAGGAAGGCTTCCACTCAGATTTTAGGAAGGCCTGAGGCCAGGATGTGTATGATTGAGAGAACAGTGTGTGAGGCTGTGAGTATGAAACCGAAGGTACTGTGGAGAAATTTGGTGAAGCCAGGAACATGGATCATCTGAGGAAAACTATACGGAGTGAGCAGAGCTGCCATGAGAGAAGTCAGAGGAACTACAGCAACCAGAAGTTTGCCATCGGGACAGAGCCACCCAAGCCTTTGAGAGTTCACAACTTGCCACAGATTGCTGGGGCCGCTGGGGGGAAGGGGTACTACGGACTTAATGTCTGACCTCCTGGATTTTTGCCTTCCTGTATTACCATTCTTGCTATCCCTCTGCCTGTTACTTTTGGAATGGGAATATCTATCTTGTGTCATTGAATGTTGGAAGTGTTTAACTTCCTTTTCATTTGTATAAGGCTTGTGGCTAGTAGTTTGCCTGGAATCTCAGAGGGGCTTTGGACTTGGACCTTTCAGCAGTGCTGAAACTCTGAGGACCTTTGCAACTGGATTTGGAGATGGACTAAATGCCTTTGGTATAACGGATGCACATGAGTCTTCAGGGCAGGGGGGAGGGCGGAAGGTTGAAATGTTACGGTTTGTGTCTAGATGTCCCCCGAAGGTTCATGCAATCATGGATGTGGCTTTTTCAGAAGTGGGCGGATCTACAGTGTGGGATGCTGGATAGATTCATGGGACAATATTAGGCTTAAGAGCACTAGGGTTAAGGGTGTAATAACTACGTGAAGTAGCCTGGATAAGATATATATGCTATGTATCTTATCCAGGCTACTTCACGTAGTTATTACTTGAAGTACATCATCCCTTGCTTGCTTTGCTACCTTCTTCCAACCATGAACTATTTTTCCTCTTTGATACCTGCTGCCACACCATGCTGCATTGGAGCCAACAGATTATGGACCGAAACCTCCACAAACTATGAGCTAAGTAAACCTTTCCCCCTTTAACTTGGATATTGGGTACTTTGTCTCAGTAATGAGTGAAAAGTAACTAAGACACATAACTAATAGCATCTCCTATAGGACAAGTGATCTGTAGTGGCTAACAGCCTTTAAGATTGCAAGATACATATGGGTAATGTCAAAATGGAAGCCTTGAATTTTCTCCTTGGTGCTAAAGAAGGATATCTTATGTTATAGTTGGTGTCTAGTATTCCCCTAAAGCCTCATGTAGGTCATGAGTTGGCCTTCTAAAATTTGTTATTAACTAGTGATCCATTGGGATTATGGGTGTGAGTACTACACCCAGCCTGGGGCCAATAGCCTAAATGTAACTTAAGGAAGACAGATTTGCTCTCTGTAGACATATTGTTGCTGTTACTCCTCCTTTTTGCTTTTGCTGTTTTGCTGCCTTCCAACACCATGAACTTCTGCCCTCTGCCATGTGTCAGTCTGCCTTAGAGCTGGCTAAGTATGGACTGACACATCCACTACCTGTGAGCTAAATAAACCTTTCCTTCCCTAATTTTGAGTGTTGGGTATTTGTCCCAGCAATGAGAGAAGAGGGACTGAGACACCTTATAAATGAGATACTTGTGTATAATGAGGTTGAGAATGAAAAAATTTAGTGGAGCAGATTTTTAAGAGACCAGGAGTAGCACTTGACCTAACTTGGAGGGAACAATATTTTCTTGTTCTTTCATTGAAAAATGTTGAGTTTATTTTTTAGCATAATAAAAACAAAGTAATAGAGGAATAGTCATGCATGACTTAGAAGTGGCAATATGTTCTCAGAAATGCATTGGTAAGCAACTTTGTCTTTGTGGAAACATCACAGACTGCAGTTCTATAAACTTAAATGGTATATGTCATTTATTCCACTTGACTCTTGATACACTCAAGAGATATAGGAGGCAGAACAACATAGCATTCTATTTATGATAATTTTTATAAGTGGAAGCATGCTGTAAGATAATGACAAAATATATTCATAAGAAACTTGTAAACCAGTAACACTTGTTTATTTCATTATCAAGTTTTATGCTGTACACATAATTTCACGTGCTCTGCTTTTTATATGATTAGCAAGAGTGTGATAATTTTTTTAACATCAGCAACACCATAACCATGCTAATGCATTGTGCTATGGTAATATGATGGTTATAAGATCACTAGGTAATAGGAATATTTTTAGCTACACTACTTGTAAGAGACCACCATTGTGTATGCATTCTGTCTATCATTGACCCAAATGTCATTGTAGAGTATGTCAATGTATGGGGAAGGTTACACAAAGAATCATAAAATCTCAAGCTCTATAGTACTTAAATCATTCGGTCCCTGTCTCTAATCTGTGAGGAAGTTATGCTACAACATATGTTATATTTTCTGTCAAAAATGCCCCTAAAAGATTCAAGCACTTGGAAGGTGATTGAGATCATGGTGGCCCTGTACTCACCAGTAGTCATTAACTGATCAGTTCTGTAGCTAAATGTGCTGTAGTTAGGTAGAGCCTGGTTGGGGGAGGTGCATGAACAGCTCACTGAGGGTGTGTGAGTAGGAAAGATGGATCGTTGTCTTGGCTCTTCCTCTCTCTGCTTCCTGGCTACCAGAGAATGAGCGGCTCTCTGCTGGGCCCTCTGACCGCTTATTTCTGCCTTGAATCCAGCTGGTTTTCAACTGTATCTACTAGAAAGTCTGAGCCACATAGAACCTGTGTGGCATGGGCATTGGGTATTGGGTATAATGGCCACTGGCAGGAGAGTAACTAGTGTAATATTATACCACAAAGCCATGAAGCATAACCTAGAAATCTCCACTCTGCAGAAGCTATCTTTTAAAATACTCAATTAAGAGAATTTACTTATTCAAATGATACTTGAGTAAAAGGTAAAATATTTCTACAATCTGAAGAGAAACCAGAGCATCAAATGATACTTTAGAATATTGTGTTATCTGAGAATGAATCATTTTGGATGTCGGGCACACAATAAATTATCTGTAATTCTTCTTTAGTTAAGCTTTTTTTGCTTATGTTGATTTTTGCAACAAATAATATTCTTGTCATTAGCAGAAAGGGGTGACTGTCATCCCCGTCTTACACAAAAGATCATCTTGAAAAAATAACATGGAATAGAAGCTAAACAGTATTATTAATTTCAGTGGATAGCCCCTGACTCCTACCAATGTAAACTTTTCTATCTATTATTCTTTTTTTATTTTTTTTGTATTTAACACAGGGTCTACAAGGTCTCACTTCACAGATCAGACTTATAGTGATCCTCCTGTTTTCAGCCTTCCAAGCACTGGGATTACAGGCATGCACCACCATGCCTAGTCTCGATTGTAGTCTCAGTGTGCCCCGGTGGTGGGGCCAGCACAGCAAGCCACGGATGGAACTCCGGTCCATGCACCTGACTAACAGATGCTTTTCTCTGTTGAGCTATCTGGCTGGCCCAACTTTTCTTTCTATTATCAAGAGTTAGAAAACTGAGAGTTCCTCTGTTACCTGAGAGAAAACAAAACCTCAAAGAAGGATCACTTATAACTTTTAATCTGTGTAACTTTTAATCTGTGTTTGCCTCTTTTATGGATGACCAGGAAGACAGATTTGAAAATAGCTTGGATTGGGTACAGGAAGTGTCACTTTTCTCAAGGGTAGTTATTACCAACTTTTGTCATATATTTCCTTTCAACTTGTGTATTGTGACAACTCCCTTGTCATATATATTCTTTTCTTTAGATAAACTTCTCTTAAATTTTTCAGCTTTTCCTTATTTGCTGTGATTTCTGTGACTCTTGTTTTCCTTCCTGTGGCTTGTCTTTGTTAATCTCCTTTAATCTTCTGCAGAAGTGAACACAACTTGTGTTTGAACAATAGTGTTGGTCTGAAACATTCTTATTTAAAAGCCTCTATCATTTTTCTCATCTGTTTCTTGACTTTAATTAGGAGACAACAGGAAAAATTTTAATATAACAGATGCCTGAAGATTGACTCACTGGTGTAACTGTAAAAAAATCCCTTCTTTTTCCAAGTGTAATGACATTTTCCTGATATTCTTATTGATTGCTTTGGAGTCAGCAAAGCTTTAAGTTGCTTCCATCTGAGGGCTGCTATTCTTTTAACTGTGCCAATGGGGCTGAGGAGATAGCTCAGTAGAATAAGTGCTTACCTGGCAAGCACAAGGGCCTGAGTTCAATCCCCGATTCTGCAAATAAATAAATAAATAAACAAACTGTGCCACTACCAGGATGGGTGCTGTTCCCACTGAACGCCTCCCCACCGGACGCAAATAGAAATGCACACCACTGCAGTGGGAAATTGTAGCAGCAGGATCTGGTCACATGGGGCAGAGAAGGACAATTTGTCTGTCTGGGAAGATCCTAACTGTCACACAGACAGATTCATGTGCAAGTGAAGCTATTAGGCTGTCCGTTTTGGTTGACAATGCCAGGTCACAGACATGCTAACTTCTCACCTTTCTCTGGAACATATCCTGAAGGATATTTCTTTCTTTAGGCAAAAATATCCTTTAGAACTCTTTGACCACTGGAACCAAAGTGGATTTATTTGCCAGGCGTGCTTGATTTAAGCTCATCTGGGGGAGGGAGGTGCATAGTGGGAAAGTGATGTCTCTCCCCTCAATAATTGCTCAGTAGGATGTGGATGCACCTAACTAATAATTCTTAGAAGAGGGAGAGAAATGCTCTTCAGCTGGCAAAATGTGATGACATTCTGTTTTCCTCAGAATGATTTATTTTAGTGTTTCCTCAGGATTTCTCTCTTAAGTCAAGCAGTATGGTCTGACTGTCTGGAGAAATACCCCATTAACCAGTTCATATTTCTTTAACTTTTCTGTCTCACCCACACCTATGAATTGTATTTCTATCATCTTGGCCAAGTCACTGAACACTTTGCTTCAGGTTCTTGCTCAATAAAATGGCACTTTACATTGTCTTGCCAGGGCTGGGGATATAGCTCAGTGGCATAAGTGCCAGCTTGGTAAGCACAAGGTCCTGACTTTTATTCCCATGCAATAAAAACTGAACAAAGAAACACTATGATACAATGCCTTCCTAGAAAGCCTTGTAAATACTCAGTGAGATGACATATGAAGTACACCTAGAATTTGTTTAGCATATAATATGTGCTCATTAAATGTTGCTTAATCAGAATTATATTGTATGAAATATTAAATTGTATTCCCCTAACTTGCTGTCCTGACCATAGATTCAGCAGCAGTGGAGTACCTGGATGGGTGAGGAGAGTGAAATAAATCTTGCAAAACCACTTCCCAAGTCAGCTCTTCCTGGGCCAAGGCCCAAGGAGTCTATTCTCCAGTGAAAAGTCACCACTTCTGTACCTTTGGCCTCAGAATGGGTAAAGTCCTGGTTACTTCTGAGATGCCACAAAGACACGGCCCCTCGTGTTTGTATTCCCAGTCATGTTCAAAATACTTGACTTCTCAACAATGACACCGATATCTTCAGTAACTGTACATTATTTGGCCCACATTTTACATATAGTTCCTTTCTGGGAAGAATTTAAACTTTTCAAGTGCTTCTGCTCTGCTTCCTGTTCCTGATCCTCACCATAAAACTGTCTAAAAGCAGTCAGCATTACCCATGCCACTTCTTTTTTTGTTGTTCATTTTATTGAGAAATAAATAGCAAAGAGACAGTTTCAAAACAGGTTAGTAGAACAGTTACAATAATTAATGCATTGCATTTTGTCTTCATAGTAGTTATCCATAGCATAAGATACAGACGTGATATCCTGTCCAAACACTATTAGTACAAATCTTTCTTCTCATTAAATTAAGAGAAAGTAGCTATATATCTATCCTAACTATTTTGTATATACAGATACAAAATGGTCCTTCATTTGTATCCCCCTTTTTGTTTAGTTTTATCAGAGATGGGTATTTCATTGCCCATTGCCATTGACTCAGCTATAAAGAATGATAAACTTGAAGCCTTCGTATATAAGTGGTTGCCACTTGAAGTTATGCTCATAAGTGAAATAAACCAGACCCACATGTATAAATATCATATAGTCTTCCTAGTATAAGAACTCAAGATAAGAAATAAAAATAGAAAGTTATAACACAATTAAAAGGAAAGCGAGAACTTAAGAATTAAATAATGAAGAGAGGGCAGGGAGAAAAGCTAGGAAACATTACAGTGCAAAACCATACATTTATATGCACAAGATGGTTAAGGCAATGATCCTGAGAATCTTCATCAGGTTTTTGAAACTAGCAGTTAACTGGTAGGATTGTCACCTTGACTGAGTATATGCTGAAACCCTGCCCCTCCTTGAATGTTGGCTGGCCTTAAAGTTTTCTCCATAAGTTCAATTAGTCAACCACACTTGATATCCCATCTGACCAAGCATTAAGAAAAAAAGAAAAATATAGTCTATTGTCAGAATATAACATACACAGCCTCTTGTCCAATTCTACAGAAATTTCTGGTTTTCAGCTGGAGTCTGCTGAGCCTAGTCTTTACTGTGTGAATTTCTGTCACCATTTTGTTCCTCTGAGCTCGCATGGAACTTGCTTCTGCTTATATCATAAGCAGATATCTTTCAGCTCACAACTTTAAACCTTTCCCAAATCCTTTCAGAGCTTCACAACAAGGTCATCACAGTCATGGCAGTGACCCTGCTTTTCTAATTTTCTGTTTCCTTTAGCTTGTGCATCACTGTGGTGCGAGACTGAGACTCACAACATAAAAAAAAAAAAAAAAAAAAAAGAACAAGGTGGAGTTTAATGTGGCTCATGATTCAGGGCACTCAGTTCACATTTAGCTGGCTCCAAGGCAGGCGCATGATGGAGAAGGGGCATGGCAGAACACAGCTGGTTAGCTTATGGCAGTCAAAAGGCACAGCCAAGGTAAGAGTATCTGAAAAGAAAGGGCCAGGGACCAGCTGTAGACCTCCTGTCCTGTCCTGTCCATGACCCACTCAGTCGTACCCAGAAATGTATGCCCTTGATCACTAGGTATTTCTCAAACCAAACTACTTGAGAATCTAACAATCACAATATTGTTATGCTAACTCCATGCAACTGAAGGGACTGGCTTATAAAAGAGTTCGGTAAGAATGTTTCTTCTTTTAAAAAGAACATTCAGTTGCAATTTATCACTGCAATATAGTGCATTTGTTTTGCCTCAGAAATGGTGTTTTAAAAAAAGATTTCCATTACAATAAAAACAAAGCATGATATACAATTATTATAACTTTAAACATCCAACAATTTCACTCCATAGATTGGTACTAGCCATTTGATGAGCAGTGGGTTACTCTATCACGATTATAGCCACACCTGTTATCTGCAAATATCACATACTAATGCTTTACAGTAGCTTATGAATATCACCTGTTAGGAAAGTTTAACAAAGACCTGAAGTATAGCTCTGCAGTATCTGTAGATCAAGCAAAAGTCAGATTTTTAATATATATGTTTGAAGACAATATGAAGTGTTTTATGAACTTCACATTTTCATTTCCTTAGAGATCAAATCACCTTAGCATGCCTGTGACTAGCAGACCACCTTCACATGAACCAAGTGTGTTCCACAGGCTTCCATCCAGCCACACTCCAAGAGAATGGGACAGTGTTTTCCTCAAAGGGCATGGAAAAAGAACATGTTAGTATGTTCTTCCCATGAAGTACACCTTCAACAAGCAGCCTGAATGGACTGAGTCTAAATGGCAGGTTACTAACAATAATCCACTGAAATGTAATCCCAGGTCTTCCCTGTAGGATGATTCTAGTGCTTTCCTGTCAGAGGCAGAAGTGCTATTTTGGGAATTGATTAAGTGACAAGTTTAATTATTGTATAAAACTATCAATAAAACAAGACTTTTTAAATACAACAACACTTTTGGAGTCAGTAAGTTAATTTTAAAAGGATTTCTTAGGAAATAGTGTAAAATACAACCAAACATATATCTACTTCTATTTGCATTATTAGTCTTTAGTCAGTAGCACATCGTGGAAGTAGCCAAGTGTTTGGAATGGGGTGTTGCTAAGTACATCAATGACCAGAAGTGAAATATTATAAAACTAAAATATTAGAATACGATAGCTAACAACAAAAGACTATAAAATTTTAGATACATATTTAGATGAGATTGGGATCGCTTCTCGGCCTTTTGGCTAAGATCAAGTGTAGATGAGATTGGGCACATCCAGGGTGTTATGGCTGTAGACTAGATATATATATATTTATATGCATATCTATGCATGTATAACATGCCCTCATTGTTAAAAATATGCATGAATGGTTTTAATGGTTATTTCTATAGGAGAATTTGAGGGTGATTTTTATATAAATTTCAGAACTTCCTATAATTTTTCTTTATTTTTTATATAATGAACTCATTCTGATATTTTTTTGCTAAAAAAGAAAAGTTTTGATATTATAGTGAATGCAAACAGTAACACCCAAAGAGGAAAATACAATTAATCTCGTCGTGCTTTGAGAGTGTGCTTTGGCTGTTAGCTGATCTCGTATGAATCCTCTACTTTCCTTAAGCAGACGCATGCTATGTTCCTTTACAAAACAGACATTTGTTGAGCTGTTTTATGGCAGGTACCTTGTACAATTTGTTTTCCTTATTTGTTCCCTCTACCCCTGCCAACCTTTTGCTACATTGTACCTTATGTAACTTTAATTTACAAATATAATGGATGAGTGCAGGTGCATGTAGATTTGTTTATCATACAGATACATTGTATCTGTGTATGTATACATGTTTATATCAAGTGATATGCATATATTTCCATATGTATTTCCATATATACAATTGCATTTGCATAGCAAATACTTAGCTATATATGCATTTATGATTACATATACACATATATAAACTTATAACAATCACAGAAAGTGTCAGTTTTCAAATGCTTTTTCTTACAAAAATATCGGATTTATAAGATTATGCAGGTCAACGTATCAGAATGTGGCATTAAATGGCATTAAATGATTTTTCCATGGTGTAGATAAGCCATGATCTAGTTAAATTTTCTCTCATGAATAAATACACAATATTTATTGTTCCTAGCATGAGGAATACTCAAACAGTCATCAATGTAAGCACATTAAGAGTAAACAATGAGGGCTGAGGAGATAGCACAGCAATCTAAGTGCCTACTGGCACATACAAGGACCCAGGTTTGATCCCTCGTGGTACCACACGCCTTTCTGGCCCTGGAACCTCCTTGTGTGGTGCTGGCCATTGAACCTGGGCATGGTGGGGCATGCTTGTAATCCCAGCCCTAGGCAAGTTGAGACAGGAGGATCACTATGAGTCTGAGTGCGCAGTGAGACTCTAGCAAATAAATAAATAATTAATTTTTTTTAAAATGAATAAGCAATGATTTTATACGTAATGCATGTAGTCCCAGAAGAATACTATAGTTTTTATAAAGACATTTAAGCATATTATCAACAAAATATATATTTAATAATCTTAAAAAGATTTTGATAGGGTTTACCAAACTTTTATTTTAGTTCTTTTTCACCAAAATAAAAAAAATCCTGTTTAATAATAATAATGAAAATGCTTGTATCTGCCTTTTCTTTATTTATTCTACAAAAATTTTACTCTTTGTCTTTTAAAATTGATCTTCATGTTTTATATTATATTCATTTACTATAGTGGAGTTTTGAAAATTTCTATTTTATGTAGTTTTATTGGAATACATATTTAGTGTCTTTGACTTTTTTATTTTATGAAAAAAGGCAAAACAATATTTTCAAGCAAAATAATAGGAAGATAATGATAGTTCATACATTGTATGCTGTTATCTTTAAAGTAGTGGCTTGGAATACAAGATATGGGCAGAAGATTTCTCCAGTTGGTACTAGCCCAGGCCTCTTTTCAGTAAACTAAGAAACACTAGCAGTATAACTGACTTGCATTTTGCTTCCTTTTCCCCTTCCCTCCTGTTCCCTTCCACCCAGCCTAGGTCCTTTTTCTTTCAGAACAATTTTTTCCCTTTCCCCGATACCTGTTGTACATATTAGTCCTTATTTACTCTTTTAGTTTCTCACACCAGCGAGACAATTACACATGAGAGCCTGCTTTATTTCACTTACGAGTGTGACTTAAAGTTAGTTTTTAAAATGTCCTTTAGGCATCTATTATTTTAAAAT
>NW_004524735.1:4148922-4150024 GCF_000260255.1 Octodon degus | reverse complement strand
GATTTATTAAATAATGAAGTTAATATAGCAAATTTTAACACTAATCTTATCATGTCTAATTTTATCCGACTTTATAATCTTTATGATTAATTTGCTTTGCTGTTTAGTACATGTAGGATTATGTTTGTAAAATATTAGTACAGATACTCCTTCTTTAATGACTGAGTTCTGTTTCTGAGACTATGTCATTAGGTAAATGTTTTTTTTTCTGGGAAATTAATGACATGTGTCCTTCACTGTAGTAAATTTTTAAAGTTTAAGCATTCATTGTATGTTTTGATGAACCTCTGTGTGTGTGTGTGTGTGTGTGTGTGTGTGTGTGTGTGTGTAGGTGTGTTAGTGATCTCTATTACTGCTGAAGATCTCTCAGAGAGATCTTCAGCATCCTTTACCATGAGATGCAATTTTTTTGTCTTTCTGAACTTCACAATTTAATAGACACTTGCTGTCTTTGTCCCTTCTGTTCTTAATCAATCTGAGCACTGTGGGAAGATGTGTGCTTATAGTGGCAAGTTGCAGTGGGAGGTGTTTCACACATGACCAGGAGTTTATCGTCCAAAGTTGAGTTCTTATTCCTTCCAAACTGCACCTAAATTCTCACATGAGCCTGTTCCAGTGGCAAGCCCAGTTTACTTGCTACTTACTGACATGGATCACACTGCACTAACTTTTTCTTCATCACATCTTCATGTTTATCAAAGTTTGCTTAGAAGTAAAAATGTCAGCAAATCCCATATTTTGAGTCATTAACAATGAACTTGGAAAAGGGGTGTGTACTCAACTGGCATCAATAATATGTGTGTTCACTCAATCACTTTATCTGTGACAATGAGGGCAAAATATGTTCATTGGAAGAAAGATAGCCTTTTTAATAAATGGTTCTGGAAAAACTGGCTTTCCACATGCCAAAAACTAAAACTAGAAGTAGTACTATCACTATATACTAAGCTAAAGTCAAAATGGATTAAAGATCAAAATATTAAAACAGAAACACTAAATCTACTGGAAGAGAAAGTAGGTGAAAACCTTGAAGATATAGATGTAGGACAAGAGTTCATGAATAAAAGCTAAACTTCATGAGAAATTCTTCAAATAATCAACA
>NW_004524735.1:4147703-4148437 GCF_000260255.1 Octodon degus | reverse complement strand
AAGAAACTAGGATTAGAAGTCCCATTAAACCCAAGTATTCACCTTCTGGATATTTTACCAAAAGGACCAAAAACATCGTACCACAATGATATATGTGCACCCATGTTTATAACAGCATTGTTTGTCATAGCTAAATCTTGGAAACAACCCAAATGCTCATCACCTGAGAAAAGGTTAAAAATAAATGTGTTTTTATATGATGGATTATTACTCAGCTATAAAGAGAGATAAACTTGAGGCTTGTATAAGTCAGTGAATTCAACTAGCATCTATACTCATGAATGAAATAAATCAGACCCACATATGTAAACATTGACTGTATCCCTAGAGCAAGAACCTATAAAGATTAAATAAAATCTGAAAGTACTATAGATGTAGTAAAACAAAGGGAAACTGAATGTATGGAATTAACAGTAGAGATGAGTGAGAGAAGATAGGAAAAAATCATGTACGCATACGCACAACACAGCTAATATGATTGTGCTACTAATTTCTATCAATTTACTGAAGGTAGAGGTTAATGTTCAAAATTTTTATTTTGACCAATTTTATATGCTAATATCTGTAATCTGAGGAACTACATTGAATGCAGCAATGTGTAATATAACCATCACTGTTGAATACCTCTCACCTTTCTTAAAAATGTGTTTTGTTTCTAATGTTTTATTGAAAGGATGAGTTAGTGTTTAATTGCTTGATGAGTCTTTCATGCCTATATCTGGTATTCTGAGCAA
>NW_004524735.1:4114728-4147548 GCF_000260255.1 Octodon degus | reverse complement strand
CATATATTGTTACTTTTTAGAAGATGATGTCATATAGTTTAGAATTTCTGTCCATGTGGCCTTAGTTCTTCATTTACAAGAGAAATGGTCTGCAGATGGGGTAGTGAAATAGAAACAACATACCTCAGATACAGAATGTGTCTGGAAGCCATTAAGATTACATTTTATCCTTTCTCTAGTGATGCACCATTTCATCCAAGCTTCTGTAATCTGTTCTCAGGTCTCCAAATATTTTATCTCTTCCACCATCAGCCATGGATAAAGGTCATTAACACTCCTGCCTGTTGTCTTTGGAGAAAGTTACCATAGCTATGAAATCTTTTATCTTTGCTCATGTGTGTTGCTGAATTTGTCCCAGAGACAAAATTTGCTGGAGGCATGAAGGCAAATGTTCATGACCCTTTCTGATTTGCAGTTGACTGATTTTCTATAGAGGTTACTTTGTTGATTTATTACTGATAATATTATCAATAGTCAAATTATAGATAATATAATGATATAGTTAATTAACTCATGGAGATTGGAGAGATGGACTCATTATAGGGAAGGAAGATGCTCCTCTACCTAATTAAATATTCTCAACTGGACTACTTCTCTTAATTTTAGTAGTGGGGGCTGCCTAAGTAAGCACATTTGCACCTCCTGGCCCTGGGATCAGAGAGAAATAAGGGCAGGTCCTCTTGACAAGGCAGTGCTGAGCTCCAGGGGTCCTCTAGGAAGTGAAACACCCTTGTTTCTGCAGCCCAACTCATCAGAACATCTCACTGTATTTAGAAGGAAAAAGGGCCAGGTAGAGTTACTGTCTTTGGCGTGTTGTTCTGTAGTCTTCACTCTTGCTTTTCAGACAGCTTTGAGCCTCTGGCTTTTGCTTAGTCACATTGTCCCTTTCCAGTTAGGTACATGTGTTGTGACCACTCAAGGAAATAATGGAACAGATGGGGCACCTGTCCTGGCTGCTATTGTAAAGTATGTGGAATAATTTGTTTTCCATGAATATATCATGAATGACAAGTATGTCATAAATGAGAAGTAGATAATGGAAGGATATGAATAAAGCTACCTAGTTATGCTGTCTTCTCAGAGAGAAACAAAACTACCTATCAACTAGCGCAGATGTAGGATCTAAGGCTTGGAAATATACCTATGTCAAGAATATAAGAAGACAAAGCCCAACAAGCTAAACATGTTTTTCAGTAACTGAAAGGATCAGGATTCTGGGTTTGAAGCCCAGCCGTCCCACTTTTGCTTTATCTTGGGGGCCTCTTGTAACTTCCTGTATTAAATGGGAATAATAATCCTCTTTGGGGTCATTCCTAAAAGGGTGGTCATAGAGCACTGGGCACTGAGCACAGCACCTTGGGCAGTTCATGCTTACTAAAGAGACTGGATCTGATCAGCTTTTATCCAAAATTTTAATATGCCTTCCAAACTCTAGACCTTAAGAATCCAAAAAGCATTGAAATGTGGCGAGAAAAACTGAGCATCTTAAGTATTTTTTTTTTAATGTATTTGGTACAGGATCTCACTGCACAGCTAAGACTCACAGTGATCCTCCCATTTTCAGCCTCTCCAGTGCTGGGATTATAGGTGTGTTTTGGGTAGGGCCGGTACCACATGTGGTGCCAGGGATCAAAAATATCTTAATTAGTATTAGGTTGCGAAATTAAAACTTTAAATCCAAGGCAGTGAGAAAATGGCTTCTCTTTCATGCATCATCTTCAATGTAGCTAGTAAAAATTTAATGTGCGCTTGTATTGTATTTCTATGGGACATCATGGGTGTCAGTTGCTCTGGCACAAAGGAAAGGTACAGCCAGGATAATGAGGATATAGCTATGCTGAGGTGGTAGGACCTGCACCGTGCCAACTTTATTTCTAGAGGGTTCTCTAAAAGACTTAGCAGCCATGTTACTTCTCGGCTTTTTAAAGTCACTGAAATGCTATGTTCAGTAAGAGAAATCCTTCAGGTCAGGTCCAAGCCAGGCCAGGCCTCAACTTCTCCAGGTTTCCACATGCCTGCTTAACCTAATCCTTACCTTTTAACTCTGTGTCTTGTCTTTCTTTCATGTCTCTTTCCTTCTCTTCTTACTTCCTTTGTTTTTTCCTTCCTTCCTTTCTTCCTTCCTTCTTTATTTCCTTCTTTATTTCCTTCCTTCCTTCTTTCCTTTCTTCTTTCCTTCCTTCCTTCCTTCCTTCCTTCCTTCCTTCCTTCCTTCCTTCCTTCCTTCCTTCTTTTCTTCATCCTTTCTACACCATTCCCTGCTTCTCTCTTTTGTCTTCTTTCTTTCAAAAAGGAAAGAAGCTCTTGTATACTACCCCCTAGTTTTCCTTGGTTCCACTCAGATGCAGTGATTACTGTGAGCTTTTTGAGGTACCTTTCACATCCCCTTCCCAGAGCTGGGTCCAGAACCTATGGAGCTGCATTCCCAACAGGCTTTCCCCCTTGCCATAGCTGTGCTGGGTACATGAGTACCTGAGATTTTGCTCCCCTCACAGCATGACGCTGCTGGCTACGTGAGAGCATCTGTCCTCCATGGTTGAAAGCAACCTACTGCCATGTCAACACCTAACAAATACTTTGACGGAATAATTGGAAGCTAGGGTGCTTTTCTTAAGTGTTTAAACATTTATTGTCATCATGCCATCACAATAATGCTTCATATTTGTCGAGTCTTTGTGGCTTACACGTGCAGCCACATCCATTTTCTCCCTTGATCCTCACATTAGCAGCATGCAGAGATGATTACCACATGTTCTTGGATGTGACGGCGAAGGCTCGGAGAGGTTGGCAAACAGTGGAGCGCGAGGAGGAGCTTCAGCCTTTTCATCAGAAGGCTGTTTACTCCCTTCTGCATACACAGCCTCTTCTAACATCTGACTCCAATTTTTGTGCATAATTGAATAAGCTCACCAGGTGCCTTTGCAATTCCTTTTGTAATTAATTTGCTGCTTACTGCACGGTGTGTATGATATGCTTTGGGAAAATTGTTTTTCCAAAATTGCCGACTCTCTTTAATCCTAAATTTCTCCAGACTACGTAGGTTTGGTCATTTTTGTGATTTGCTTTTGGCTTTCGGGAGAATATGTACTATTCTAACCTTAATTCCAGGAAGCTTTTTATTTATTGTGAACTCATCAATTTGCTAGTTTGAAGCAGGGGTGCCAAAGCTATCCTCAGCATCTAGCTGCCATCAGATCCTGGCTTCTCTCTTACACGCTTTTATCCTGCACTCTATAGCTGTCACCCCTGCTATCTATTGATTCGACTTTTTCATATGGTGAGATTCTAAGTTAAGGACATTCTATCCAAAAGTTATATATAAAGTTCATTGCAGATTGTTCCCAAGATAGTGCCTCGGAAGACCATCATCCACTTCTGACACTGTCTTACTTAAAACATTTCATCTCAATGTAGCTGAGCCACTGATCTCTAAATTTGTTCAAAAATACCAGGAAGGTAGAACCCATGGGCTCATGCCACGAGAGGGATCTTTTCTCCTCTATGAACACCAAAATTCCAAAATGTTCTGCTCTGAGTCATAGAAACACAGTTATGTTACACATATGCTGGTAACCTCCAGATAGTCTCCTGCTTTCTCCATGATGACCACTACCCTCTGGGAGGAATAACGCCTTCATTCTTTGTGTAGAAGGTTCCTATCCTGTCTCGTAAAGCCCATTTTCTTGCCATACTTCTCCAGCTGTGTGTTCCTACACACCAAATACCTGTATCTTTCTGAAGACCACATTTTATCTTGTATGCACGGGTTTTTCTAAATATGTGATATTTCTATCCCTATAACTCTTTTTTTCTTCCATGTGATAAAATTCTACTTGTTTCCCAATGCTCAACTAAGACATCTTTCACATATTTCCTCTAATTCTAATAGCATTCATCTCTCTCAGATCACCTTGATTCACTGGCTCCACTTTGTCATTTGAAGGCTGTCATTTGTTGTTGTTGCTATTTTGTTTTTAATCTTTTACTTATTTGGTGCAGGGTCTTGATATGCCACTCAGACTTGTAGTGATCCTCCTGTCTCAGCCTCCACAGTGCTGGAAAATCACATGTGAGCCAGCACACCCGATTGTGTGGCCCGCTGCATGTAGGGCTAGCATAGCATGTGGTCCTGAGGATCAGACTTGGGTCCTTGCCCTTGTCAGGCTGGTGCTGAGACCACCAGGCTGTGTCCCTGGCTGAAGGCCGTCATCCTTAAATCTATTTTGTCAAGAGGCTGTGCTTCCCAGCTGTGAGGAACAGGCTTTCCTTCTCTCTGTGCATTTTCTAGGCCTAGCTCTTGCTCAGAGTAGCCTCTCAGCAAATGATTGATAGATGAATGGACACTAGAATTCTGAGTTTTCTCCTGGTTCACACTCCGAAATCCCCAAACCATCTGTTCTGCACCATCAGCATGCCAGGCTCTTATAACACCAATGCCCTAGTATGAATAAGACATGCCAAGGACAAATAAAATTTTTGCTAACATGTTTATTAAAAATCATCTTGATAAATATTACAACTAATGATATTTATGAAGGTTGGTGTGCAAATATGGTTTGGGCTACTAATCCTTTAAAGAATTTTCCTTGTCTGTGTTCTCTGGTGGATTCTTGAGTTTGTGTTGACATTTTTGCGATATTAAAGCTGTTCAACGATGGTGATCTGGAACTACAGAGTCCCAGTAGCACCAGAATTCAGCAGTGACATTACAGATCTACCCAAGAACTGAGAGGACCACCATTGCCCAAAGCCACACTGCTCAGTCATGTGCATAGCGATGCACTAATGCATTCTCTACTTTTCAGCAGCCCAGAAGAACGTAAGAAAATAGTACTGTGTATTCTATGCATGATGACCTGGTGTTCCTCAGCAGGAGTTCCTTTGTAGTAGTCTCATCCTGGGACTTGGGATAACATGGCTTTAATTCAGCTTTGTTTTTGTCTCAATGTGTGATATGAGATTCATTTTCCATGTCTGGAGTACGAGGCACACAGTTCACATAGTTCATGGTTGAATTGAAGAAGACAAGATATGAAAATCACATATAACTGTAACAATTTTGTGTCAAAATATCTACGAACCAACCTGTTGTATTTTTAACTCCAAGTGGTAGATGTTTAAGTTTCCAAGCATGTGAGCTTACCATTCACAGTCTCATATAGAAAAAGTAATCAATAATTTTTCATTGAATAAGTGTCATAGTTGTAGGACAACAGCTAGAGATACCTTATATGCTGATCCTTCCCTTCTTGGAGAAATGTAAGAGTTCTCTGACTCAGGGGCCTGTCATTCTGTGTTGACCAAGGAGAAAACAGAAGACTAAGAAGCAAGGCTTGTTACATCATATATGGAGTGCACATTATTCCATGCGCCTTGTAAGGCAAATTCATGCAATGAATATTTAATATTCATCCCATTCATGTAATGGATTCCCCAAACATTTATACACAGAGATCAGGCTCCATCCACAAGAAGTAGTATGAAATTGATTAAGATCATATTTTGGTACAATTCACAGTGCAAGCTCAAGGTTACAAAACTTGCAACAAATCAAAATGTCTAGAAAATCTTGAAAAAACCTCATCTTTTGAATGAAAGCTTTACTTATCTTGGGAAAGGTATGGCAATAACAGAGGCCCATGGGAACCCCAAATACATGTGGCCAGGTGTGTCCTCACCATAGTACAGTGGTATCTTGGTTCACGATATTAATTTGTTCTTAAATCATTTGTTTCACAGACAGAAGCATTTGGAAAAATTTTGATTTTGTTGCAAACTTTTCATCAGTGAAAAATATGACCATGGCCATTTTTTCCACACAAACATAGCCATCTTTTCCAAATCATGGAACAAATTAGTTTCTGATGCCACTCTATGGCCAAACTTCCAAGAAAGAGTACAAGACAAAGAGAGAATTATAAAAGCTGTGAGAGAAAAACCTGAAGTCACATATATGGAAACCTTATTAGACTAACAGCATGTTTTTCAGCAAAAACTGTAGGGGCCAGAGTGGAATAGAATAATATATCCAAGTAACTGTCAACCAATACTACTATATCAAGACAGTCTAACTTCTGAAGTGAGAGAGAAGTTGACTTCAGGACTTGAAAATAGCCCATCCAGAAAAGCTTTTGAGTGAAATTCTAGTTCAAATCATATGGACAGACCAAAACCTTCTATCAACTCTGGAGTGCATACTGTTTTTTTTTTTTTTTCTTTAACACATGGAATATTCTCTAAGCTACACAATATATTAAACTACAAAACAAGTCTCAACAAGTAAAAAACTTGAAATCATGTCGGTTATCTTTGCTGACAGTAATATAGTACTACAAGATAACGGAAATCATACAAATTCATTGAGATGTATGTGGCTAAATTAATAATGGCTTATTGAAGAAATGAAAGGAGATATTTAAAATTTTTTGAAACACAAGAAAATGGATCCATAAACATATGGAAACTTATGTAAAACAGCAAAAACAGGTTTTCCTTCATAAAATATTTTCCATTCTAATAAAAGTTTACTTTTGAAACTGTGGTTCAATATCTTTATGATTTGAAAAATCCAAGACTAAAAAAGAAAACTGCTGCTTGAACTACTAAGGTAGAATGACCTTGAGATTTTAGCTTCCTGATATATGTAAAACTAAAGTTAAATCTTGGGCATGGCATATATGCCCACCAGTAGAAGAATGGTCAAAGAGAACATGGTATTCACACACAGTGGAGTCATACTCTGCCATAAAAAAATAAATTTGAGATTTTTATAGGAAAATGAATGCATGTAGAGACCATAAAGTTAAGTGAAATAAATCAGGTATACATGACATCTTTACATGAGAAATCAAAAATATAAATAAAGAGTAAGCTCTCAGGAGGCTGAGGCAGCAGTCTCACTTCAAGTTTGAGGTTAGTCTGGGCTACAAAGTGAGCTCAAAGCCAGCCCTAGCTGCAGAGGGAAACATTGTCTCAAAAAGAGAAAGAGTACCACCCTCAAAAATTGGGAGAGGGGGCCAGGCAGATAGTTCAGTGGAATAAGTGCTTGCCTAGCAGGCATAAATTCCTGAGTTCAATCCCCTCTACCACCGAAGGGGAAAAAAAGTGAAATGTAAGGCAGATGATAGATGGTAGAAATATAGAACTTTCTCAAATATAACGTCAAGAGATGGGGGAGGGAGGAGAGGGAACGAAGGGGATAAGGATACACAAATCATCAAGAAGATGAGTTATGTACACAGCAACTGCACACATATAACATAAACATCGTTATACAAACATGTATGTATTCACAAGATGTGAGAACTAGAAGACCACGTTCCTACACATGAACACTGCTCAACACAAGCCTCCTTTCAAAACCCCCAAATAGTACAAATGCAGTTGACAAAAAACAAAAAAATGACACATGCAAAACCTTTGGAAAATGGGATTGTTGAATGAAAACACTCCATATACTAAAATGTTGAATCAAACTTTATTGAACACAAATTAAATAGTTTTTTAAGACAGTTTGAACATTTTTGTGAGTAGAGAAAAGAATAAAATCAATTAGCAAAACACACAACTTAGCAAAAAAGTAAACTTAGCAAAAAAGAATCGCTGAAAAAGCAAATAGCTGGGTGTGGTGGCACATGCCTATAATCACCAACCCATCATTGACTGAGGCAAGAAGATCCCTGACTTCAAGGCCAATCTGGAAACAAAGCACGGTTCTGTCTCACAAAGAAAGAAAATTAAAGTGAGTAATGTAGGTCAAAGAGTAAAGTAAAAGTAATAGTGTGAATAAATAAAATTAAAACAAAATTATATTAGAAAATCATTAGAAGTGGAAGTTGTTTCTAAGAAAATATTCACAACTAACTGATAGACTAATAGACTATATACAAATAAATAGATGAATAGATAGATAGGTAGATTTGTATATAGGTGAAACTAATTAAAAGAGAACCAGGAACCACATACTAATTATTGAAGTAAAAAAGGGGAGTTAAGTACAGCTACAATAAATCTTTTTTTTTTTTTTTTTCATATATGTGCTTGGTACAGGGTCTCACTACACAGCTCGGGCTTGTGGCAATCCTTCTGTTTTCAGCCTCACCAGCCCTGGGATTACAGGCATGTGCCATCATGCCTGGACTTTTTTCTTTTTTTAAGTAACTTTTTTTAAAGAAAATAATCAACTTTGTGTTAAATTATGAAAATTTAGAAAAAACATACAAATTTTTAAAAAGTAAAACTCACCAACTGAGTCGATATGACATACAAAACTTGAGACCATGATAGCAATTAAACGTTTCTGTTGATTGGATATATTTACCAGGCCATAACTGAGGTGAAGTAAACATTTAGAAATCATCTAATGTTAATCTTTGCAAAAAATATCCCAGGGAATTAAAAAAAGCAGAACTTTTTCACTTTCGTTGAATATATTTAATATAAAATAGCCACCAAAATAATCAAAATTCAGGATTTTTTCCCATTTAAAAAAATAATTTATGTTTGCAGTACATACTAATTGCATTCATTGTGGGGAGTTAGTATGTGTATGTAAAATATGTTTTTTAAAAAATAATAAATAGAAGGGCTAGCCAAATAGCTCAGCAGATTAAAGTGCCTGCAAGCAGGCTCAGGGGCCCCGTGGTTTCATCCCTCAGCCTGCCGTGCCAGCCCCTTCCCCAGAGTGCGCTGACACAGCGGTTGAGACTGGGCGTGGTGCGCGTGCCTGTAATCCCAGCTCTTGGGAGGCTGTGAACTGGCAGATCACTACAAGTCCAATCTAGTAGTGAGACCCTGAACACCCTGTAGACCCTTCCCTAAAATATAAATAAATAATAAAAAAACATTAGAAATGATACAGAATTTCATGAAACAAGATGACAGGAATTCAACTATGGTTGTT
This sequence comes from Octodon degus, assembly GCF_000260255.1. Lineage (NCBI taxonomy): Eukaryota > Metazoa > Chordata > Mammalia > Rodentia > Octodontidae > Octodon > Octodon degus. Next base: position 4,138,646 of record NW_004524735.1, on the reverse strand, counting down.
GTGCTGCATATTGCTGTCTTCAAATGAGTTGTTCAAATTACCAGATATGAGCATGCAAAATTCATCAAAAAAATTAAGAAGATGAAAATATTATTTAAGAATCAATGTTCCTTTCAACAGACCAGTTGACACTGTTAGTTTTATACTGAAAATTATCTGGCTAAATATTAGCAAGACAACCTGAATGCCATGGACAAGCTGATTTTACACAGGAAACGCAAGGACATCTTATACGGTGCATGGTAATGCAAGCCCGTACATTTCATTACGTGAAGAAAGTAATATGCATGATCTTCTTAAGGTGTAAAAGCTTGTGAAGATTCATTCATTGTGAAGGAAAAAATCTTAGGAAATAAGTAACTGAACCTCTTCAGAAAACTGGTAGCAAACATCATATTTAATGGGAAATTTGCAACTCCTTAGAAAACATAAGACAATGAAAATACTGAAAATTTTCTAAATTTGCATAAATTATCTTCATCAAAGAAATCCCCTAACTCTCCACCTTTTATAAGGTGAAAATATATTACACATGCCTAGAAAAGCATTTAGAATATATAAATAACTTTAAGAACTTTACGAGAAGAAAAGCAAGGAGAGAAAAATTATGAATATAATTGTGGAAGTAAGAAAAATCAGTGTGAGGGTTGGGAAGACAACTTAGCAGCGTAAGTGCCTGCCTGGCAAGGCAAGATCCAGACTCTGATCATCAGCACCAGAAAAAAAAAAAAAAAAAAAAAAAAAAAAAAAAACAAACCAGTGTACACATGGAATGATGTCTGAATACTAATCAGGAAATTTAAATAAAATTTCTGGTAAGATCGCTCAGCAGACTAAGTGCCTGCTTTCAGTATGAAAATACTGAAAATTTTTAGGGACCCGGCTTTGATACCCAGCACCACAAGCCATGCTATCTCCACTCCAGGGCACACTGAACCGGCCACCAAGTCCTTGCATGGTGGCATAAAACTGTAGTTCTAGTGGTGGGAAGGTTGAAACAGGAAGATCATAGAGTCCGAGCTGCATAGAGAGACACTATACCAAATAAATTGTTTTAAAGGTAAATAACAAAGTTGCCTGAATTTATCACTTCATGCCAACACAGTGACAGACATTATAATTTCAGACAATATAGATTGTTGACATAAAGCCACAAGCAGATAGATGACTAATTCCGAAACTGCTGAAGATTCCCAAACTCCTGATTATACTGTGTTTTTATTTAAAATTGTTTTTAAAATTATTTATTTATTTATTTGGTACAGGGTCTCCCTCTGAAACTTGGGTTCATAGTGATCCTCCTGTCTCAACCTCCCCAGTGCTGGGGTGACAGGCGTGCACCACCATGCCCAGTTTCGGTGGTCTGCTCACTGTACTTGTCCCGGGGCTGGCACTGCATGCGGCAGTGGGGATCAAACCCAGTCCTGGCACTTTCCAGGCAGGTGCTTAGACTGCCGAGCTCTCTCCCTAGCCCCCCCCCCTAATTATATTGTTGACCTCTGTTTTTCTATTAACTGAGGCCATGAATTCATATAGACAGTGATAATTTCTACACTGAAAACCCCATTCAAAGTCTAGAGGCTGAAGCCTAATTCACATTTTGAGTAATTTTGTTGAATGGCAAAACCTCTCCAGCCCACAAGCAGTCCAGGAGGACTTTGCAGGGAGTTAGCGACATTAGTAAATGCATGACCAGCCACACCTTACTTCCAATTATGGGTCATAAACCATAATGGATGTCTCTTAGACACTGTATTTATAAATGTACAGAGAGCCAGCGAATAATGCCTGTGTTCAATAAACACCATAAATAACCACGCTGGAGTGGAGAGCGGAATCCAAATGCAATTTATATGTGCAGCAGGGAATTCGCAAGCGTTTCTATAAAGCACAACTGGCCAAATTTGCCCTCTACGTGAATTGTGCAAAACAGTGAAGGAATACTCAGTAGAGTCCTTTCTTGTGTAATTGGTCTTTCCTTCCTCACACATTCTTTGATTGTGCTAAACTATAGCCTTTTGTTGGGAGATGAACCTAGACAAAATTGAGGGGCTGTATTGCTGTGTGTTTGCTCCTGAGAGGGCTCAGTCCTACCTACTTCTCGGAGCCCATGTGTCTTCACATATGATTGTCAGTTTGTTGAGACGAGTAAGTGAGCTAACATGTGTAATGCACTCAGAGGAGAGTGGCAGAATACACAGTGAATGCTACGTGTTGTAGCATTATTATTTGTTTTTTGAGACATCTCCCTGTGTAGTTTTGGCTGGCCTGGACTCACTTTATTCCCGGGCTGGCCTCAAACGTGAGATGATCCTCCTGCCTCAGCCTCCCGAGCATTGGGATTGCAGGTGTGCACTACCACATCTGGCTCTCTTAGCACTTTTGTGACTGAGAGATTATCTTTGGTATATTCCATCAAAGGTATTCAGTTTAATAATCTTAGTTTCTCTAACCCACCCAGGTGACCTGCAACTTTCTTATCTTTACTCTTATGGGACAATGTTACTACTTGGCTATTTTTATTTGCTTTACTTGGTTCTGTACACTTACCCCAAGAAGTGTTCCACTAAGGGTTGACATGGCTCCTGACATTCTGGGTTCACTTTTTCTCAGATGGTGGATGAGAGCAAACACACACATATACCGGGGTATATCAGATACTGATTTTACTGTGAATAAAAGGAGGCAGGACAGTGAGAAGTTGAAGCTACTGCGGGAATGGTGGCCAAGGAGAGTCTTGAAGACTGATGTTTGGGCTGAGAATTAAATAATAGAGCCTGACTGTGTCTGTTTGGAATATCCCAGCAGGATGGTCAGGACAGCAAAGATTTCATAACCAATGTGGATTTAAGCCACAGATGCCTGCAGGCTGGCAAATCAAGGGTATCTTGTCGGATAAACGTAAAGGTAAGAAAGACATAGCTTAAGGAGCTGTAGTGCAGTTCTAACCTCCTACGGATACCTAAGTGCAGTAGAACCCGTGATTCAGAGAGTGTACCTCAAATTGTGTACCATGTTAAATGTAAGATTCGATTAGAATGAGCCAGAAGAAGTCATCGAAATGAGCCTGTCTGTGTGAGCCAACTCCGGGATCTAAATCGGTGTGGATCCCATGGCCATGCGATCCCCGCATGTGACAGCTGCCATTGAACCTGTAGAGCACACCGACAACGCCTCTGCTCCTGTGCCATTGCTGGAAGAGGGGGCTGTTCCAGTATGTCCTAGTGGGTTGGTGGGTATTTGTTTTAAATAGGCCCAGAAGAATGAACTAAAGGAACATGGGGCCCCTTGACCCATTCTCGCTCCAGAAGGAAGACCATCTCCTGTTTAAAGCTGGGCTTGTCCTGTCTTCTTTCTTCACCTCTTCAGAAAATAAGCTTTTCAGCCCACCTGTGTTTGGGGAAAAGGGCTAAGCGGAGGATGTGAGTGGGCACTTAGAGGTCACTTCATATTGGATTCATATTATCAGGGAATAGGTCATAGAAGCACTGTACTCTGTATTTTACTATTGGAGGGGGTGACATTGCAGTCTCAGATTTATATTTAAGATACTTGAGGTTCAAATTTATTATAATATAGTCTGATATTTTAATTTGGTATATATGCCTATCCTCTTTGAGAAATAAGAACTCCCCAGAGGTAGGGGCAGGTCTTTTTCAAATTTATATCTCTTATAGCAAAGGGAAAAGAAAATAATACTTATATCCACCTAGTACCAGAAGTAGCAGTACGTGTCTCATTTGATAGGGAAACATTTATAGACTAACAGACAAAAATGTCTATAGTCTAATAGATAGAAATATCCATAAAATCCATAAGATAAGATGAATTTTCTGTATTTTTTATTACTGTGGTTTTAAAGATGGGGAAAATGTGAATGAAAAACCTCAAAGTGTATAGCCAGTCAAACATATTTATATATCTCAAATATTTTGTACACCAACATGAGGAAGAAAAAGCTCAGGGGAAAGAATTTGATAGAATATTACAGGAAAAAAAGCAAAAGAAATTGGCTAAGAAGGACAAGAAGCTGAAACTTGAAAAGGCGGCAAGGAAACAACTCCTGAATGAAGCCATGTGTACAAGAGACCTCCAAGTTCAAGGAAAGCTACAACACAACGCCAAGGAATGGGAAGAATGTGCCATGAAACAGGGACACATCAATGAAGGTCTTAAAGAGCTTAACTGTGAAGCGAAGGAGAATTTTGAAAGATGCTCTGATCTAGCCCAGGAGTACAGGAAGCAACTTCAGATGCAAATAGGCCACCAGCAGCAAGTCAGAGAGACAGAGAAGGAAAAGAGATGCCAGGAGTCTGAAGCGGGGATAGCACCAAACCAGAGTTGCCTGGACCAGACCCAGGAGGTCCTGCCCAGCTGTCCTGTGCATCCCCAGAGCATCCATCCCATGGAGAGGGCATGCCCTTATAAACTTCCAACATAGTTCCTTAAGAGAAAGACAAAGGCATGGGATCTGTCCTAAAGTTGTCTGAAAGTAATAACTGTAAAGCAGAAAAATCACTGAAGCCCATCTGTGGGCCTCTCCCTCACACTCCGGAGCTCACCACCTGTCCCGGAGCAGGGGCTCGGTACATGAGTGACAGGATATGCATGAAAAGCGTCTTTGGTCACTTTCGAGGAAGAAAGCATCCTTCATAGCTCTTGCATGCTTCCACAAAGCAATCACTCAAGGCCACTGGACACTGAGTGGATTATTAAGCCGTCGAGCCACAGTCAGCTGTGGCCGGGAGCCCAGGCAGCCACAGAAGAGCTTCTTGTCCCCACCAGTCAGTCCCTCCCTGCTATTCAATGAGGTTTGGGTCCACAGTTTTCCACCCTCTAGAGCCACTTTACTTGGTGAATTATAGTCAGCACAACAGGAAAGATTAATCTGTTCAAAAATATTTGATGATTGGAAAGGGAAGCTAAATGCCAATAGTCACCTCCAATAGGGGTATTATTTTTTTTCTAAAAATAATACAGAGCTTCTCTTATGCAAAGGAAGCATTGCTGGGGGGACATGGTGTAACATGTAGCATTGGAGACATAATATTTTGAAAAAAAATTGCCAAATTATCCTGTCATCTTGACTACATTTTGGCTGTTCTTTTGCAGCTTTACTAACTGATAGATGATAGGTAGGTAGGTAAGTGGGTAGATAGATAGGAACTAAAAAAGTTCTTCTGATACTAGTAGTTACATATTAGAGCTTCTGTTTTATTAATTACCATATAAATATCAGGATTTACTACCCTAGTAATCTTTAAGTTGCTTTCATTGCAAATGTTTGTCTGAATAATATCACATGGTTAACACTGAAATATAGAGAATATGAAAGCAAGATTTGCTAGTTCAATTAAACGTATTACATTGTTTTGCATATTGCAAACAATAATGTATTTATAGAAAGCACTTGAGTTAAATTAATGCAGTCTTAATTATCACTGTTGATTTAAATTGTTAATTGAAATATTTGCCTTAAAGCTTTTAATTTTAACTTTTGTGTATCTTCGGTGTAAAATTGAATTGTTCATGATGGAGTCATGCGCTAAAAATAGTATGACGGCAATTGTGTGCAAAAGTTAACACATCGTGTTGCCCCTGTCAGGTGTCACAGTTCAGATGCTTATGCTGTTAAATGAATAAACTGTCCAGGCATCGTGTGAAGGTGGCAGCTACGCCACCCCTCCCTGTCAGTTTGTCATGTGGCTGCTTGGTTGAGCCTTAATCCCCTTTATACAATGAGATTCTAAGATTCTAGAAAGTGTGTGCAAAATCTTCAGATTCTTAATGTTGGCTTCCACTTCAATTTTTAAACTTAACTCTGTGTTCTAGACAAAGCCAGGGGTGTGTGGGGGCTGTTTCTTGCCAGAGGGAAATCTGCTTGAGTCTAACTCTTGATTTCAACTCCCAAGAATAGATCTGACATAGCAACTTGAGCAGTTTTCTTTTCCTGCCATAGGCATTGGGAAACTTCTTTTTACAGTGCTGTTCTCTGTCCTACTTTGTTGAGGACTGATTTTCAATGTATCCGTTCCTCTGCCAATGTTGTAGCCAGGAATTAGGTGTGTGTGGTCTTCATGGCATGGTGATGTTGCAAGTGACAGAACCCTTAGCAGAGCGGCTTCCTGTGGAGAGGCTTTATGAAGCCAGATGCTCATCTCTGAAAGATAATCTTTCATTCCTGTCACATTCTCACGTTGATGCAAGTCATTTAAGAAATCATTACTCTTTCGTCTTTTGTTTTTAATGATACTTTAGACACTTGTGTCATTTTAACACATGGATTTTGGTATATGACCTCTGGTGCAAATGACTATGGGCTTCTGTGGCTGTGGCTTCTCTCCTTTCTGGAAGTGCTTCTCACTCAAACTCATGGGAAACCATAGGAGAAACAATGGATGAAAATTACTCAACCAGAAAAGATACAGGGGTACAGAAAGGTCATTTTTAAAGAGGGACCCTTTTGAAACATTACCCCAAAAAAAGAAAGAAACTCCATTGTGACATGTACCCAGTTCTCTTGGTGCATGGAAAAGAACTTCTCCTTTCTGGCCACTAACATTTTATTGATTCCCAAATCCCTAAATAAATAGCTTACTTGGTGACAAAGGGAAGACAGTTCAGTGGTTATTCCTGATAAGTGATTTCTCCAAGGCCCAACTTGTACAATGTTGAAAAGAGGAATTTGGAATCTCAAGTCACTCTGGGGCTGTGAAGATCAAACCAGTGTGGCCACACATGGATTTTGTCTTTATGCTGAGCCTGTTTCATGGGATGCCTCTTACTGTCAGGACTCCAAGGGGAACAGTGTTTCACATCAAAAATGGCTGTCTTTGATATTCCATTGATTTTGGACCCAGAGCATCCTCTAGAGATTGCAAGGAGCAAATTGTCCCCTGAAGTTTGGCTCCCTGCTGGTCAGGCAGGTGAGTAGCTCTGTGCCCCATAGACGCTGGATGCCTTCCCAGGAGTGTTGCAGCTTCTCAGCGTCACTGGCACTGTGAGTTTCCATGGAAATGTACTTGTCTCTTTATCTCATCTCTCAATGCCTGGTAAGGCCCTTAACAGAAATGACCATGCGTCCTTACTCATGAATTCACAGAAAGGTCAAGAAAGAGGCTGCCTCGCCTAGTAATGGAGCTCAGTGTTGGGCAATAGAAACACCTGGCCTTGCATCTCAGTTTTATGCTGCACTGTCTTTTGGCCTGGAGAAGTGAAATACACTCTAAGTTTTCTAATTTATGAAATGGAGAAAGTAAGTTGCACTTCTCAGCATTGCCATGGCAACTGAAGCATAGTACCAGAGTACTCCATTAAACAAAATGCTCCTTCTTTTCTCTTTATAATTTCAGCATCTACCAAATCTCTGGGCACATGCTAGGTAATGAATGCCTCTACCTACAAAAGAAAAATCATGTATGTAAACACAGTGCTTCTACAGATGTCTAGCACTTTGAAAATGCTGCTCTTTAAACTACTGTTGAAATGATGCACAGTGTATGTTATTATGTTTTCCCTCCATGTAAGAAGCAGATCACTTTTATCATTGGTCTTCAATTTCTCCACATGCCAAAGGATGATGTTTGGTCTCAGAGTTTGCAAATAAGAGATTAATCGAAATATGTTTTATGGTCATTCACAGTGCTGGTCTAAATGGTATTTTATATATGAATGAATGGGTAAATACATATATACATAAATGGCAAGACTTACATAGCCTTCAACTTGGTGGGAAAGCATTTTTTCTAGGATGCTAGCACAAGTGGCCTTTCCTAGAGGTACATGTAGCCTAGAGGTTCATTGTACTTTGGAGCTCTCCCTAGTTTGCCAGCACCCCACCCTCATCAGCGATTGAGATTATCTACTGGGATTCTGCAATCTTCAATCTGTATGAATGTGAATATGGTGCATGTAAGAACGGTATCCCTTTATTCCCCCCTGACACAATGGCCTTAAAGTGCATGAGGCTTAGATATCTGCAGTCATCAGGAGAGTAATCATGACCAAGCCACACAGTGGAAAGCAGTTCTGGCTACTCCACAGGTGTGGACAAGGGCTCTGCAAACAGCCACATGCAGTCACATTTACTTCATCTCTGATTGGGCCTGGCAAGGTGTGATGAAGTTTATTCAAAAAGAAATATTGTGCTGTTTGACTTTGTTAGTCATTATATGGGCCTGGCTCCAACAGCCCCATGTCCTAGATGCTCACATGGACTCAGGAGACCAGCTCTGGACCCGGGACGCTTGAATGAATAGCACCAATCCTGAGAAAGTATTGACCACCCAGGTACAGTCAGAGTGGCGCAGCATTGCAACCAGACAAAAGCCCGTGTGAGCCTTGAGCTCTGGCTCTTTTGTTGAGTGTATGTTTAAGTTTTCTGTTCTGAATTTCTTTTCTAACTCACAGAAGAGAAAAAAGCACACTTTTATCCCTCCTTTCCAAAAACACAAGTTGCAAAACTTTGTGAATTTGACAAATAAAGGCCTTTTTTGTTTTTTTCAAAATAACTTTTTAATTAGGGTGCTTGTCTACCACTGTATAACATAAAAGGTTTTTTCCTTTCTTAGGTGAAATTCCACAGTAACAAAAATAATGGTAAATCTTTCAAAAGGGCTGGCATAAATTCTTTATTTTTTCACTGATAGCTAAACTTTTGTTTTATTTGGAGGTAAATTGTGTTATTTATTATGACTGCATAAATAATTTCACTATGAATAATGCAAGCTATTGGAATACTCAATGTAAAAAATATGGGCCTGTCCTTAAAGGGACATCTTGCAAGAATAAAATAACAACTACAGAAATAAATTTATGTGTACATTAGTTTTTTAAAAAAAAAACAACTTGCATACCTCTTTTTAAGTAAAATGATAAAGCACCATTCAGAACTGCTTCACTGTGTCTTCAGCAAGGATTCCAAAATTCACAAAGAATCTTAGCATTAAATATGATTATGAAAGCAGAAGAGTAAACCATGACTAGTCCTCCTTGGTCATCATCAGGCCTGCCATCTGCTAGAAGTCATAATGAGACTTATTGGAAAGAAAAGTAACCAACACAGTTTTGGAATTTTTGAAGCTAACAATTAATTGGAAGGATTCTCACCAGGACTAACTATATACACTGACACCTGTGAACTAAGCAACTGCACTGAAGATGGCAGTGTGTAATAGTAGGGTCATGTTTGGAGTGCCTGTCACTCTGGTCCTCTGAATACATGCTGCTTTTCACAACACACTGGTTACTGCCATGCTGTCTCTTAGGTAGATGTTTGTTTAAAAAGGAAGGTGGTGGTGAATGAAGGCAGGAGACAGGAAAAGGGGTGCTGTGGGACTGTCCTGCTACAATGCCATATATGGTTAGATTTCTAAACTTATGTGTAAAAATATGTAATTGTTTATTCCTAATTTTTAAAGTATATTTTATTTTTTTAATTTTTTTCTTCATATTCTGTAGGGACTTAAAGTTCAACATATCAATACTTGATGGAAAATACCTGTTCCATGTTATGCCTAAGATGTTTGATATTTAGACAGATAGGTTAAGCTCAACAGCCTAGGTTGTAGGGTAATAACAATAAGCTTCTCTTCTGGAGGGTTAACAACCTAAGTTTACAGACCAAAAATTAAAGAAAAAGAAGGGGTGCAAGGACAGCCAACATTTTGGAACTAGCCTTTCAAGGTCAATGAAGACTCAGGACATAGAATCTGTACTGTAATGTCATATAACTCAGTAGTGTCCCAAATTTTCTGATCAAGGAGATCATGGGGCCACAGAGGAAAGTGATCAATGATGTATAGTGTGCCTAAGGAGAGTCACATGGAGAGAAAACATTTTCTCAGGCTTTCACAGAGAGCAAATTGGTCAAGCAATGGCCGTGACTCATCCACATGGCTGACACTGACAAACGATCTACAATCTGAGGTACAAGGTTTCAGGATAAATCCTGAGGGGATTTGACTGACCTTATCAGATACAAAAGCTACATTTTTTGTTATATAGGTCTTGTTTTATCTTGGTCTTAACCATACAGCAGAAAAGTATAAAAATGAAGTATAAAAAGTAAAGCCATATTAATATGCTGAACTATTAAGTCAACAACTTCTGACATTGCCAGTCCTATGGATAACCCACTACTATTATGGACTACTGGACTATTTTGGAATATTTTGCTGAATTTACACATCTATAATATTTAAATGACAAAACTAAACAAAAACAGGGGATAAAATGGATGACCATTTTGTATCTGTATATTCAAAATAGTTAAGATATACAGCTACTTTCTCTTAATTCAGTGAATAGAAAGATTTGTTCTAATAGTGTTTGTAAACAGGATATCATGTCTACATCTTGTGCAATGAATAACCACTAAGACAACAATATGCAATGTATTAGTTATTTAAACTGTCCTAATTTGATTTGAAACTGTCTCATTGTTATTTGTTTCTCAATAAAATTATGGAAAAAAACAAATAAAAATCTTTTTGGCTTTGTTTCCTTAAATACAAATAAGAACATTCTATTGTTTGAATTCATTTTAGTTGAAAATAAGGGAAAACTCAAGTTATTGCGTTGAAGGATAGCATCCTTAATTGCCTCCGAGGACACAAAGGCTGGCAATATGTAGCTCTATAGTTGACTCATCAGCTGAGTAAAATCAAAGGATAAGCTCTGTGTGTCTACAATTTTACTGTGTTTCATCCCATGATCTCAAGATCTGTGTCCTTACAGTCTGCTGCTCTTCACTCAGCTGGCTAAGTGGAATGGAGATGTTAGGAGCTCTGGCAACTCCCAGTGGAACTTCCCCCACTGCTATTGTGAGAGGACTTGTCCTTGCCTCTCATTGGCCAGAATTTAGTCACATGCTCCTCTCTAAACAAATGACTGGGAAAAAGAATGAGGGCACCGTTATTATGATAAACCTGTGGCTTTCTAAGTAGAATCTTACGGGCAACTATGACAAACGTTAAAGAACCAACTTCTTGGGCTGCAGCCCAGAATTTCTGACTAGGTGTGTTGAGCAAACTTTGACAATTTTCTTTTACATTGTGCTCCCTGCTGGTGCTAATTTTGGTAGTCATGTGACCAGTCATTTAAAAATACTGCTTTAGACCAAGAATACTTTGTTCCCTGTGGATGGGAGGTGGGTCTCCTTTTTTCTGATATTAAGAGATTATCATTCTTTATAGAAACAGATCAATAATCTTTAACCAGAAAAAATAAAGGGCAGTGTACTAGGCAGGATGTGGAAAAGAAGGGGTGAACACCCGAACTAGGCAGCCAACTGCACTGGGCCTTGAAGAGAAGAGTGGGGAACTGCTGGCCTGCACCCTGCTAAAATCAGCTAACATGTGAGCTCCAAGCTTTTGCTGAGCTCTACATCCTACCTAAAGCAGTTGCCTTTATTCCTTTCTGAAGAGCTCAAAAATCATCATATCACATACATTCTTCCCAGACAGTTCTTCTACAGGTGAGAAAAATGATTCCTGATGCCACTTTATGTTTTCTGGATTCCCAAACAAGTATCTTTTCTAGTTAACTAGAAAACCAAAAAAGCAATTTTTAATATGCCTTCTTGGAAAAAATGGATATATCCAACAAGAACTTTTTTAAAAAAATTCATTTCAATGTGAGAAAAGATAAAATAGCAATGAAGCAGTTTCAAAACAGGCTAATAGGACAGTTACAATAATGCATTGCACATTGTTATTGTTTAGACAAGATATCGTTTCTACATCTTGTCCTCTGAATAACTTCTTCGAAGACAATAATATGCAATGTGTTAATTATTGTAACTGTCCTACTAACCTATTTTGAAACTGTTTCATTGCTATTTTACCTTTTTTCTCATTAAAATGAATTTAAAAAATAAAAGAATAATAAAATGGTAGTACATATGAGAAGAAAGGTTTGTACTAATATTGTTTAGACAGGAGATCATGTCTGCATCTTGTCCTCTGTATAATAAGAACTTTGTCCTGCTAGTAAAAGGAAAATAGAGATGTTGAAAACGCCTTTAGACTGAGAAGCATCCCTAAGAGAAAGTTACTGATTTCCTGATATTTTGGTATTTCTTAGGGATCCAAACCTTGAATCTTCGCTTAAGAGATCTCAAATAAAGGTGATTTTGTTTCTTATTCTAGGAATTGATCTGTTATGTTAACATTACCAGAGAAGTCAGATCAGAACACCACAAATCAAGATGAATAGGACTGAAATCCTAATATTGTTTCAGTAATAAAGGTGAAAAATTTATTTTTCAGGTAGTTGTACGACAAGGTCAACCCAGGTCAACTGGAAACGACTACAGAAAGAAGTGTGTAGTAGAGTTTATATGGTGACAAGCATAGTAGAGATACTGGAAAAGTCAGAAGCCTGATAATTTTGGTTGATTACTAGGCTATCATGGAGTCTAGGGTCCCTAGACTTTTCAGTTTATTTTTAGCAAAAATCTTTACATTGTGGGCAGGAGAGATAAGGTAAGTTGGAACTGAAGGACAAGCATCAAAAGGTGTTTCAGCACCTATTTATGGCTCAAGTCCATAGGTTAATTATTGTCCACTCCTGAGGCAGGTATTCTAGCATACTATCAGTATTATTCAACAAATGATGATATTTTTCATACCTAGGCTGTGGAAGCATCCACTGTTTCCCTCCTTGTCTTGACCAGCAGGGGCTATTGCCACTACTTTATCCTGATGGTCTTCCTTCCTTCAGCTTTGGATAATCATCAAACTAAGTTTTTATTTTTGGCCGGAACTGCCATCTTCCAGTAATTTGCCAAAATGACTAACACAAAAAACAATAGGAGGGGAACCCAGTATATGTTTGCCAAGCCCTTTAGAAAACATGAAGTTGTTCTTTGGCCACATACATGCGAATCTACAAAAATGGTGATATTGTAGACATCAAGGGAATGGGTACTGTGCAAAAAGGAATGCCTCACAAATGTTACCATGGCAAAACGGGAAGAGTCTACAACGTTACCCAGCATGTTGTTGGCATTGTTGTACACAGGCAAGTTAAGGGCAAGATACTTACCAAAAGGATTAATGTGTGTATTGAGCATATTAAACATTCAAAAAGTCATGATATCTTCCTAAAATGTGTCAAGGAAAATGATCAGAAAAAGAAGGAAGCCAAAGAGAAAGGTACCTGGGTTCAACTGAAGCACGAGCCTGCCCCTCCCAGAGAAGCACAGTTTGTGAGGACCAATGGAAAGGAACCCGAGTTGTTGGAACCCATTCCCTATGAATTCGTGGCATAAACTGGGGATGTTGCTCTGCTATTCAGCACCTAATTGGCAGCTTAAGTGTTCTAGGTCCTACATAAAAATAAAATCATCCTTCGTTGTAAGCGTGGTTTTCTTAGTTGAACAGGTATGTGGTGCCTTCTTACCTCAGAAATATTTGAAGATTTTCACTATTCACTGCACCTAGTAATTGTGTGTAGTCTTTACTCTTCAGTGTTTTTCTTGCTAAAAGATATTGCTGAAGTATTGTGCAGGTGTATACTCAAATATTCAAATATTTATAAAATATTTATATTGACTTGAAGATCCTATAAATCATCATGGGGAAAAGATGTATCAAAATAAATGGAAGTCACTTCAGGAACAAATGTAAGTCCATTTCAGTTCAATAAATTGTTTAAAGCACAAAAATAAACTGAGTTTTTATAAGCCATGTACTGAATACTTGGATGGTCATCTCCGTGGAATTCTGGAGTCCTATGCATCTCTCCTCCAGTTCTCTGCCTAGTTCAAGCTTTCTGGGATCCCCCTAGAATCCCAGAGGCTGGGCCTCTGTCAAGGCAGGAAAAGCCAAGGAAACAGGGCACTTTGTCCATGTATTTCATGGTGTTCGGGACAAATTCTCTTTAGTTGCTTAATTTCCAAGTATCTTGAGAATTATTTTCTTTCCGTATATATTGTCACTTTGTTATTTCTTCCATGCGAGAAGGCATATTCAGTTCCTGTTGCTCCACTTTTCTTGATAGTAGAGATGTGTTCATCACTTTTCTTAGTATGTTTCTTGTGAAGTTCTCAACATGTTCTCAGTAGCTTCTATCAAGTTCTGTCTGATAAATCCAACAACTGGGTAAGAGCGACATTGGTTTCTATAGTCTTTTTTTCTTAAGAGCCATATTTTCAATATCCCATTGTATCCAATTTAGGGAGCTACAATGGCTGCATTAAACTGTAAATGCTGCCTCTACTGTGGCACAACTGCTGGAAATTTTCACTCCATACTTTCAGCTGAAAACCTGTTGATAAAAATGAGTCAAGTCAGCTGTTGGTCTTCCATGGAGATTGCCTTGGGCACTGACTGCAGAGCAGTTCCCTTCTCCTCTCGAATGGGCAGGAGTCTGTAAGGTGAAAGGGATATTGATATAAATTTAGAAGTGAAGTAGTCCTTGATTTAAATCCCTTTTCTAGCATTATGCAGGTGACCCAACATGTGTATATTATTTAAAAATCTATGCTTCCTTAGGGCCAGTGAGATAGCTCAGTGGACTAAGTGCTTGCCTAGGCAAGTGCAGGGCCTAGAGTTCAATCACTTGCACTGCATGTTGTGTCGGTCATGCCCGCAGATGCGTAGAGAGGGCAGTGGAATCTGGGCATGGTGGTGGATGCCTATAATCCCAGCACTGGGGAGCCAGAAAACAGGAGGATCACTATGAGTCAGAGCTGCATAGTGAAACTATACACACACACACACACACACACACACACACACAAAAGAAAATCTATGCTTCCATTTTCTATAAAAGTTGGGTAATTCATGTTATCTCAAAAACATTCTGAAGATCAAATAAAGTAGCAAATATAAAGCACTTGTCAGAAGACCTGACACATAGCAAATTATTAATAAGTGGAAGTTCAAAAATTCTTTCTATTTGATGGAAAGAGAAATTATAGCAAGGCACAGAATACTTTAAAAGAGAAGAGGTGTCAGAGTTAAATAAGTTGGTAGAGCCAGTAAACACTATAGAAACTGAAAGACAGGACAGAGAACTTCTTGGTAAAATCTAAAATTGCATTTGGGTTTAAAAAAAAATACTTCTCAGGATGTGAGCATGAAATGAAATTGCTTATGGGATAAATGGATACTTAAGGTAACCACTTCGTAGAGTTAAAATGTTTTGTGCTGAGAATTTTTGATACACAGTAGTCATGAAAGTGAGATGAGTGATTATGCTTTGAAAGTCTAGTTATAAAGGTTTTAAGAGGGTCATTTTAATTACTAGAATATGAAGATGTCACATAAAATGACAGAATCCTCCAACATTCAAGTCTGGAATAAATATGACCTAGTTCAAGCTTTTAAGATGTTCAGGGTAATAGCTGTAAAAGTTTAATTGGTGTACACTGTAGAAATGTGAAGCTGCTTGTTGCTCAGGATTTGACCAACTAGAGTTTTGCTTGTATAACTGGATGCACATCCAGTCTTCTGGAGAGTCATGGGTTAAACATGCTAAATGAGCTTAAGCTTTGGGTGTTGTCTAAATAGAAGACCTACTGTGTTGAAGCAGATTGCCTTTCTGAGTGAATAGTTTTAAGATTAGCCTGAAATGCTGGGTGTTATCGAAGGCAGGGACCAAGAGCCCAGCAAACAGGCACTGCTGCCTCATCCAGGTAGAGCACGCAGGAAACAGCCATGATGGTGACTGCACAAACAAAACAATCATGGAGCTGAAGTCTAAACCATGTCCAGAGAGGATCTGCCCACGCATCCTCCTTCCTTCCTCTTTCTTCCCTTTCATTCAGCAAATACCCAGAATGCTAACTTCCAGCTTCCTCTCTGTCTTCGTGCTTGCATTTTAGTGAATGGGGACAAACGGCCAAACATGAAGCTTAAAGAATAAAGGCTGTTAGATGGAAGTAAGTAAGATGAGAAAAATTTTGCATGAAAGGATAGGAAATATTTGGAGTAGGAGGAGCTAGGATGATCATGGTTTTCTATATTGTGGGAATGGAAAAGATTGGATTAACACATTTCGTTTAACTTGCAGTATAGCTATTTCTGGAACAGACAAGGTACCAGTAAAGAGCTAAGAAGGCTGAGAGATGAGGCCAGAGAGACATGTGAGAGAGTATTCTAGGCAGAAAGACCAGCAGAGGCAAAGGTGAGACAATGGCTTACATGCTTGAGGAGAGCCAGGAGGCTAGGTTGGCTATCCTGGGTTAAAAAGATGGATGGCTGATGACGTCGACAAGATGGAAAGACAGAACCATAAAAACTTTGCGAGCTAGTATAAAAATTTGAGATTCTATTTATTGATTATGAGGGTTACAGTAAAGAAGAAGCAATAGAAATTCAGTTTTGTACATACAAAGATATACGGTGCTATAATTTGAATATGGCTTTTCTCTACCTAAACTCATGATAAGCTTTGGTCCCTGTGTACCAAAGTTGGTACATATTTGTCTTCTTGTTGTTAATTATGCCCTGGTGGCTCCACTCTCATGAATGGGTTATTGGAGCTCCTGAAACAATGGGTTAGTTACTATAAACCTGGAACTTTCTTTTGAATCCTTTTTGCTAGGTGACTTGTTTTTCCTAAGTGTCTGCTTTCCACTCTGCCTTTCTGTCATTGGCTATGAGACAGCGCGTGGCACTCATCAAAAGCCAGGCCAGGAATGACATGATGGTGCTACCCCTCCAGAACTCTAATCTTCAAAAATATCATTTCTGAATAAGTTCTCCTGCCTCAGGGATTTTATAATTCTCATAAATTTGGGCTGTGACATATGATATGTTAAACTTTGAGTGGAATGAGTTTGGAGTGAAGACCCCTGAGGGATTAGCTAATCTCAGGTAATAGTAAATGCATATCTGAATTTATGTTAGAGATTAGTTTTGCTTTGTTAGTCAGAGGGCTTCCAGAGGAAAGAAAAAGAAAGTTAGTGAACACATATGTCTTTTAAAAAGCTTTGGATCTTTTATTAGAGAATAAACACAAAGAAAGTTTACACAGACAAAATTGAAAGGACACAACCAGCAAGAGGCTGAATCTTTTGTGCAAAGTCAGTATGAAAGAGATTTAAGAAAGACAAAGGATTGTTTCTCCAAAGCCAGGACCACATTATTAATAGCAGGTTGTGTTTAGTTTAATGGACCAAAGCTAGTTACTAATCAGGACTTACAGAGAAGAAACAGTAATAACGATGTCGCTATATATTTTGTGTAGCAATTAATTGACTTTACAGAACCTGTTTGCAATTTATTAAAGCCTTTCTGTGAGGCAAACAAAACACGTGTTATTTAAATTGCAACGTAGCTAATAAAGGGTTTAAGTCATAAAGAAGTCATTTAAAACTTTTAACAGCCATTCACCTGGTTAGTAGTAAATGAAGGCCTAATTTGAAAGCCCAGCTATCTCCTCTTGTAGCAAGTAAAGGTTAGAAAGGGGCCCTAAGTGTGCCATAGAGCTATCTTTTCATTTTGGATATAAAGAATTGAATTCTGCAGATCGGGACTGTCTGGGCACGGACACACAGTCATGTGGGCATGTGGGAGTTATAGATTAGAGAAGAACAATTATTCCAATCCTAATGAACATCTGCCGGACTTGGTAGAGTAGCTTCGCATTGATCTGACTCAGTCCTTAAGGCAACATGATGAATCAGGTAATACTGTCCTCATTTAGGAGCTTAAGAGCCTTAAGCTCAGAGGAAGATAAATAAGCATCTCCTGCATCTGGGACATTCCAGTGCCACAGTCACACTCCAGTTTATCTGACTCAGAGCTTGGTCCGGCTGCACATTTTTGTCTTAACTGCAGATTCTCGGCACACAGCTTCTGCTCCTACAGCAACCTGCACGATGTTGCACCTTCCTCTACTGCTGCCCAGCTAAATGACCACGAGAAGGCTTATAGGATGCCTCTGTTCCTTAGGTTCTTTATTAGCCACATTGTGATTTAAATAACAGGTGGTGGTTTGCCTCTCAAATAAAGCCTCCAGAAAGCGTGAGCAAGTCCTGTGATTGGAACTGGCCATGGTCTGTACAAATTCTAACCTGAACACCGTCTTTCTCTTCTGTGTGGAAAGGGGCTTAGCATGGCAGTTAAGAAATCCTGGCTGTAACAATAAAGCAGCCCCAAACTGTGTAATGGCCCAATAACATAGAAATGTATTTCTTATGTAACTCCTCCGTGACAGTTTCAGGTCTGTGGAAGCCTCTGATCTACTTAGTCATGCAGAGAGACAGGCAGACAGAGGTGCTAACGGTCGCAATATGTAACTTCTAAGGATTCCCTGAATGCTGGCTTTCAAAAATCAGAGGAAAATATTACAGAGTCTCATGATGCGCCATTTCCATGGGGCAGGATGGAATAACATTCCTCCTAGATTTGTAACTACACCTCAGGTGCATGGCTTCAACTATTTACAAGGGAAGCATGCCTAAGACGTACCCTTGGGACCCCAAAATGAAGGAAAGAGAGAAAGCTTCCTTCTCTTACTGCAGGATCTGCCAAGTGCTGTACTCATTACAGCCATGGCATTCAGCAAATGTCAGATCCTAATCGCAACTGTACCCTATTTGAGTTGCTAATCCTGCTTTCTTACATCTACAGAAATTTGATTGGGGAGGAATTTAAGTTGATACACTCACTGATGCCATTACCAAGTGCTCAATGTTACAAGTGTCTCAAAGTCCAAATGAATACCTTAAAAGATTTTGAAAATGTCTCTTACTCCTTATCATTTTCCTGATTGTAAATTCATATTCATTTTCTTGGATTTACAGAATTACTTATTCTTCCCTGCATTAGTGGTAGTCTTATTTATCTTTTTAAAATGTATTTATTACAGGGTCTATAGGGTCTCACTACAGATTGGACTTGTAGTGATCCTTCCTGTTTTTCAGCCTCCCAAATGCTGGGATTATAGGCAAGCACCACCACACTTAGTCTCAATCCTCCTCTCAGTGCATCTCAGGGGCTGGGCCAGCATGGCAGGCCTAGGATCAATCCCCCAGCCCCTGCATCTGCCTAAGCAGGCACTTTAATCCACTGAGCTATCTGGCCAGCCCCTTATTTATCCTAAAGTTAGTAATAATAGAAAACCAAAATATGTTTTTCTTAAAAGTCTTTATTGATCTAAATCTTACTGGGTTTAATTTTATCATTCCCAGTTTATAGATAGTTGGAGAATCAAATAAGTACATTATATAAATCACCCTTTCTGGATCTATCAGTAACATGGTAGCTTGGTGACAATTGGATCACGTTCCACTGTATAAGCCAAGCAATGATGTTAGCTTTTGTGTCGCTGATACTTGGTAATAGGTTTTGTAGAGGAACGCTATGGGCTCTGCTCCTAAGAATTCCCCAGCATCTTTTATTTCTTCTGTTGCATTTGCAGACCTCTGTTGAAGTCTACTGAGATTTAAGCAAAATCCTAGAGCTTTCTTTATTTGTGTGTAAGTACCAGGACTTGAACTCAGGTCCTCACACTTGTCAGGCAGGTGCTGTGCCACCAAGCTATAACCCTGGACCCAGGACTTTCTGTAAAAAAGAAAAATAGTTTTTTGTGCTGATTTCCTTTGGGGCAGCTGACACATTGGGAGGTGCATCCAGGCTCTGTGACTGATCAGAATTCCATGGCAAGAGAGTCAGGTTCTGCCACGAACTCACAGGGACCCTATTCCCTCAGCATCTGTCTTGTTCTTTTGCCAGTAGCAAGTGTTGACTGGGAGAAACAAATCTCCCAGGACAAAGGCAGCCACAACCCAGTATGGAGAGAAATCCTCATTTATAATCTGCAAAGTCTCCAATGTGTTGCTGAAAAGCCTCCAAGTGTTTTCTATATTTGGATCTGTGGCAGTTGCAGTTAATACTGTTGTGGCCACATAGATGAAGCAGCCCGTTTTATGAACAGGGTAAAATAGGAGGGCCTCACATGTGAGTATGGCTACGCATAATGTATTTTCTGCCATTAGTTGTAGCTCTTGCATAGAGGACAGAAGAATGCAGCCTGATTACAGAAGGTGTCTGTGTGGGATGAGCCCAGGTTACTCCCAGTGAGTCTCCGCAATCTGTGTGGAGATGCAGAACCCAGACAAGGGACACCTTCACTACTTCCCACCATTCCAATGCAAGCTGGGGTCCTACAGTGGCTCTGGGGAAGTCGTAGATGTGTGACTGCCAGGTTGTCTTCACTGACTGTGAGAGACTCCTTGGCCGCAGAGATGACTTCCACCCTACTGAATCCTGGAAACTCTTGCTAATGTCATCATTTGATGTTTGAAATAAAAAGAAATCTATCTAAATTGGGGAACTGTTTGTGCATCATGCCTGTGTATCTTAGAAATTTCTCATTGAATTTAGGACAGAGGAATTATTTCAAGATGAACAAGGCATTTATCCTCCAAACTAAGTTGGTTTGGAGAGTGAATGGGGAATAGGTATAAACTAGCCTTGTCCTGGTCAAGCCAGGTGCTGTGATTGGTTTGATATTTGAGATGCTTTTGATTGTTTCTCTCTTAGTTCCTGAAATACTAACCATGACTTAATGGTTATCTGCAGTATCGCTGGCAACATGAAGGTGGGGGGATCTGTGGGGATCAGTGCTCTGGCAGCTTGGTGATGTTAGAGGTAGAGCTTGCTGCTGCTCTGTTACCAGGAGTTACCTTTCAACCTCACATCAAGAAAGTTACTTTTCTCTTTTCGATTTTCAGACAGTGTGAAAATCAGTCTTCTGGTTGTACATTTCATTGCTTTGCATGTGAAAAACACAGAGCTGACTCTGAACCCCAGGGTAAAGCCTTCTCTCTGTGTGCCACATCCCGCAGTGACATCTTGTTGAAGGCTATGGTATTTTTCATGATCCTAGGTACACCTCACATAGTATATGCCTGTTAAGTTTGAGAAATGACAGTATATGTAATGATAGGGTGCTTATTTTTTAGGGATTTCTATTAAATGCGCACACAATCTGCCTGCAGTATATGAACGTGCCGTGGAAGCACTGGGCCCTGAAAACTGATGGAATTTACAGGCCCAAAGGATGTTCTGAGTACAAGTCCGGTGTGGACTGAACACCACACAGAGGAAGGTGGTAGTTGATACTCAAAGGAAAAGCTGGAGGTGTACAGTATAAGCAGGTTCACCTTTTCCCTCTCATCATGGTGCTAGAGTGTCACAAGGAGAGAGTGTCAGGTTTCAATAAAATACATATACTGATTTATTACTTCACTTGGGAATTAGAACAGTCAGTCAAACAGAATTAGAACAGACACTTCTAGGTGATTGTTCCTGAAGTGATGCCTGTAAGAGAAGCCTGTTAAAAGAGAAACTGAGTACCTGATTGTATGTTGTATTCCAATATAAATTAATTTTCAACTCATGCAGGTAATAGTTCAGGTATTTTGATGCAAAATAATGGAAGATTTCTAGCTAGCACTAGCTATAGTCTAATTGCATGAGGAATTCTATAGAAATTTCTGGTATAATAATCAGAGGATCTTCTTTCTACAATGGAATCAACCAAGGGGAACTCAAAAGCAAGTGTTTGGGCTAGAAAAATGTGTGAGCTGTCCAGATATTTGCTGGTTCTGAATAACCAGACATCTACCAATTCTTCATGATGAATGTAAGAACAAACAGGTACTAATAAAAGTTAAAAATAGAACTAGATTATAGAAATCTGAGGGCTGGCCAAATAGTTCAGCAGATTAAGTGCCTGCAAGCAGGCATAGGGGCCAGGTCTTCAATCCCCAGGCCTGCCGTGCTGGCTGCACACCTGGGGTAAGCTGAGATAGCAGTTGATGTTAGACATGGTGGTACACACCTATAATCCCAGCTCTTGGGAGGCTGCAAACAGACGGATCACTACAAGTCCGATCTAGTAGTGAGACTCTGAATACCCTGCAGACATTTCCCTAAAAAATACAAAAAAGAGAAAAAAATCTGAACTACAGGTCTTTCTTCCATTAGGGATTATTAAAAATGAGAAATTTTAATGGATTAACATTCTTCAATTAGCTGTTATAAATGAATTACAACAGTATTTTCCAAACCATGTTCCCTAGAACACTAGCTTTGTGAATTGTTAAAATATCCTAAGAAAAAAGACTCGTTGTTCAACTAAATTTGCAAAACGTCAGATATTGGACTGAGGAGGAAGCTCAGTGGTCTAAGCACCTGCCTGGCAATCACAAGGACCTGGCTTCAATACCCAGTACCACATGCCCCAACCCACAGGGTGGGAGGGTATGCACTGAGCCAGCCACCAAGACCAGGTGTGGTGGCATATGCCTATAATCCCAGTGCTAAGGAGGCTGAAAACAGGAGGATCACTATGAGTCCAAGTTGCATAGTGAGACCCTGTGCCAAAAAAATAAAAGATAAAAAACCATTAGATGTTATCATTCTTCTTTGAATGCCATTTAAGACTGAAACTTAGAAAAATCAGTAAAACACTAATTAACCTAGTTTCCTGAACTACTTGTTGATAGGTGTCTTTGAAAAACACAGAGTAATATCCATAATGACCAATTTTGAAATACCAAATTGAAGAAAAGTCACATACCTCCAGTTCTAAAATATTACTGAGTTCCTTCAGTTTGGTATGTGCTTATGGTGATGGCCACCTGGCATTTGCAGCTAGACATGTCTTCGTAACTGTTACCTGGCTCCTTCATTGCTCAGTATGTGAGAAAACATAGTGAACAAAGCTTTCAAATTGTTTGGATTTGGGGGGTGACTTTCAGTTGTTCTGGGTTTCTTAGTAGGTGAGTAGTCATTCCATTTGATATGTAGACACATCTACATTTTAGGTGTGTTCAGAAAGGTTAGTGTCAAAGACATTAATGTCCTGGTGGGCTTGTGTTTTTCTCTGAGGCAGATATTGATGAATGCGCAGAGGGCATCATTGAATGCCACACCCACTCCCGCTGCGTTAACCTGCCAGGGTGGTACCACTGTGAGTGCAGAAGCGGTTTCCATGACGATGGGACCTATTCACAGTCCGGGGAGTCCTGTATTGGTAAGCAGCTTTCAGCCACGCCCTCCATCCCCCTGGGCCTTCACAGGACAGACAGGCTTGTTTTGGTACCTCTCCAGCTCTCAGTGTTGAAAAGACCCCTCATTGGTTAAACTCAGCAATATTCAGATTTTCTCCAAGTTTTTCTCCTCTAGAATTTAAAAATGAAGTCAGGGATTATGGTGTGGGGAGCATTAGAACTTTTATATAGAAATGGGCAAAGTCAGAAGAACAATACCTATATGCCAAGGGTGTCTAGTTCTTTCTATGGAAAACTGTAATGACTCCCTGAAATCTCTGACAGTTTAAGAGGCAGCTGTGGAGAAAGGAAATAGCGCTAGAGTTAGATTTGCAAAGTTCTATTTAAATCCCAGCTCTTGTACTTTGAAAGTCGCTGTATCCTATGATCTTTCATCTGGGTTTATATAAAATTGAAGACAATATTACACATATTATAAGAATTAGATGAGGTGCTATATATTTAAAAACCATAAGCTGTGAATTAGTTATACAATGTATGTGGCTGCATTAACCTTTTTCCTGTTGCTGTAGCCCTTATCTCCTGCAGAGTCACCTCTCATTGCTGTTCTGCTGTGGTTCTACTAAAAGTTGAACATGCAGTAGACATCACATGGGGTTCTTTACATTTTACGACCTTGGAACTTGCATGGAATACAAAGAACTGGAGAAAAACATGACTGTTTCTATGGAAACCTTGGCCAATCCAATTCTTTCATGTTGTATGGGCTTATTTGAATTCTGAATGGGGGACAGACCCAGAGGGCAAGTACTCCGACCTGGAATGCAGAAAGTCCATGCGCTGAATCACATTTTGGGATTTGATTTTGAAAATTCTTTTCCTGTGAATTTTGTGCATCTTTTTAGTGTAAAGGTTGCTCCTGAGAGCTAGTTGAGGCTTT
>NW_004524735.1:4113209-4114308 GCF_000260255.1 Octodon degus | reverse complement strand
CTCGGTAGTTAGACCCTGTAGCCCCTGTACTGAGTACACAAAAAAGAATAAATCTCAGCATTGTGATAATTAATTGAATTAATTTCTATAAAATGTTCACAAATTGTTAACTATTAGCATCAACACCTATACATATTCAGCTTACTTTCCCTGCTCTACCCATATTTCTTTTCACTGATTCGAAGCTCCGTGGCGATGTGTACCTTTATGGGAGGCCTTCATCTACCTTATATCCTTCCAGGTGCGTCTGTGCACGCACTGCCCAAATTGAAAGATGTTACATGAATAGAATACATCAAATGACTGCAGAGGTAGAATATAATACATGACACTCACTCTGAGGACTAAAATAAATTTTTAAGTTTTACCAATTATATTTGGCATCAAGAACAGACAGCCCTAGGTTTTAAGTGCATAAAGCTCCATAGAAATCACCAAGATGAAAAGGAACATTTATAACTACCTGCACTGACCACGTTGTTTCATCTTCTTGGGGACTTCACATATCCCCTCCTCTCTGCCTGCTATGGAATGGGATTTGTTTATTTTTCTGAGTTTAGGTCATGGGTCACTATGATGTATATTTTTTAAGTCTTCATTAGATTTGTTGCTTTGTTCCACCAACTCTAGACCTTCTAGTCTGATGTAGTTCAGTAGCTCCACTCACTGTACTATCACACAGTTTCTTTGTTGCCTTAGGGGACTCTGGGCCAAAATGTATATTTTCCTTTATGCTTCAGTGAGACCCTTTGGTAGTTGGTGCTCAAGAAACAAGGAAATGCAATCACATCTTGTTGCTTCGAAAGAAGCTCAGACAGGGTGACACCTTGCTCAGAGCCACTCCTGATTGGAGAGTAGCTTACATCTCAAGCTTAGCACAAGGGAGACATCACCTCACAGGTGCCAAAGAGAACCCCCATGTGGACCTGCCATTCTGACATAATTATCTGCAGTGCCCTTTCATCGGGAAACACCACAATTAGGAAGACAGACATTGCAGTCACTCCACATAGCACCTGTCCCCGTGCTGGTTTCTCTCCAGGTTGAATGGCATTGCTGGTGTGTGTGTGTGTGTGTGTGTGTGTGTGTGTGTGTGTGT
>NW_004524735.1:4096063-4112984 GCF_000260255.1 Octodon degus | reverse complement strand
TTCTTCTGGGTCAGTGTATTTCCTGAACAAGTGGTATGTAAATTGGATCAAGCGGCTTTCATGTTATGACTTCTGTACCATCCTATTGAATGTAGACGCATTTTCTCATTTCACATGGCTTTGACTTCAAGCTTTAGCCAAACTGTCTCTGCCTGCTTCTTGGATTTATTTCCTAGGTATTAGCTTCTGTTCTTTTCATACCTTGCCCATGACAAGGAGATCCTCTTGGGTTCCCAGTTCAGGGCCTTTGCCTTTGCTGCTCTCTCTGAAGCCTTCAGCATCTGTCTTGTGGCTTGGACATCTCATTATGTAGGTCACATATCAAATATTACTTCTTCAAGCAGGCCTTCTCTGACTATTTTATATTCCCTTGCTACTTCATTAAAATACTCTGTTTATGTATAGTTTAAATTTTCAGTATTTAGTGCATGAACATCATGTAATTTTCTCTTGCCATAAGCCTATGAGCTCCTCAAGGGCAAAGGCCTAATCTGTTGCTTAGCTCTGCACATCCAGCCCTCAGAGTAATACAGCTGAGCAGTAGATGCTGTATGACCTCTCCACAGTGTGAGACTGTGGAAGGAATACACATCCAACACTGTGTAGATCAGATTTATTTTCTATTTGATTTGCCATAGGTGTTACATATTACAAAGTCAACCCACTATATTATTGAGAACAAGTGTCATAGCAACATCACACAAGGACTGTAGGAAATATAATTGTGAACAAGTTAGAGTACTTGTTCTCAAGGGATTTATGACCTGGAATATTCTGAATCATGATAACATGGCTTAGCGGCAACCGAAAATTAGCACATCAAGATAAGCCCTAGATGACATCAGTCACCAGTGCTTACATTTAAAAGGAGTGGCAGTATCTAAAGCAATCTTTTAAAAAATGATTTTGTGACATGTACATAGCTCTGTGTTTCCCCCCAGACAATGGAGTTAGAATATAAATATGCAGCTGGCTTTTAGAAGAAAGTCTTCAGTCACTCTGGGCCATGTTTTATCAGATGATGATAATAGGATCTGGTCTGTGGAATTCAGTACATGTTGTTCACAGTACAAGGTGGTTGTTTTGTTTTGTTTTTTGTACCAGGGATCAAACTCAGAGTCTTCCACTTGCCAGGAAGGCACTTATGCCACTGAGCTATCTCCCTGGCCCTGTTACAGTACATGTTGAAAATTATTGAATCCATAAAGAACAGGACTTTTCTAAGGTTTATTATTTTATGAGAAAACTGTTCATAATTTGTCTTTTTCTTTTAAAGTATAAGGTATGATTGATAAATATGTTAGATATCCCTAATGATCATATTCGTCATTGGGAATTTGTACCTGTACATGGATATATTTTTTTCCCAATCCACTCTCCTCATTTCAACCTTTCTTCCCTTCTATTTACAAGGTTTTGTTTCTATATTGTCCCTTTTTATCTTTCATTTCCCCCCTTCCACCACCCTGTTTCTTTTTTCACTTTGAACAGTTTCTTTTCACTTCACAATATCTATTGTACACCTTGGTCCTTACTCTTCCAGTTCCTCACACCAGGGAGACAATGTGATGTTTACATGTGTGAGTCCAATTTATTTCACTTAAAAGTGTGGTCTCAAGTTCTCAAGCTACATCCATTGACCTAGAAATGCCTCAGATTTATCCTTCTCAGATGAAAACATGCAAATGGCAAGTACATATATGCAAAATGAATGTTTAAATTTTAAAGATTATTACACTAAAAGACAAATTGCCAGATACCTCCTAAACATATCCTCATCCTTAGCTTTGGACAAACCTACCCCCTTGTTCTTGCCCCTCTCTGAAGCAGCTCTGGAAGTCCTCTTTCGTGGGTGTCTTTAGTTACTCTGTCTTGGCTGTCTCATTGCCCTGAGTCACTTCAAACCATTTCCCTTCTGTGGTCATCCGACTTTGGGCTGAGCCCTATGTTGTAGTTCACCACAGCCGGTGATAAGGTGGATAAGGACACACATCGTGCTCCTCCAGACCTCCCTTTCCTTTGGGTGGTGCCATATTTTGATCTCACCTCAGACTAACAATCACAGAAAACAAATACTGTTCAGAACTGCGCCTATGTCTCTCGGTATCCATGATTTTAGTCTTGCGTATGAACTGTTGTCTTCCTGGTTCCTCTGGTTCCTGTCCTGCTTCATGAAGATAGTCAAGCTGCTCCTCTGTACTCTACTCTTCCCAAAGCCTGAGCTCTCCTTTCCCTCCAGTAACTTTTCCCTTTTCCTCTTCCTCTTGTCAAAATCCTAATGAAATCCCACTTCTTAAACTGGTGATTCCCAACCTTGTTTCACAGTAAATCCCAGGTAGCTTATTAGAAACAAAATCCACTGTGAGACATTAATATTCAGGGATACTGAGTCAGTTTCTTGGGGTTGGTTCTAAACTGGGGTCTTTTTTAAAGTCTCCAGGGGACTAGAAAAAATGTTCAGCCAATACACTGAAACTCTGGCCTACACTTCCTTTTGCAACCAATATTATTATTTTTTAAAATACCCTCTCTTTCATGTCTCTGTAGCTATTCATGCTTCATGTATAGAATTTATAAAATCACATTTGTATTCCTAAAGATTTCTTGATCTCTCCAGTAAAATTGGGGTCTTTTGATGTATTTTATAGATTTGTGCTGTCATGTTGGTCATGGATTAATTTTATCATTGAACAAAGTTTTCAAATCCTAGTAACACTCACATTGCTGGCCAGGATACAGTGCATGAAGACAGAGTTATTCTAAAAGGTGGTGGCATTCTGCGCCTCTCATAGTTGCCTTCATCACAGACGTAGTTTGATGAAGCCAACTGTCAGATGCTGGTGACTGCCTTCTGGTCACTATGAAGGGCACAGCCATCTCAGGGCAGCGGCTGCAATAGCTGTCACCAGGTGAAAAGAAATACTTTGTTGCTTATGATTAACATTGATTAATATTAAAGTATTAACTACCATTAGCTGTTGTCACTGGGCAAACTAACAATACAATAACTATAAAGAAACTGAAGAGAGTCTCTCTGGAATCTCCTGAGAGGAATACCTAAATCGCAATCAGTTTCTATATCTGGGTACTTAAAGTGGCCAAAGGTTTTTGAGTCTGTGCTCCAGGCCCATACCCTAATGCTCATGGGAAGGGCGATAAGGGAGCAGAACCCAGAGACACTCTGTGCTTATGCTTCCCAGAACAAAGCTCACTGAGGACAGAGCTGCAGAGTTTACTTACCTGGTGTGATACAAGAGAGAGATGAAGTCCAGAAAACCCCAGATTCAAATCTCCTCTCTATCACTTTCTAGCTGAGCAGCACTTGGCAAGATCTTTAACCTGTCTTCCTTTTTATAATGTACAATGATTAAAATAATTCTAGCCATGCAATTTTATTCTAATAAAACATTCTTATATGCAATGATTCTGGCAAGCATGAAATAAAAAATGGTAACACTTCACCTCCCTCTACTTCAGTCCCCTCCCAAGGAAGACCGTGAGAGTGATGCTAATAAGAGCTAAGATTACTTTTGGCTAGGCGCTGCTTTGAGCAATTTATACAAGTGCCAACCTCACAGTTTGCTGTGGAGTAATAGTGAGGATTAATTAAGCTCAGAAAGGAAGAAGCATTTAATGCTTATATTTGAAATGCTCAATAAGTATTGCTCATTATCGTTAACTTGACACCAACGCTGTGTACCAGGCATACCAGGCGCTTGTGTGTGTTCGTTCTCTCACTTAGTTTCACAACCACTGTAGGAGAAAGCCTTCTCATCAGCACCACTTTAAACGTGGGGAAGATAAAGGCCCAAGTGTTAACACAAATTGCCTTTATTCCCACAGCTGAGTGTTGGCACCGCAGGCTGTATTCCAGGTGTGTTTAATCCCAATGCTCCTACGCTTAACATATTAACACTGTAATTAATGCTTTTTGGACCGGTTAATCCAGGGTCGAGGAGACATTTCACAGAGTAATTGGAGGTCACTGGAAAGGCCTAGAGAGAATGAGAGAGGTCCAGATGGAGAGTTACAATAACAGGAATGACCCATGAGAATGGAACTCACTTTATCCACTGCATTTGGGGGCCACATCGCTGGAGAGCAGGCGGGAAGACCAGGGCATATTTTGTGACCATTCATCTGCTAGCATCGCAGCCTTGCTAATGATACCATGCGCTGTCCGCTGATGTCATTTCCTTCTTAGCATGTCTGGTGATGTGAACCCTGAATAGTGAAAAGAAAGAATACTCAGAGGCCAGAGAGTGAAAAAAAAAAAAAAAAAAGGATAGTAGATAGAACTTGAACTAATACTTTTTCATCCTCTCATCGATACTCCACATCTTAAAAGTGCTTATTTAGCATCAGTGAAATATATAAATGCAATGAAATTATTAAAATAAAACCATTTGAAAATAAGGATATGTAAATAAATATTTTAACTAAGAGACCAAACAAAAATGTTCATGAATATCATGGCAGCCCGTTCACAATGTATATATGTTATTCTAATTTCAAAGGAAGTTACGTACAAAATTCTCCAGATAGCAAATCTCAAATGTGTTTTTTCTCTGTCCTAGGCTAGGGATGCAGAAAGCAAGATGTGGAGCAGGGTGTTTCAAACTAAGAAGGGAAGGGGTAGGAATAAAGATGCCAAGTTTGGGATACCTGTGAATTCTTCTCTTTGCCAAGCAATAGGGATGGATTCACAGTGCCCCTCATGTGTTTTGACTTTCTCTACATATGCAAGTGATGTTGATTTCTTGAATTATCTTTGCTGCCAGAGAACTTTCTATTTAGTTTGCAGTAAATGATACATACTCCGTGATCTCCCCAAAACCAGATGTGGCCAGATCATGGAGCTACATCTAAACAGAGCCAGTGTGAAAAGGGTGCGAACATACTGGTGTGACTCAGAGGACTTCAGTTCTGGGGCATAATGGTGCCAGGTGTGGTTAGTGGGTTCTGATGGACGGAGAGATGACCTGGCTGTAGAATGGTTGTGGGAAAGACTAGAATCACACAAACAGAATGGAGAGATTTAAAATATTTTCAAAATCTAACAGGAGTCATCTGTCTTGCACAAGAAAAGCATCTGCACACAGATTCAGCTGATAAATTCGGGAGCACTGGGTCCCATCATGGCCCTGGAGGGCTACGTGCTTTCTTTCAAGTCCAGCCATATCTGGAAAGCCAGACACAGCCAGCATGAATGTTGGCTAGGATATGATCTGGAGACCTCAGGAAGCTAAGTGCACCCCTTCATTTTGGGGGTGAATATTTCACAGTGTGACTTTGGACAGAGGGCATTGCATCTAAGTTTTATTGGTTTCCTTCAGCCTACTTGGCTGACAGAAAGCTCATATGTTACTTTCCAACTAACATTAAAATTACAACCACGCACTTGTGAATGTTATTCTGACAGGACCTCCAACTAGCAATGGAGATATCTTGGAAGCCACCCACAACCTTGTGTAGCATATCTCCAGTGACAGCTTCTTCATTGTTTAAACATCTTCATAATGGCAGCTATGACTATCCCTGGAGCCTCAAAAGCAAGCATGGCTCCAGTGCAGTAGAAGCAGAACAGTGGATAGGAGGCTGGGGTCCTCAACTCTATTCTGGGTAAAGAGTCTGTGCACGACATAAATAGGAGAAGAGTTTAAATACTGCTTTTGAATAAATTTCTCAAGTATTCTAATGTTGATATGAATATTATTTTTTATTTATTTTATTGGGAAACAAATAGCAATGAGACAGTTTCAAAACAGGCCAGTAGGATAGTTACAATAATTAATACATTGCATATTGTTGTCTTCATAGTGGCTATTCATAGTACAAGATGCAGATATGATATCCTGTCCAAACACTATTAGTACAAATCTTTCTTCTCATTGAATTAAGAGAAAGTAGCTGTACATCTATCCTAACTATTTTGTATATACAGATACAAAATGGTCCTTCATTTGTATCCCCTTTTTTGTTTAGCTTTGTCAGAGATGGGCATTCCACTGCTATTTAAATATTGTAGATGCATGAATTCAGCAAAATAATCCAATATAGTCCAGTAGTCCATAATAGTTGTAGGTTATCTGTAGGACTGGCAATGTCAGCAGTTGTTGAATTGAGCCTTTTACAGCTCAGCATATTAATATGGCTTTACTTTTTATACCTCATTTTTATACTTTTCTGCTGGATGGTTAAGACCAAGATAACGCAAGGATATAAATATTATAGTTAGAAAAATAGTACACAGTGTGTTGAGTATGAAGGTAGACAGTGTTGGGGGCTGAGAAATGGCTCATCACTTGGGGATTTTAAAACACCAAGTTGAAAGCATAGTTCTACGTACATGAGGCAACAAAAGGCCCTCTGCTACAGTTTATAATTAGTTGTAAAATTGTGTCCTCAACACTATAAAATATGTGGATAATTAGAGAAAAAGAGATCAGAGAAGATCAAAAGAAAGTCATAGTACCTAGCATGTGGACATGATGGATGAAAGTATTTATATATTCTGTAGGTATAATAATAAAATAAATACTAATAACATAAAAATAATTCATTATTTTATGTTGAGGCACTCTTCTAAGATCTTTATACTTCCTAATTCAGTTTTCCTCAGAGGAATTCTATCAGGTAGCTGTTTATTTAATGAACAAAGACACTGAGCATTTACTATGCCTTCTAACATTTCCAAGTTTATTTGGCTTTAGACCCCTTTTCTCTCCAAGCCATTTTGAGGATTTGGCACAATGTAGACTGTCTTGAGACGTAAATCATAAAAATAACCTACTATAAGAATGAAATCCTTATTTAGTCAGTGTCTTTGCATAAGGTGCTGCTTCCGAAGAGATTTTTTTAATATTGTAGCAAACCTTTATTGAATACACTATTTGCTCATTAAATTTCAGAATTTTTACTTTTTACAAGGAAAATATTTCAGCATATGTGGATTTTTCTATTACTTTTTTGATGCAGTCAATAAAATGTAAATCACTCACCACAGTTGCTGATTTATTGAGTGATATTCTTTAGACTTACTGTGGGTATAGCAGATTTGTCTGAAGCTAAATGGTCCTAGTCATAATATTTTGGGTATTTTGTCTCATTTCCATATGATCAGGCTAATCTCAGTCTTTATAATATGACCTTGACAAAGTTGCGCCCGTCTGTGCTACAGCAACCTGAGCTTTGATAGTGTGATGTCCGCGAACACAGCGGCTCAGAAGTTGTCTGTAGAAGCAAGGTGCAATTTGTGACTCAGGCTATCAAAGGCAAGACTTGCTTCAGAATTTCAGAGAATTTTAATGGCAATGTTGTGCTGTGTGAGCAGGCCCTGTGGGAGTTCTGAGCAAAGAAAGAGAGTCAGAGGTTGGAGTGGGTTATGCATAAGAGAAAGACCAGTATTTTCTCCAAGAAGTGCTTTGTGATATGGTTGTTTTTCTTTCGGGCTTCCTTCACACTGTATGTGTGGCATTTTGGAAAACAAGTAATGGTTTGGATTTCTACATAAGATGGTTAAGTTTACATCATTAAACTTTTTATTTGTTTGAAATGACTTTGCTGTAGTGTTCTTCTTGAATGACAGGTGGTCTCTACTGAGTGACAACAGGATTTTGTTTTGTTTTGTTCTATTTCTGTTCTTGCTAGCATTGTCTCCACATGATGCTGCTGTTCAGTAATGTAAGAACCAGGACAAAAAGTACCAGAGTTCAACCTGGGTATCTCCCAGCCTCGTTCTAACTTGAAAACAGTCCTAAGAGATAGTTTCTTAAACTCATTTTACTGGCTGAACACAGTGTTTCGTGTAGCACATGGCCATGGTGCTGAAAGTGTAACCATAAAACTGGGAATATCTACTCTGTACCCAACAACTTTATCGAAATGCAGTTTTCCATTCTACTCCAGACCTACTGAATCCTCAACTCCAGAGAAAGGCCCAGTGATAGGTGCTTTAATAAAGGGTCTTTGACTAATTTTGTTGTGCACTCAAGTCTGAAATCTTGGGACTTGAAATCCTTTAGAAGACCTACAACTCTGCTGAACCTGACTATAGACAAGTCTGTGTCTATGTGTGTGCCTGGAGCCTTCCAGGTGGAGTTCTGTGAGCCCGGTTGCCAGTACTGACCTTAAGCCTGCCAGGGAGACCGAGCAGCCCTAGGCCCACGCCCTCAGCTGTCCCCCAGAAATTCCACAGATCCAGGACACTGGTCCTTGACCTGAAGATCACCAGGGAGCTGTGACTACCACTGTGACCAGCAGGGGCCTTGGGGAGCCCTACCCTGTGCCAGGCTACCATCGAGATAGCCTTGCACATCTTCAGCCTGCACTCGTCATTGGGCCCTTCTTGAACTGCAGCTTGCCCCATCTCCTTAACGTGGGGGAAGCCACATGGAAGCCCACCCTGAAGGCGCTTTGGTGAGCCTACCTTGCCTTCCAGCTCTCGTGAGAGTCTCCCTGACCTGCACCCCACCCATCTACCAGCAGTGCAAAAAATGACAAAAGGAAGGAACAAAAGGCAGTCTTGGACCTCTAGCCCACCCAAAACAAGTTCAGGAGATAAGGCCATGGAAGACTTGGAAGTCACACACCTGAAATTTCTGAAATGATAGAAAGTGAAGTAAAAAAACAAAATAAAACAAAACAAAACCCCTATCAGGCTATGGAGGAAATCAGATCAGAAATAATCTCAGGGAAAAAAGGAAATGACAACAATCATGAAAAAATTGCTTGATATATCTAAAAAAAAGTCATGGATTGAAAAGAATACATGTGTGCCAGCATCTTTGTGGGGAGGTAGAGCCACATTTTGTTTTGTTTTGTTTTATTTCTGTTCTTGCTAGCATTGTCTCCACATGCTGCTGCTGTTCAGTAATGTAAGAACCAGGACAAAAAGTACCAGAGTTCAGCCTGGGTATCTCCCAGCATCATTCTAACTTGACATCTGAGTGTTTCTGCCCTGGTGTCTATAATTCAGCCTCAGGGGAGGCTCACCTGCCTCCTTTGCTCCCTTTCTGAACACTCTTTGGTATAGAGGTCCATGTAGTCTGCAGCTTTCTGCCTCTTGAGGCTCAGTGTGAGCGATTGTTCCATTATAGAACTTTCCGACTTGAATGTCTTAGAGCCAAAGATCATGCCTGAGCCACAATTCAGAGAGGAGCACCTACGGCTTCTTTGAGATGAATATTGTTTGTTTTAGTCTAAGGTTACTCATGCTGCTGTGAGATGTTACCTGTGGGTTTATGAGCAGAAGACTTTGAACTGTGGTATTCAGATCAAATAAAGCACCGTGATTCACTTATTCAAGGAGGATTCATTGAGTCAGGACTAGGCAAGGCCCTGTGTGTGGGGGGGATATGGGAAGAGGTAAGTCACAGTCCTTATAGGCTGGAGCAGGGAGGAGTGGCTAGAGACTGGGGAACTTAGACCGTGGGCAGCTAGGTGCCTAAGGAATAAGTGTAGAGAGTCCATGGCCAAGTGATGACTTCATCTTGGGCTTAGAGCATATGGATGGCAGCATGTATGTAGCTCTGTCACAGAAAATATATTTTCACTGAAACAGAAGGATGAAGAGGAATGTGTCCAAAATATATATTTAAGGAAATATTCCAATCAACAGTCTGATTGGAGGCAAAGTCATAAGGGAGGTATAATAGAAGGGATGGGAAACAGCAAGATTTTGAATATACATGAAGCACCTAATAGATGGGCATCTTATAGGTAGGAATGATTATAAAAGATTATAAAAGAGCCAGAAATAGATGCGGAGACTGCATTATGATGGGCACTGTGTTCTAAACTGAGAAGTTGGCAGTTTTGAGTCCTATTCCATGATACATATTTCTTGGTATTATACAGGTATTTATTTTGTGCAAACATTTTTTTTTGTTCTTTTGTTTTTTTTTTTGTTTTTTTTCAAAGTTTTATTGATAAACAGCAATGAGACAGTTTCAAATCCAATCGGAAGTACAGTTTCAACAAATAACACACTGCATATATTCTTCTTAGTGGTTAATTGCTGTACACGAAGTGGACTTGTGATCCTATTTACAAACACCATTAGAACAAATCATTCTATTCATTAAGAGAATGCAACTATATATCTATCCTAACCACTTGGAATTTGTGCAAACATTTTATACCTTTTAGCACAAGTGACTATTTTAATAGAAAACATAGGCGTACCAACTTAAAAGTTCTGGGGATATAGCTCAGAGGCACAAGTGCCTGTCTGGCAACTGCAAGGTCTGGAATTTGATTCCTGGTAGCAACATAGGAGTACTTCCAAGAAAATCTCAGTTCCTTTACCATGAGGCCTGGTGAGTTTCTGCCCCAGGGAAGATTGGCTGAAGCTTTGTCTTTTGATTAGGATATATTTTATTCTGGAAACCATGAAGCCATCAGAATCATCCAGATATTGAACCTAGCCATTATGAAGCTGCTATTATGTATCAGCTCTTGTTCTAGAATTCTAGCATTCAGCCATTCAAATGTCATATGATTTTTTCCTTTTCATTTATGGAGAAATTAGAAACAGAGTGGTTCTCAACTTCCTTTCCCAGACACAGAGTAATTATCTCTCAGAGTGTGAAAATGACTTACTGAAACAGTTTTTCAGGACACATATGAGTAAGATATGTAAGTAAGGCAAGTTTCTTACTAATTCCTAGGTCTATAATCTTGGAAAATTCCTTTGGGTCATATTTTTTCTTAAAAACATTCCTAGTATAATCAGTGTATGATAAAAATATTAATCTAACTCCTCTTTAGAGAAATGTAGGCAAGTAAAGCAACTATGATGCTCTACCATTGGTCCAGGCAATAAAAATGGACAGGGGTGAGCAAGAAGTCTTAGGAAACAAAGGTGAAACCTTACTGCTCCAATTAATGACAGTGGTTCTGATGGGTCCTTGACTTCGTCATTTATGCGCTACCTTTTACATGTGTCAGCTGTCAGCTAGTGTTTGGGGAACCCGTGTATTCGTGGGAGTGTTGCAGGCCTACGTTTGCCTTTTGCACAATGCTCCTGAACTAATTTCTTACAGAATTTGGCGCTGGCCGTACAATGAGATGGGACAAACTTGACCTGAGGTCAGGATACTTACACTGGGGTCCTGATTTAGAAACTCACTAACTCTGTGGCCATCCCTAGGCAAATTGTTTACCTGTTTTAGTGATACAAATACTTCTTATATGAGGCTACAAGTATTTCTGGAAAGCCAGCACAAATGCAAGTGTCCAGGAGAAGAATTTTACCTACTCTGTAGGTTGAGGGCAAAATGATGCCCTTTAAGTCATTCCTAATTGAAGTATAGACTAACAGGCAAATGTTTTAAATTATAAAAAAATAAAATGTCAAATATATTGTATATTTATGGGGCTTCCCTTATGTACCTGTATGTGCAAGATTCTTAGATGTTCATGTCTCTCTCTTCTGCCATGTTGGTAGGAATTCTCAACAATCAAAGACCATTTTAATGATCCTCAGCTTAGGTATAGAATCAATGAAGGTAACACCAACATTATAAGTTCTTTGGGAATAAGGTCATGTTTTTAAGAGGCTTGTGAAAACTTGTGAGTGACTGCTCAGTAAACTGTTATTGCTATCTTAGAAAAAAGAGAAAACTCTGCTTTGTAAAGATGAATTAATCTTGGGCCAGCCAAATAGCTCAGTGGATTAAAGGGCCTGCTTAGATAGATGCAGTGGACCCCTGGGGTGTCATGCTGGCCCCACCCCTCAGGGCACAACTGAGACAGCCGAGACTGGACATGATGGTGCATGCCTATAATCCAGCTCTTGGGAAGCTGAACGCAAGCAGATCACTATGAGTCCGATCTATGTAGTGAGACCCTGTAGACCCTGTACTAAAATACAGAGAGCAAGAGAGAGAGAGAGAGAGAGAGAGAGAGAGAGAGAGAGAGAGAGAGAGAGAGATATGAATTAATCCTAACTCAACATAAGCACAGGCCATGAACAGGTTCCCAGGCCATCAGCTGGTCCTCTCAGGAAATGCAGTAAAAGAATTAGCTGTTGTTCACTTCTTCCACTTCTTCCAGTTAGAACTCAACCTCCCAAGAGCAGGATGATTTTCAGTTGTATTTGCTATTTGTCTAGTAGTGTCTGGAATATCAGATATGATCAGTCTACGTTTGTTGATAAAATTGAGTTAGAGTGGTAAAAACAAATTTTTTATCAAGTAAGACACTCTGAAGTAAGGATATACAGAAACTCTGACATAAAGAAGACCTCATTTCAGCATGTGCAGAAGGGACCAGGCGATTGACAGAGCAGCAGGAGGGGGCAGCAGAGATTTGAACAGAGTAGAGAAGTGAAATTTACAGAAAGCTGGAGGAGTAGGGGCTTGGTCCATGTGAAATGCCTCCTTCAGGGTTTAGCTCAGGAGCTTCCCACCACTACTCCCACATGGACAGTGAGAGAGGAGTTCTGTATTCAGGTGTTGGCTAGAACAGTAATAAACTCTTCTGGGAGTTTTGAACTTTGTCCATGAGGAGCTCCCAGGGCTTGGAGCTGGCCTAGGGATACTAGGATGAGGCCTTGTTCTGTTAGAGACTATATTTCTGTGTGTGTGTCCTTCTTTTAAAGAGTTTGGTGGACATGGTGGATAATATAATTTGCTTGTGTCCAGCCACAGGGATCTGATTAATTTTTGGTCATGAATGGAGTCTGTCTGTGGCTTCCTTTCCTTTTTCCTTTAAACCAAATTTTACCCCACATGGTTTTACCTCCCTCAGTATAACAAATACAGAAAGACAAACCTCAATAAAGAGAACTTACATCTCAAAATGATAAGGCAAAGTGCGCTCAAGGCTCCTTCTTCGGGCTGCCTGTTCCCCTTCCTCTTAATTTTTTAAATTTTTAAAAAGAGAATAAGAAATAGTAAAAAAAAAAAAAACATTAGAAACAATACAGCATTTAATTAAACAAAATGATAGGAATTCAACAATGGTTGCTCTATTTATATTGTTGCTTTTAAATTAGTTGTTCAAATTACCAGATGGATGCATGCAAATTTGGTCAAAAATTAAAAAGAAGTGAGAGAGAGAATAATTTATGTGTTAAGTGCTGCTTTCAATAGAACAGCACAAGTCAGCAGTACAATTAATTATCCAAGCTTTCTTGTGTGTGTGTGTGTGTGTGTGTGTGTGTGTGTATTACCCCCCTCTTTCCTTCTTTCTTTTCTCCTTTCCCTTATCCCAGTTGTTCCTTCCCTTAAAACAGTTTCTTTCCTTTTCACAGTGATGGAGATTCCTCAGAAAACTAAGATTACAGGTTTCATTCAGCCCAGGTATTCCCCTCTTGGGTATTTGATAAGACTAAAAACATCATCCCACAGTGACATATGTGTACCCATGTTTGTAGCAGCACTAATTGTCATAGCTAAATCTTGGAAACAACCCAAATGCCCATCAACTGAGGAATGGATAAAAAAAGATATGGTATTTTTACACAATGGAGCATTACTTAGCTATAAAAAAGATAAATTTGAGGCTTTTATAGGTCAATGGATACAATCAGAGACTGTACTCATAAGTGAGATGAAGCAGACCTGTGTGTGTAAACATCGTATTGTCAAAAAAAAGAAAACAGTGTTTTGTCTCCTAGTGTAGGAGCCTGAAAGAGTAAATACATTTCCTTTTCCCCATCTCCCTATAAAAATTGTCTATAGTCTTTCTCAAGAACACCTACTTCAGAATATAAGGCAGCACAGGACAAGTTTTTAACAAACAACTGATTAAAGTTCCTCAAGGAGAAAAACATGAAAAGAAAAAAAAGTCTCAAAAGGACAAAATTATCTAAGACACAACCTTAAGAGACTAGCCCAAGGTCCATCCATTTGTTTTCTCAGAAGACCCTATTCTTGGCAAGTGGCCCAAATTATTATCCTAAATTTTTTACTTAGGTGAAGTACTTGGAAGCCCCTTTCTGCCCTCTTAGATGTTAAGGATTACAATAAGAAGAATGATGGGAAATAGCAATAAATAATAGGCCCATGAGATTTCTGAGTTCTGTTGCAATCTGACTCTGTTGTTATTTACATTGAAACTTGGTTTTCAAATAGCACCATAATGGTATTTTCTGCCCTTCGTTTTCTGTGTAAATTGCAGGACACTTCTTGTAGTAAATTACATTTCTCTATGTCTAAGATCTTTCATTGGCATAGAAGAAAAAAACAATAATTTCTAATCTGACAACTTGCTTGAGAGAATGATTTGTCAAAATAGGGAGTTTGTGTGGATTTTCACCCTGGCTGATTACCTGATGCACGTTTGTCTGCAAGGATGATTTTGTTAAGTTCTCCAGACAGGCAGAAAAACTACACTTCCTATCTTTGGCACTTGCTTGAAAATATTCATGAAGGGAAGTCAGGAAAGTTTTGATAAGTCTATAATGTTCAAGAAACATTTAATTTTTTCAGTGTCTTGTGTCTTTGCTCCTGGCTTCTTCCATCACTAGTCGTCTTTCAACATTTGAGCTGCAAGCCCAAGTCCACAAAGGTGAAAAGTAATCATGTAAAGGCAGAAATGAACTAAATCTTTGTATTTTTTTAATGTAACTTGTATTTATGTCAGGGGGCAAAAACAAGTTACTGAAGGGCAAAGATACTTTTTTTTTAAATCACAGCTCAAAGAAAACTCAAATTTAACCAGTGTTTTTGCATTTCTTAGTAAACACTGTAAAAGGTATTTGACAGACACAAAATACTTAGGTAAAGAATATCGAAATAGTACAGAAGCTAAAAAGAGATGTTCATAGTCAAGCATACAATGTAACGTAAA
Source organism: Octodon degus (assembly GCF_000260255.1). Lineage (NCBI taxonomy): Eukaryota > Metazoa > Chordata > Mammalia > Rodentia > Octodontidae > Octodon > Octodon degus. Next base: position 4,098,185 of record NW_004524735.1, on the reverse strand, counting down.
GGAGATATAAGTAACATAAAAGTAAGGTGTGCAGTGTAGTTTGTTTCCATAAAGAATGAGATTTTCTTAAAGAAACTAAAGAGTACAGTGACTGTAACTGTAATAGTCAAATATGGATGGCCAGGTGTGAGACGTTGGTTTAGTAGACCATAGCTGTAAAAGAGTACTTCCTCCCTTTACCTATGAGCAGATAGGTAAAGTTGATGGCATCATATACAGCTGCTCTGTGTAGCAAAATTCTGTTTGCATAGTAAGAATTTCAATATATATTGATTTTTCTATTTGTTCTCTTCACTGGTCAGGATCAGATTGATTTTAAGGAGATTTAATCACTAGGTAGAGAAGTATGAATTGTTCACAGCAATTCACTTGGTTAATTACAAGGGTGATTTGCCCTCACTCTGCTCTTATTTTTCTACCTGGAAGGAGCTTTTTTCTGCATCTGCAGTAAAATAATTACGTTTATGCATCATCTAAGAAAGTGTAGGCCCTAAACAGTGTAAGTTCACGGGGTTTACAGTCACATTCTTTTATAATTTTTCACTTAATCTTAACACCACATTTACAAATTAGGACTTAGAGAGAGTATACGGTGTTAACGTTTATGGATTTTGTTTGCCAATGTACTAATCAAAACCATGTGAATTGAAGAAATCAGAATTCCTTTGGAAATTCTTGGCAAAGAAATGGATGAGCTAGTGCCATAGGAACAGAATAAGAATAGTGGTCCTGATGTGGATTATCGAGAAAAAGTATAGAAACAATGAGAACAACAATAAGAACAATGACAGCTAGTTTTTGAGGAATTTTGACAGGATAGTATTTTATTAGGTGTTTATGCAACATTAAAAGTATCCCGTGGGAGTAGGGTGTGGAGATACATGCTTGGAATCCCAGCATTTGGAAGGCTGAGGCAAGAGAACTGTCACAGCTTAAGGACAGCCTGGGCTGCATAGTGAATTGAAGACTGTCCTGAACTACATATTGAGATTTTGTCTCAAATAAACTGAACAACAATAATCCCATGGGGCATGGTATTTTCTTTTGCAGTTCTAAAGTTGGGACCCAAGACATTGTATATGCTAGGAAATTACTCCACTGCCCGAGCTAGCCTCCAAACCATGGGGACATCTTACGCATATTTTCTCAATGAGGAAACCAAAGTTCAGAGATGTTAGGTAAAAGTTTCAAAGTCACAAAACACCATTGACTCCTGTCTTCCAGAATATTGGAGGTGCTCTGTTTCTGTGCGTGGAATATCACCTGTCACAGAGGTCTTCTTCATTCCTGAAATGCATATAAGAGTTATTCCAACTGCAACCAAGATGCTAGATACCAAAGACTAAACTCAGCATGGCATTCTCCTTCCACTAAAGAGAAATAGATTAACATGGGGCTTTAGGAAGTGTTAATATTTTAAAGTAAGAGAAAACTAAGGTCCACATATACAGAAGCACATCTTTAACCTGTGTTCTCCGTCTCTGAACAATAAGCATGGTGTAGAGAAATGTTCACCAAATATCTAGGGAATTCGGTCATTGATGGTGTGTAGTAGTGGCCAGATGAAAGTATAGATAAAAGGAAAAATAGACAATTATGTCCCAGAACAGTTGAGTTTAGGGAGCCAACTTGCAAGCTTGTACCTAACCAAAGAGCAGGAAGATGAAACACAAACGACACAGAATGAAATAAAATGTGGGGGTCCAGGGGTTCCTGTCTCATTCAGCGAAGAGCCCAGAGTGACTGGAGCACCTAACTTTATTCACTCAGATATAGGCACAAGCAGCCAGAGTAAAACAGGACTGTTCTGTCTCCCATCATCTGTAGTGCAGATCTGAGTAAAGGGTCGCTGCTGCATGGACTGTCCCTATGGCCAGTGTGTCAGCCCTCACTCATGTCCATCTTTCTCTCTAGAGCTCCCAGAAGAGGCCAGTTAGGCCTTACTCTTCTCTTCCAGTCGCCCATTATTGAGGAAAGAGTTCTTTGATCACAGTAAATACGACATTGGTTTCAATGTTTATTAAAAAACAGTTATGATTTTGTAAACTGTGGTTGTGAGAAAATTTGGGGGCTGGGTAGATAGCTTAGTAGAATAAGCACTTCCCTGGCAAGTGCAAGGGCC
>NW_004524735.1:4091633-4095848 GCF_000260255.1 Octodon degus | reverse complement strand
ATAAAAAGTGGAAACACAACTTTTGTAAATAGAGAGAGGAAGAGAGGTTGAAGGGAAAGTTCGGACATGGGAACAAAACAATCAAGTTATGTCATGTACAGGTATGAATTCTCTAAGATGAATGGGACCATTATAGATACCTAAAGTGCATCGACAAATCTGACTGGAATCTGTCAAGAAAGAAAAAAAGAAAAAGATAAAAGACAGCTGCTAGTTGTAGACACCAGAAAATAGGATCTGGATCCAATGATGAAACGCAGAAGTAGAGTCTGAACTGTGCTTATATTTCCCTTTATTGAAAGTGAGAGCCTGCCCAACTAAGAGGGAAGGTGCCTCACACACTAGAAGAGGAATTCGCAAACACTGGGCAGTAAGATGAATGCCAAGGAGAGGGCTCACTCCGGAATCACAGCTGTCTGGAACATGGAAAGGAGATGTGGGAGTCAGCGTGGAAAGGCTTTGGAAACTCTCTCCTGTGGGACAGACACATAACGGCACTTCAAGTAGTAGAAGCTGTAGCAAGCTTCTCCTTTCAGCACCTTTTCAAGCTGATCGCTTGATGTCCTGCTCATTGAAGATCACCCGAGCCCCTTAGCATGCCGGTGGATTGCGTCTGGTGAGTCCTAAGTGTGGCAATCTCTTTCTTAGTCTTCTGTGTTCTAAAAGAAACATCTTACCTGAGTGTAGTAGGACCACTTCTCATCAGAGTATGGCTATGGGTCTTTATCAAGGTCCTGAAACTTACTGTGCATGTCAATTGTCTATGAGGATTTTATTTTGTGAGTCAGATCAGGCCTTGTAGTTTTGCGTTTGTTTCTTAAACATACCGTATTGATGTGCTCTGTGCATACCTTCCCCCACAGTTTTCCCTCTGTTGCTATAAAAGAAGTGATACTACTTTAATTACTGGAGGAGAACCCTTGCTTGGTCTTATCCATCACCAGTAGGTCTCCAAGCTGTGTTCTCCTTTCCGAGCCCCTAATGTCTGCTAATGGTTTCTAAGTCAGAACACACGCAGCTGGATATTCAAACTCCAAGTTAAATTTTATTTCCTGGCACATCACCTGCTTTGAGTTTGAAAGTAAGGATACAGGTGCTGCGAGTGGCACTCAAGAAAGGGCGATGCAGGGTAATGAGAACGTTCACTGCTCTGACCCAAATGTTTCAGACCCCTGGGAAAAGAATGACTCCCTTGTTCTCTGAAATCAACCTGTCCAAGTTTCAGTCCCTGAGGCAGGAGTCTTTATAGTTGTTCTGCTATTTAAACTTCTGCAGAGCTGGTTTTCTAGAAGTGTAGGAAAATTAATCCCGGCTAAATTGGAATTAGTTTGATTGCTGCTGATATAAACACCTCTGAGTTATATTTTCTTAAATCGTTAAATAACCTCAGAACCCCAAATCAAAGAAGAAAGAGGACTGGGTAGGCACTACTAGACTTTTTTCAAAGCAATGCTGAGTACAATAATAGCAGCTTTCAGAAATTTTGAAAATGTCAGTGTGAGAAAATTAGTTCTAATACAAGCTTAGGCATGAAGTCTTATTGAAAAAAGTCTCATTCAAGCATAAAGCATTTAAATAATGAATTTATAAGGAAGTAACATGAGAAAATCAGAGTCGTTATTTACAAGAAGGAAAAACAAGGGCACTGTAATGATTATGGATTTGAGGATGGATCACTTTGCCTGATTTTTCTTTCATTGCCTTTGTCATTGAGTGGCCCTTCTGATGATTTGGGTCACCCGCGTGTGCATCTTTGTGTTTGCTCAGCAGAGAACAACAGTTGCAATATGTAAATAGGGCGCCTCTTCCTTTGGGTGCCTTGGGAGATGTATAATAGATTAAGTTGGCTTTGTGCAGAGCAAACAGGTCTGTATTACCACGAATATGAATAATGTCGGTTTCCATAATTGCTAACATCTGGCATTCCATAAATCTGTAAAATTGCATGGAAGCAGAATTAGATTTCTGTGTCATAAGTAAAGCAATTACATGGAACTCTGGAGGCAATATGGTCCCATATTCAATGGTGAAATCTTTTCATTCTGGAGAGGTGAAAGCAACTCCTGCTTTCATACCTGTTTTTATTGTGTGCAATAGATAGATTGGTCTTTATGCTCAGGGTTTCTTGATTTACAAGAAGAAAACACTGCCAGAGTGGCTGCTGCTTTGTAAATGAAAATGTCCAAATATTATACAGCATATTGTTCTCAGAACTAATTACCAGGTTAGAGATACTTTAGAGGACCCCGTAAATTACAGAGCCTTTTGTGGCCACTATTAGCAGATTGGTGGAAATTCCACTTGCAGGCAATTTCTGGTGTGATTTGTTAATGGTCTCCCTCTGCCCTTGTCCAGCAGCATTTGACAGGAAAATAAAACGCTTTCAGTTGTGGCCTGAGACACTCCAGTTACCATTTTGCTGTATTAATTCTACTTTGGACCAGACTCAAGGGCTTTTGCAGATGAGAACTCAGTAATGATTAACAAAATGTTTTGTATGCTGGGCAAGGTGATGATTTTTGCCTTGCCTTTATTGAGCACTCTAAAGACTAAATTTTACCAAAGTAGGCTTTTTAATAGTGTGATCTGAATTTAGTGGATTTAGATAAGTTAAATTAAATAAATATGTTGAATATCCAGAGTCTTTCTGCTAATTTTGGCACTGGGAAGAGAAAGAGAAATAAAATTTAGTCTCTGCCCTCCATGAAATCACTGGCCATGGAGAGGGATATGTTAAGCCTGCAATTCACAAGAGGTGATTGTAAGAATAAGCAACCTGTATGTGAGGCACGGGAAGCTATGCCAACATTGACTCTCTTGTCCAGTGAGGAATGATGCTGCTTAATCTAGGTTGTTAAGAGCACATCAAAGTTAAGTAGTAAAGACTACACGTACCTTGCCAATTAATTATCCTATGCCCGATTTTATTCCATAGAGTTTAATAAAACAAATGGTCACATAATAAGAAAAGGCATGTTCTATGACAACATGAGAACCAGCCTAGCCTGTGTGTGATTGTCCATTGAATACACACACACACACACACACACACACACACACACAGGTATATCTGTGTATTTTTAAATTAACAAGTAAAACAGCATATATTAGAATGTAGAAGATGATATTTTGTAAGGCAGACATTGTGTAATGGTTGGGCCAAGGAAATACCTCAGTGGCATAAGCACCTGCCTGGCAAGCGCAAGGTCCCAAGTTTGATCCCCAGTACCACAAACAAACAGAACAAAAAGTATAATGGCTAATTGGCACAGGCATTGCCTTACACATCTATCACTTTTTATGGTGGGAGCATAAAATAATACTCTTAGCATTTTTCAAGAATAATATTTTGAAGTGTTTTATGTTTCATATGGCTAAGTTGTAGTTGGCAGAATTAACAGCATAGAATAACACGCTGTAATATTAAAAGATGCTTTGAATAAAAATTTATTCTAATTAAAAGGAATAAAGCATTGCTAATTATAGACACCATGCTATACAATAGGCCTTTGCCTATCTGCAGTTTGCATTTCTTGCTTTCTGCTTTTGACTAAAATGTGAAGGGACAGGGCCAGCCAGATAGCTCAGTGGATGAAAGCACCTGCTTAGGCAGATATGGAGACCAGGGCTTGATTCCTGGAGTGCAGTGCCAGCCCCACCCCGGGGCACGCTGAGACTGTGACTGAGACTGGGCGTGGTGGCATGCACCTGTATTCCCAGCCCTTGGGAGGCTGAAAACAGGAGGATCACTATGAGTCAGATCTGTGTAGTGAGACCCTGTAGACCCTGTCCTAAATACAATTTTTTTAAAAAAGTGTGGAGGCAGAAGATAACAACCAATGTGTTAAATAGTGCCTTTTGTAGGTAGCCTGAGCCTTCTATTCTAAGCAGCAGAGCAATACAGATGTGTGGTAAATATAGCTGTGACACAGGCAGAATTACTTTTTAAGCTCCACCATGCTATTGACAGCAGTGGTTTGCAAGGAGCTGAGCAGAACTCAGAGGTCTCCACCTTCCTTTACGTCAGGCCAATCAGCCCCTGATGGTGGTAAACGTGAGTGCTGGCTGTTGTTGACCACAAATCGTTCAGCTGTGTGCAGTCACGAATCACTGCACGATAACAAGAAGTGACTGGAGGCAGGAGATCGGGTTGGTTACTGTGACAATTGTCTTACTGTGATGAATGTGACTCTATGGAGTTTAAAGAAACCTGAG
>NW_004524735.1:4059168-4087573 GCF_000260255.1 Octodon degus | reverse complement strand
AAGCGTTCCCACCCACTCACCAGGACTGGGCTAGGGCTGGATCTGGGGGTCCCGAGAACCCAGCAGAAATTCTCATTCTCTTGGCAGGCATGGAGGGAGCTGTGCAGTGTGTGTGTGGGGGGTGTCCCAAGGGTGTGAAAGAGCCCTAAGGGTGTGGAAGAGCAATGATTTTTTTTAAAAAAAATTTTGTTCCATTATTAACCAAATGCTTACAAACTTATGTACATTTAAAGATGAAATTTAGGTCATAAGATAAGTTACAATTCTGTTTTATTTTCCTACAAAAGTCAAGTCTACTAAAAGGTAGCCTAATAGTAGATATTTATATATGCTCATGTGTTCAGCTTATCAGCTTAGTGAGGTGGTATCTTAGAGGTCAACTTCAAGACTTAAAAAGTCTAGTGTGCAAAGAATCTTGTGCATAGCAGACTTTTGGTTCAAAAAATTGAGTTCATTTTATTATTTGAAGGATACTTGCAGCTGGGGATGAAGATTATTCAAGGGAAACAGAGGACTCTGATAGACAAATTACAGGGACTTTCAAATGGCTTAAAAATGTTACAAAAATGAAAGACCTCTTCAATTTTTCTTGAGGGGATCTCACACATATGTGACATGTCACAGTGCGTAGAAGTTTCCAGGTCATATATTTCATCTCAGTTTTAAAAGATGATTTCTTTTTAAAAGTTATTCAGAGGTAGAATCTGCTGCCTAGTGAGGCAACGGATTGTCCTATGGACAAGAGTGCAATCCAAACTGTGCAGGCCTGCGTTTAGGATATTGCCAAGGTCACTCAGGCTTTTTCCATCAGAATGAGTTGGCTAGATCTATATTTTCCTTTCCTTGGCTGTCCATGAAAACAGTGTAACACATACACATCGTTCATCGACATCCATACCGGAGTGTACCATAGCTCTGGTATTTTTCTTTGTAGTGCCAAAATGCACTGACCAATAGGGTGAAGGGAATTCAATTAGCAAGTCAGCTTCTAGAAATTGATCCCACTTGCAGTATTTCAGCCTTAGATTCAAGCCTGGGCGTGGGGAACCTAACTGTGCTAAGGTTGTCCATTGCCCTCTTGCTCCTACTCAGTAGCTAATCTATGCACATGGTTAATGAGTCAGCAGTGTTTATGGCAACGGGTGAAGCAGCGCTTGAGGATACCTTAAGAGCAGTTCATGTTGCTACTGGAGTCAGGCAGCTCTGGGTTTGATTTTCAGGATAACCACTTGCTATTTAACTCTAGTGACCTCTGCTCTATTATTTACAAAATAGAAATAAGAGCGAATCCTCCCACACAATGCTACCTGCAGGGTAAATGAAATAAAGTATGGGAAGAGTTTGGCACAGTAGCCATACTGGGGATGAGGTAAATATCCACTAGTGTTACTCGATGTAATTGCAAATGGTTGTCATTTTTACAAGTCCCCTTGGCTAGATCCTGAAGTCCTATGCTTTATCTGTTGCAGACATCGATGAATGTGCCTTAAGAACCCACACCTGTTGGAATGATTCTGCATGCATCAACTTGGCAGGGGGCTTTGACTGCCTCTGTCCCTCGGGGCCTTCCTGTTCTGGCGACTGTCCCCACGAAGGAGGACTGAAGCGCAATGGGCAGGTGTGGACCCTGAAAGAAGACAGGTGCTCTGTCTGTTCCTGCAAGGTGAGGCTGGTGTGACGCAGGAAAATCCATTAACAACTCTTTCTCTCCCTCCTTGACCTTTCTGCTTCCTACTTCTTGCCCCTGTGTGGTTGACTCTTGTGTCCTCATCGTCCCTGAAAATCTCCTCCGGTTCTGATCTACACTATAGCTAGTGATGGTGCTGTGTGACACAAGACATGCTGTAATCCATTGGTGAAAAGTGAGGTATGGGGTTGATCAACGACAGCAGCAAGGGAAAGCAGGGAAGAGAAAGCAGTGCAGTTCTGCCCACCAGTAACCTCAAGGGCCTTTAGGTATGGCTGGAGAGCAGCCTTAATAAGCACTCACCCTGCACTCATATAAACTTTCACATTAAAATTATGCTTTGCCTAAAATGATCACCTGCATGCACTTGCTAAGTTTTGGTGGTATTGTCCAGAATGGTAAAGCTCACAATCTGGCTTCCAGTGGCCAGACAGGAGGGCTTCTTCTCCAAGCTAATGACAGTGACAGTATGCAGTCTCCTTATCATTGCTTTCTTCTTTAATATTTTCCGTCCTGGGCCATTTTTTACATGAAAATGCTTGCAAGTGAGTTTAATGCTTATGAAAATAAAATTCTGTCACCATGTGGTTTTATTTTATGCTTTGTGAAATGGGTCTATTAAAACATTAGATTTCCTTATGCTTTAGTGCTTCTTTTGTTGATCTTTCCCATTTACTTTTCTTTGTTATTACTTTACTGTAGCTCTTGCCTTGAATTTCTGTGTCCGTTGGGAAGAGCTTATTTAATCAAGGACTTTATGGACATGAAAACCAAAAGAAATTATTTGCTTACAAGCCTGTTAGAGACGCAGGTCTCCCGATAATTTTTCAGTGTGTTCTGTAACAACAGTGCTGGAATAAGCCTTAAACATCATAAAATTAATCTGTTCAGACTTCACCACTGCCATGCCCCAAGAGACCAGTGGGGACGCATTTAGGACAGCTACACTGTACCACATCTATTGCATAACACCTGCATTTTTCCCATATCAAGTTCTAAGCACTCAAATTGGGGTTTATTTCTTCAATTTATTGAGCACCTGCTGTTTCAGGCACCCTCTAATTTAGTTTTTTATGTATTTGGTACAGGGTCTCACTATGCAGCTTGGACTCATAGTGATCCTCCTGTTTGCAGCCTCCCAAGCTCTGGGATTACAGGTGTGCACCCCTAAGCCCACCCTCTGTGGCCAGATCAGTACACCTGGGGGAGTGGGTAGGGCTAGCACAGCATGTGGTGCCAGGGATCAAAACCTGGTCTCTGTGCTTGCCTAAGTAGGCACTAAGTCTGCTGAGCTATCTTGCCAGACCTGCACCTTCTAATTTGAAAAGTATACTATATTCATTCTTACAGCCAACTTTATAAAATAAAAAAAGCTCAGTCTGTAAGGGGAAATCAATTTGCCCAAATCATTGAGCATACAAGTATCTATGTGCACCCAGGACATTTGCGCTGCATACAAGGACTTTGAGTTCATTTGTTGCAAAAGTCATAGTTTTCCATATGGCCACATGTCCTGAAAACTCTACAGCTGGTGGGGTTTGGATACCTCTTGGTGCCCTTAGACTCAGTTGGGTAATTTGTCAATCTGTTTTATTGATTGACCTAGGTCAAGCTCTCTAGTATGTTAATTCTGGGGAAGCAATTCTTTAAAAATTTTACTATTATTTATTATAATATTCAATCATTCAGCATTGACTCAAAGGACAGAATTTTCTTTTTTCTTTTCTTTTTTTTTTTTTTTTTTTTTTTGGAGGAACCAGGGACTGAACTCAGGCCCTTGCACTGGCCAGGCAAGTGCTTATTCTCTTGAGCTATCTTCCTGGTCCTTAAGGACAGAATTTTCTAAGAGAAAGAAAATCTGGCCACCATGCTGTGCTTTGTCGTGAGATTCGGCTTCTGTAGCCCCAGAGACAGCAGAAGGAATGGCAAGGAGCAGCAGGATGAGCAGCAGAGGGATGACGGGACTGTTGGGACAAGGCCATGAGATTGGGGGATTAGGTGGGATCGCTTGGTGTGGTAGGGCTAGGGGCCAGTATGCTGGTCATCGACATAATCAATCACTGGATCTGGTGAATCATCTGGTGGCTGATGTGAGGGAGAAGGAAGAGATCCAGAAGGAGCAGATCTGGGAGCAGATGGCCCCCAAGCTGGAGTCTGAGCTGACCACAAAATCATCCTCCAGCAGACCTTAGAAAGTGTATAGTAGCCGGAGAAGCTGCAGTCCAAACTGAACTTCAAGGAGCCAGCTCCTGAGTCCCCACATGTGCCCGAGGCTGCAGCTGGCTCTGTAGTGCAAGTGGCTCCACCCCTGCAGTGCAAAGAGCTACCAACTTGTTCTGCTCCGTTCCTACCAGTTTATTCTGCAGTCTGCCTGCATCATCTCACTTGGAGAACTTCAGATCAGCAGAGCTGGAGTTAAGACATGTCCCAAGGACAACGTCACGTGGTCCATTCCAGTGACAGATCCCTGACAAGGGGCAGGTCACTAGAGGCTGAAATACAAGTCAGGCAAGTGCCCAGGCCAGTGAGCCTCTGCTGTGGCTATGGTCTGAGGGCTTCAGTGACTTGGGCAACTTAGCTGAAAGTGGCAAACAGTGAAGGCAGTTTGAAATGTGCTGCCCTTTTTCTCCAGAAATTCAAAAGGTTCTGTTTTCCATTTCTATGAGCATCTTAGGCAGCTTCACTTGACAATGACCATCCCTAGGAAGAAGCCACGTGTTTCTTAAGCAAAAGCACCTTCTTTTTTCTCCCCTGCCTCTGCAAAGGAGTCACAGAGAGAAGAGATTATCAGCTTTCTGCTGTTTAATAGGGCATAATGCATGGCTTTGTGCACAGCCCAGCTTGCAGTTACAGTTTTCGGAGGACCATCTACAAAGGTCTGTGTCATTAGTGTGGTGGAGGATCAGCTTGGATTTTTTTTTTTTTTTTTTTCAGAACCGGGGATCGAACTCAGGCCCTCGCACTTGCCAGGGAAGTGCTTATTCCACTGAGACATCTCCCCGGCCCCATCAGCTTGGATTTTGAACAGTCCTTTGACAACATCTTTTTATTAATTTTGTGGAGAACTTTCTGGTGAACAGAAAAGCCACAACCTATTGTGGATGAGATATGGAGGAGGAAAAGGTTTTGATCAAATGGGGGGGAGAGGGGTGCAGGTGAGAAGTTTGTTTCTGGTCAGACTCTGAAGTAGTGAAAACCTCTAATTTATTTTTTGTTTGTTTTTTTCACCTCCACTTTCTGACACCTGATCCCAATGTGTATCTCCAGGATTTGTTTTTCGATTTTCCTTTTTTAATTTTTAAAAAAATTTTATTAGTACATGCTTGCTGTACATAATTTTTACATCATTATGTAATAAATTCCCTACTCATTATGGGAATTTAATACTAGTGTAAGAATTCTATTTAACTTTCCAATGTAGCTTGGAGCTTCAGTTAACATTGTGTTTATTTTTCTAAAAAAAAAGAAATGAAGGAAACCTCATTGTGGGCTAGAATAGTGGGGGAGGAGGTTTCGTGTTCAGCCCACAAAATAGGCGTGTATTCTTCGCTATTTTTTTTTTTTTTTGAGAAAGTATTGTTTGTCCAAACTTTTGAGAATGATCACAGCCTGAATCCATATCATTTTTAACTTTTCTAGGTCACCAGCCCCTCCAATAGGCAAGCACTTTAGTGGAGTGTGTACTTCTCTGAGACTAACCTTCTTTTGTTTAAATCCATGATAAAGCAGAGAACTTATCAATTACCAAAATCCCCACGGTGTTTGACTTTGTTAATAAGTCATGGTTATTGACTTTGTTAATAAGCCAAGCATTCTGAGTTATTGTTTTGACTCCTAAAGTCTTATGAAAATGAGACTGAAATTGTCACAGGAGGTGAATCAACCATTCTTACAATCTTATTTCATTATGAAGATGTGGCTCCACCCCTTTCTCTCTCTCTCTCTCTCTCTCTCTCTCTCTCTCTCTCTTTAGGGAAGGGTCTACAGGGTGTTCAGGGTCTCACTACTAGATCAGACTTGTAGTGATCCACCTGTTTACAGCCTCCCGAGAGCTGGGATTACAGGCGTGCACCACCATGTCCAGTCTCAATTCCCATCTCAGCATGACCTGGGGGCAGGGCCAGCACAACAGGCCAGGGGATAGAGCCCTGGGCCCTGTGCTTCCTTGCAGGTACTTTAATCCACTGAGCTATTTGGCTGGCCCTCCACCTCTTTCTTTTCTGAAAGAAAGATCTATCTTTACATACATCTTTTGGCCAAAGTTTTGATTTTTCAATTGCATTCATTGCTAATTTATAGCACCATTTTCCAGAGGTTGTGGGGATGAAGAACACTTTGTTTAAGTCCTGAAGTAAGGGCTCTTCATCAGTTCTGGAAATCATTCTCATAAAATAATTTGTGATCTCCTTGTTTATTTTTTGTCATTTGCAGTTGAAAGTGTCCTATTCCACGTTCATAAGAAATATTGTCAGCACGTAAGCATCCAAGTGGATGGTTATACTGACATCATCTTAGAGGCTATAAAATCAAGGTATGAGTTACTTTCAGTCAGTCATACCCTTAATGTTTTAATTTCACATGAAACCAAATATACACGAGCAGAATCACACAAGGCAATAAAAGATCAAGAGCCAACATTGAGAGAAACAGTCCAAGTTGTTTTGAAAGGCCAGTTTCTCCTCACGAATCAGTAAACCAGTTCTTCTGGCAGTCTGATGTCAGAAGAAAGACAGGGTTACATGCATGTGCAAAATGCAGGGAGCTCAGTACGCAGCTGGGTCCGTGTGGGTAGATTTGCACCTTTCTTTTCAGTCTAAGCCTTTCTTGGTGATCAAAAGGCTTTGTTGACCACTGCTGATTAGGCAAAGAATGATTGTTAGACTATACAGAACCCATGTTTTTTCTATGTTATAGAAACACAGTTATGGAAAAGTTATCAGTCTGCTCTTGGCTTTTAAATCTTGGCTGCATCCCCAGTGTTTTCCATAGACATGTTGCTGTGACTCTTCTGCTCATAATCTGTCCAGGTCTTCATTTTCTATCTGTGTCACATAGGAAGGTAGAGAAACTACAGGTTTATTAGTTCCTAGGAAATGTGTATTTTGGTGTGAGTCATTCTATTTCTATTGGAAGTCATAGAGAAGGAGAAAGAAAGGTTTTTACATTCAATTGGTCGCCTGTCATATTGTGATAAGGAGTCATTTGCTATGGAAACATGGACAAATGCAGGTATGCTGTGAGAGCCCCAATAGGGACGAGAGAACAGCTTCCTGGAGAAAATGACCCTCGATTAAGGACTTTGGCCAAATATGGATGTGGGGAAAATGAATCCCAAGCAGAAGGAACTGCAAAGCAAAGATGCAGAGGCTTAGGATGTGTGTAATGCTGGAAATGGGAAGTCCTTGGTGTGGGGAGAGCACTGGGGTCCAGAGCGCGTGGGAAGGAAAGGCAGAGCAAGAGCCAACAGAGAAAGCTGGGGGGAGGCCGGAACATGGGGTGCAGGCCTCATCTTCATGCAGCAAAGATCCTCGCAGACTTCACGTCTGAAGAGGGCAAGCTGCCATCCGGGCCTACCTGCCAGTGTGACAGGTGGCTTCAGGCAAGGGAAGCTAATAGGAGAGAATCACCCAGTTGTGGTGAGGGCTGAGGGGAACAACCACATGAGCCCGCAGAGGGGGCAGAGGGGAGGCGACGTGGGGGAGACTGAGATGTGAAAGAGGGCTGCTGGTGACAGATGGCGCCAGGCTGAGCCTCCACACATCTTTCCTGCTCTGTGGGCAAGGCAGAAGCTCAGGGTACACTGGGCCTGGGCTGCCCATTTTTCTCAGTAAGCGGAGTTCAGGTGTCACCAAGGAGAGAAAGTGCGTAGGCGCTGTCAGCTTCAGTTATGCATCCACTGACAAGTCCACCTACACTTCCGGCAGGTACTGCAGTCAGACGCCTGCTATTTGTCATTTCAGTTCCTGCCATTTAGCTCAACCACAGTCCAAAAGTATTAAATTGGGAATTTCAGCGTAATTCACAAATGTTAAATCCCTTGATGTTCCAAGTACACAGACAAAGCCTGTGTCATCCACTGTGTTCAGTCATCCCTTCCTTGGTGTAGGCAGCATGTTTATCACATGGATCATTTGGGGTTGTTCTGCTCACATTCAGGTAACCCTTCTTCCACCATGCCTGTTGGCTTTCTGGCTAAGATCCAGTGTGGTAGTGAGTTACGCCTGGGTGACAATTTAAGGCTACATCCCAAAGCCAGTGTCATTCACCTCACTCATCGGATCATGAAGGCCTTATGTCAGTCATAGAATCACATGTATGTGGGTGTATGGATAAGCATAGTGTAATAACATGAGAACAAGACAATCACGTCCTTACATCTTTTACTACTGTATATTGGTATCAGTTCTATTATTAGCTATCATTATTAACCTCTTTCTGTGCCAATTTTATAAGTTAAGCTTTGTCAGAGGTACATGTATTATAGGAAAAAATAAAGCAGGTCGTGTGTGATTCAGTACCTTTCCTGGTCTTGGCATGAGTCTCCTCTGACTAATGCAGGATGACAGACTTCTTATTAGAAAGAGGAAAATCTAGAGGAAGAAAGAAAAAAATGAGGCTGGATTTCATTTTTATGCTTTTCATTCAGTATTTTTTTAAAGTAAATAACATTTGCCTGAAACTAAAGGTGAGATTTAAGTAGGAATAGCCCTTGGATTTTTTTCTGAGGATTACAGGCATATGGAAAGCAAGACCACAAGTAACTGATCACCCAGTATATTTTAGTAAAGTCTCAAACTGCGGCCATATCACAGAAGGAAAAGGAAGAGGCAAGAAGGAGAAGATCCTGGCATGAGGTGCCCCTTGGCCCAGCTTCCAATGAACGCCAGCTTGGAAGCCAAGGCAGGCCATGCCAGGCCCCCAAAGGACTCCCTGTGTCTTTCTAAATGGCGAGAGCTCATGTCTGCTCCAATGCAATGGCTCGCCCTTTGGAGTATGACAGTTACCTTTGGAGAGAAGACCAGGAATGAATCAGCTTTTTCTGGGGCCAACATGAAGACATTACTTACCCTGGGCTGGGGATATAGCTCATTGGCCTCAGTGCCTGCCTGGCAAGAACAAGATCCTGAGTTTGATTCCTGATACAAAAAAAAAAAAAAAAAATCTTAGAAATTACTTACCTAGATTCCTGTGGTGTGCTCATGAAGAGGGTGGCTTTGTTTTCTTGACCCAAGCAGCAGCACTACCAGTACCTTCTTCTTTACACAGGAGTTGGCGAGGAAAGCCCCAAGACCGTGTTTCTTATTCTTTGAAAGATAAATATGGTGGCAGGCCCAGTGCAGCCCTGAAAAAATGGTGAGGTCCAGATCAGGCACAAGATTTTCTTTTCTGTTTCCCTGACTCCATTTTCCAATTCCAAGCCTGCCTTTCTATTGCAAGAGATGGTTCTACCACACTGACTCCCCATGTGGCTGGGTTCTGTTGTTTCTCTGTCTTTGGTTCCATAACTCTCATTTGTTCTAGGATGACTGACATTTTGACCAGCGACTTTGACGTACTGAACCTTCAATTCAGTATGTGCAGGGTAGAACACAATAATTTGCACATCTACCTAGTTCCCATGGGCTACCATGAAGTCTCAAAATGCTGCTGCTGTAGTGGAAATGTGCCCATAGATGATAATGTAAATAGATGTAAACTCAAATCTGGTTTTCAATAAAACTTTATTTAGAGAAGCAAACATGTCAAACTTAGACATTCACATAAATAATTATATCGAAGTCTACTTACTTGATTAAAAGGTTGTAAGATTCAGTACCAGAAAAATTAATTAGTTGATACTAGAAAATCCAGAGTATATATGTCAATGTGTTGAGCATTTGGTCATAAAGTACAATTTATAGTATAAAGCCTATACTTTTCTCTAGCATACTAAAAATAAAGCTCCTTGTAAGTTTTCTAACAAAGCCTATGTCCCACTTTATTTTTTATTTTATGCTTTGGGGTGAATTTTAGTGAAGGGTCTACAGGGTGTTCAAGGTCTCACTATTAGATCACACTTGTAGTGATCCAATTGTTTACAGCCTCCCAAGAGCTGAGATTATGGAGCGCGCCACCACGCCCAGTCTCAATTGCTGTCTCAGCACGCCCTGGGGACGGGGCTAGCGTGGTAGGCCTGGAGATCAAGCCCTCAGCCCATGCACCTGCTTTGAGATGCTTTAAACCGCTGAGCTATTTGGCCAACCCTGTCCCAGTTTTTAAGATTCAGAGACATTAGACATTGCAGTACTTATTAATTGCTCATAGTCTAACTTACAGTGACAGAACTGAACAGAAACTTTTAGCTTTTGAGGCAGAAGTCTGCTTCGATGTCTTTGACTTCAAAGTGATGCCCTCGATGGATGGAAGTCAAACTCCCAAGAAGCCTTGTACAGCAGGACATCTCACTCAGCATCCACCGTCTCCTCTCTCTAAAGTGTGTGTCTGCTGTGACTGTGTTATGTGAGTTGACGGTTTATAACCACATTTACAGTGAGTTAATGGAGTCACCTGTGACACTTTCATTATTAAAAATGACTTTCTTGATAGTTACCCTGTAACTCAAAGCCAGAGTGAGCATAACCATTGTTCTGAGACACGTCAGGGGCTAAGAGAGTGCTATTCATCATTTTGTGTAATTGAGAATTGTGTAGATGGGAAATTGCCTTCCTTTTTACTAACCCTGAAGCCAACTCATTTATTCTTATTCATTCTTTTAATCAACCTGTAAGAAGAAATCACACATTTTGGTGGGTCTTGCAGCGAGAACATTAGCTTCTGCTGAATGAATTCATGCATGCACTGCTGCTGCTGCTGCTCATGGACCGGGTGATGTTGGTTCTTAAGGCCTAGTCCCTTTATACTTGGGGCAAATGGTACAGTGCTGTAGAAATCTGGGTTCATTTTGCAGATTGCAGCTTTCCCTGACTTTCTTAGCTTCTTTGGATTCAAAATAAACTTGAGGTGCTCATTTGGGGCCATGGTTACAGAAAATATATTAATAAATTAAACTAATGATATGAGTTGTAAACCACAAACTTATCAATGAAAGATTCCTGGGTTTGGACAGTTGGATTCTCTGTACATTCTCTCTCTCTCTCTCTCTCTCTCTCTCTCTCTCTCTCTCTCTCTCAGCGTGCACACATAAATCCTTATGGAACATGTTTATTTCCAGTCTTCCTGTGGAGTACATCTAATGCATCCATTTTGGGGGAAAGCAATTTTTCAGCATATTAATTTATTACATGTATAACTAGCATTTCTTTTATATTTTCTATAAAGAGTGTAACGCTTTTAAAAGTTTCTACTTTAGCTGACACTACATTTATCTCAGCAAACTCTGACTGACTCAGCATTGTCATGGATGAAGTAGGTGAAGACCCTGAGGGTAGGTGACATCTCTCTATTCAGTGTCACTAAACCATGAAGGGGGGAAGTCTACGATGACAGGGAACATTTAGAGAACACTGTGGCAGATCAGAAAGATGAGCTGTATCCAACAAGGTGAAACCCAGCAGGGACAAACCTCAAGTAATATATTCACTGGCCCTATACAACCAAGTGCACAAAATGGAATGGGGCTTAATGAGGTCTTACTCTTCATTAAGCTCAATATAAGCCAACACTGTGGCATAACCAAAGTAAGAAAGTAAATACTGAAATCAAGCTGCATTAGAGAAAGCGCAGCACTTAAAGCACAGTGGCATGAGTCACAGGCAGCTCTGCTGCTGAAAATACATTTAGTTATAGTAAGTATAAACAAATTAGTGTAATGTATGACACAGAATGAGTGTTTGCTTTGCAGTAGATAGTGAAGGTACACATGTCAACAGGAAGTACTCAATTCTGTGAAAGGTGAACGCTGCAATGACAGAGAAAGGAAAAAGCATTGGGATTTGGTCAAGAAATTGGAAACATTTAACCCAGAGGTGAGACAACTTGGTGAATACAACAGAACTCCTCTAAGAACTGAAGAGTGGGAATCTGATAGACCCTCATAGAAGGGACCAGGAGACGTATGAGTATCCAGGGTATGAGACAAGAATAATGGACAGATAGCAATACATCTAGTATTGAGACATGTCCAAAGAAGCACATTTGAAATGCTTCCCAGAGAGGTAAGTTCTTTAAGACTGGAGAGCTGTAAGCACAGGCTTGGTGCCTTTTATATGCTGTCGCCACGGAGAAAATTGGCTATATTCTAAGGTATTCTCCAGCCCCAAGGTTTTGATTTTTAGTTTTTTAATATTTATCAAAATAATCACAACCCTAAATGGTGGCTGCAGACCTTATCTTGTATTTAACTTTCTTCATTGTCTGAGGTGGGAAGTTGCTGTGAGACAGTCCAAAAAAGAGGCACGCTGGAAAACATTCAGTCTTTATGGTCAAGTGCTGCTGGCTTTCATTGCTTTCTATCTGTGAGTCCTCAGGAGCCAGCACTCTAGGAAGTATATTGTGTCTGTATGTTAGCGAACTGCTACAGGAGGAAAGGTGGCACCTACTTATGATCTCGTCAAACGAACAACCTGTCATGTGGAAGAGAAGCTTTTTTCAAAACGTAGGATCTGGTTCTGATGGTCAGAGTTACTGGTACATGTGAGCCCTTGGTTAGGTCATTTAGCCTTTCTGAGCCTCAGCTAACTCTTTGTTTTTTTTTTTTTTTTTTTTTTTTTTGCAGAACCAGGGGTTGAACTCAGGCCCTTGCACTTGCCAGGGAAGTGCTTATTCCACTGAGCCATCTCTCCAACCTCAAAACTATTTTTTTTTTTGGCAGAACGGGGGATTAAACTCAGACCCTTGTGCTTGCCAGGAAAGTGCTTATTCTACTAAGCCATCTCCCCAGCCCTACTGAACCATCTCCCCAGCCCTAGCTCTTCTGTAAAAAGAGCAAAAACAGATTTCCTTATTCCTTTTTTGCTAGGAATAAAATTAAATGACTGCATGTGAACCTGTTCAGTGATATTGTTATAACCCCACAAAAAAAGTTAGGAGCATGATTCTTCATTAACACATAACATTTTATCTACCTAGTTTACATGTAACATTTTATCTACCTAGGTTAGGTATAATTCTTACTCAGAAGTATGATTGTTAAGGAAATAACAATTTTGTTTTCAAGGAACCTTTTGTCAAGCTATTAATGACTACATTCTGACTTGAATGACTTTGTAGGCAAAGCTAGGGAGAGGATGTGTTCGCAGGAGGATGCCAGCAGGCATTTGTTCTGACGATGTCAAATACTAAGAAATCTTTCCTACATGCGCTGTAAAGAATGTACATGGTGTGGTCCTCCTAGTACAGCTCCCCCATTATTTCTTCATTGATGATGTTAGTTAATTTCATTCCTAAACAGGATGGGAAGACATTCTGCCGACGGACAGCTTGTGATTGTCTGAATCCAAGCGTTGACCTTTTCTGTTGCCCAGAGTGTGACACCAGGGTCACAAGTCAATGTTTAGATCAAAATGGACACAAACTCTATCGAAGTGGAGACAACTGGACCCACAGCTGCCAGCAGTGTCGATGTCTGGTATGTCAGCTTCCTGTGGCTGTGCTGTCCTTTTGCTTTGGAAGAGGCAGCAGGACTATCTGCCTGTGGGCTGTGGTTCCCAGCTGTTTGTAGTACATGCAGACAGCTGTGGGGCTGTGGCTCTCTAAGGGGCATGTTTTCTACCTAGAGAAATGCAGATGTGTGCACATCCTAAAGAACACATAAATGGAACAGGTTTGGCTCCAGCAATGTCAGTTTACAGCTGTTACTTTTGAGAAAGTCCAGATTTCCAAAAATATACTGTAAGAAAGATTCATTCAAAGCTTTGACAGGTACTTACAGTCCTTAGAGAGCCAAGTCCTTTATGTACTGTGATATAATCATTAAAGCTCTCAATACAAGAGGCAACAAACCAGAGTAGAAATGCCAGAAATTGAGAGATACAGAAGAAGAATCCAATCTTCTTTCTTCCATGTGTTTGATTATCTTGGTCAAATCCCAGCCTTCACTTGGTCTTCCTTCCCTGAAAACATATACAGGGACCCATGGAATTAACTGTTTTATGAGGCTATTAAAAATAATAGAGAAGGCATGTGAAGGACAATACAGTACTTTATACATAGAAGGTGGTTGGTGCACAATTGGTGTTATTGCTTCTATTTCTTATGTTTTAGATGCTAAATGTTCATATAGAAAAAAATGAAGGTTATTTTAGATATTAATGCAGGTATTCTCATAGCAAAGAAAATTTGAGATACTCTTGAGAAAAGACTTAATTTCTAGTTCATTGTATTCCAGTGAGAGAGAGAGAGTGAGAGAGAGAGAGAGAGAGAGAGAGACAGAGACAGAGACAGAGACAGAGACAGAGACACAAAGAGAGATTTCAAAGGAGGAGACTATTTTTAGGATACCATATCATAGTAAATGTGATTTCTCACTAGTGACAAATTTGGAGCTTTCCATCTGAATAATGGAAATTTAAGTTGAGTGTTTAACTTTTGTTGAAATGAATTATTGAGTCTATAAGTACTATATAAAACCAAATTCAGAGAAATTGTCCAGGTGTTGCTCAGAGTTTCCAAAACCTCTGGGCAAGTGTTCAGATCTTAAAGAATGTATATTCTCAATGCTTCCTAATACCAAGGATGACAACTCAGAGATTAGAATAACAGATATTTGTTTTTAAATTCATAAACAATGGCCAATATATCTATCCAGCTAGGCACAGAGGGCACACTTGTAATTCCATTAGTCTGGTAGGCTGGAATCTGAGTGTAAGCCTAGCCTGGGTAACTTAGTAAGACTCAGCCTCAAAATTTTAGAAATTTTTAAAAGGGCTAAAGACCTAACTCAGTACAGAGGCTGTGGGTTTAATCTCCAACATCACGATAATTATCCAATACAGATATATTTTTGGTTTTCACCCTAGTCTGCAAGACTACATTTCTTTCCTAACAAGTGATTCCTGAGATAGCCAGAAGAATTCAGATTAATCTTACTCACTGCATACATTTTCATATCCGTAGTTTCAAAAGTGTGTCTTCCATTCCTGCTCTCCAAAGTGAATGTGTTTGGAAGAGCTGAAATGACAAACCATGACTTAAAGTTCCCTAGAGAATACCATGGACCATATTTCATAAATATTTACCAAGCGTTTGCCTGTGCCAGGCTTTGGTTGACATAACAGTGAGCAATCGATGCCAACTGTCTCTGGCAAAGCCCATTGTCTTTTGAAGCTGACTGAAAGGTTAACTGTGGATTCCTATACATTGTAAGGGGCATCTCCATGGCAGAACTGGCTGAACAGAGAAGCATCCTAGCCTGGCCTAACCAGTGGAGCCACAGCTGCCAGGTGCTGAGACATGTAGGAGTTCCATTTAAGTTTTATTGCTGAAATTTCATTAGTCACACATTACACTTCAAAAATTCTGAAATCATTTTTTTCTGAAAATGTCTAACTTCAAATTTGATACTAGCCACTTAAGAGGTTGTTGAAATAATATATTGTTTTGGGTTCTGATTTTGACCTCAGTCAAAATAAATAACTCCTTATAACTATCAAATATCTCATCAGCTTTTTATTTATTCATTCTAATAAGAATGTATACTGGTCAAAACTGTACTAAGTATCAGAAAACTGGCTTAAATCTTGAAACAATGTGTATTTGGGGTGATAGGCAGCATCCAGTTATAAACATCATGATAAGAAGAATGGCAGGCCAGGCTTGGAACACAGAGAAGCTGACCTAACTCTATGGAGTATAAAATAGGTGATCAGCAAAATCATCCAGAGGAAGACAATCTTTTGGATTTCTCCAAGGAGAAAGTGTTTCTAGTCAGCACCCATAATGGTACTAGCTAGAAATATTCAACGAGATGAGCAAATTCTGCACTCCCTTCCCCTTTCGGGATGTGAGTGACCTTGCCTTATGAATGGTGATGAGTTATGTTGAGCTTTCTTTTGCAGGAAGGAGAAGTAGATTGCTGGCCATTCACATGCCCCAATTTGAGCTGCGAGTACACAGCTCTCTTGGAAGGGGAGTGTTGTCCCCGCTGTGTCAGTGACCCCTGTCTGGCTGATAACATCGCCTATGACATCAGAAAAACTTGCCTGGACAGCTCTGGTATTTCGAGGTTGAGCGGAGCACTGTGGACAATGGCTGGCTCACCCTGCACAACTTGTAAATGCAAGGTAATTGGGTGTCTTGAGGATAGTCGGCCCTTGAACAAGTAGCAGACAAAAGTTGCCGGAGGTTCCCTCCTGATGCTTCTGAACACACAGGCTCCACGGATCCAGTGGAAATAGGAAGGCATTTATTTCTAGTCGGAGGTTAACAGATCTCAATGGATCATAGCTTCACCTTGTAAGAAGACACATTCTAGGGGGCTGGGGAGATGGCTCAATAGGATAAGTGCTTGACTGGCAAACACAAGGATCTGAGTTCAATCCCCGGTTCCACCAAAAAAAAAAAGAAGACACATTCTAAATAAACAAAGATTCATTACAAGCAGTCTGAGCCATCCCCCCTCCCAGCCTTTAAACTATGAAAGTATAGAACTTTATCAATTGACTGTGAGCCACTATATAGCTGATTTGAGATATTTTTACCTGAAAATTGGGGAAAAAAAGAATGAAAGGAAAAAGATTACCTTCCCTTCATCTGGAAAATGTTATTGTATAAGGTTTGCATGAAACTATCAATAGTAAAAAGGAAGCGTGTTTGGTGAAATCGTTGGTTTTGTTTAATTATCAGGGTACCTAATAGGAGGCCTATAGCATGCTCTACCCCATTTGGTTGTGATTATTTCCTACATTTTTTGGAGGAATTCCCACAAAATGTCCTCAAATATCCTTAAGATTATGAAAGTGACCCTTCATTCCTTCCGACTCGTGAAGACCTATGACTCGAACCAATACAGAGCAATGGTTTGTCCGTGTCAAAATCTCTAGCAAAACATCTGTTTCAGATTCCCATGATTAAGCAAGATAAAAATACTTGCCTACTGGGTCTCATCAAAGCCTAGCTCAGCTTCAGGCATCAGTGGAGGGTGCTCAACTTGCCTTTCAATGCTGATATTAAGGTTGATAGTTTTGTCTTTCCTCGAAAGTACTGTCCTAAAATACAGCTTCAATAGAAAAAGGATAATATTAGACCTCATCTACTAAAAATCCAAGCTCCCAGTGAACCTTTACCCACAGGACACTAAATGACTAGGAGGTATGGAGGCATGTGTTACGTAGCATTAATTTTTTAAAATCAGGCTTACGATTCATCATAGGGAAGCTGATGGCATACTTCATTAATACATAAAATGAATTTTAATGAATTCCCAGGCAAATGTGCATCAAAATATGTATTGTCTCCTTGCAAGCCCTCATCTAAAATATTGTATACATGCTTGACATGCATGTTTCTGGAACTATCTTGGATTTGCCTTCAGATTCTGTTCATACTTCTGATTAGAATTTTTTTTTTTCTTTTAGTGGCACATTGTCTCTTTCAGATAGTCATTTTAGGAAAGCCTCTCATTTGGATTAAGTCTAGCATAGAAATTGTGTGAAGAACTGTATTGCTGCGGGGATGGCCCAGACCTTCGCTGATGGCAGGCAGGCATAGAATAAGAATGAGCCTGGGCAGTCCACTGGGGCTTGGTCTCCTCTGCTCCTGGTCTGGCACTTTTCACAATTTTCCTAGCTATTTCTTCTGTGGTCATTTCTTGTTTGAAAAGGCTGAAAGCATTTGGAAGGGCAAGATTGCACGTCACTCATTGACCTCATTCTGCACCTCGGTGGCTGACTCTTATGTCCTTGTCGTACAGAATGGGAGAGTCTGCTGCTCTGTGGATCTGGAGTGTCTTCAGAATAATAACTGAAATGCTCAGAGTGGAGTCATCATAGGAGAATAATGGACAAAACGGCCATGCGACACGACGAAGCACAGAAGCTGATTTCTTTTTAATCACAGACAATTACCAAAGTCTCCATCCTAGGAGGGTGTTTGGGGATTGCCTCTGGGGCCGACCACTTCGCTCATTCCTGCTAGCCTAGCCCAGGTGACCTACAGTGCAGTGCATTTGAGTCTACGGTTGTTAAAAGAAGTTCCCCGTGTTGTCAATCATGTTTCCCTCACCGGGTCATCTGCAAAGACATTTAAATGGTCTCATGGTAAATGTTGATGTATATTTTTTTTGGTTGATTTTGTGTACCAGCATTAATAGAGACTCAGTGCCACTTATAATTTATTTATTTTTCTTCATTTCTGGATCAAATTCTAAAAATAAAATTGCCTATGGTGATTCTGTCCCATCCACTGCATACTTAATATTGAGATGCTTGTGAAATGAACTGATGAGAAATACGTATGTAGAGTCCCATCTCAGAGAACTTGTTGCCCACCCACATGTTGAACATAAACTTAGATGGCCACTGGGTTGATTTATACTGAAGGCAATTATGCTATATTAAAGGGAGGCAGGACAGAAGTGCAAATAAGTATTGGAAAAGGGCTCTCTCCTTCCTCTTGCAAAAATGAAATATAAAAGAAAAACAAAACTGTAACCCACCATGTAGAAGCAGCAATGCATACAACTCTTCCTAGCTACAACAGCAAAATTATCTTTATATTAATTTTAATAGTATTCAATAATGAACAAAGTACTTTAATAGCAAAATTATCATAATAGTGGTGAATAGTATTATTGACCCTTTAATACAGAAACATGAATTAAAGGGTCTGGCAAACCAAATGCTTTAAAGCTACTTGATTTAGGATACATCAGGCTTGGTAACCAAGGCTTCTAATTGGTGTCCAGGGTGTTCGCTACCAAACCCCATTGCCTGTCTGTGAATGAAGGGGCCTGTGGGAAAATCTCTGTGTTCAGCAGTTACTTGGAACACTGAATGAGCCTACTTGATCCGCTGCAATATTTTTAAGAACTGACAGGTATTAAGTTATACAAAATGAATAAAATGTGTAAATGACATTTTGTCTGCCCTGAGGATTCAACCTCTGCTACTTTCAGATAAATCACTTTATTTGGAATCAGATTAGTTCATGGATTTTCACCCACTCCCCCAACATCAGAGACACCTAAGTTGTGATGCGAGTCATGCTAAAAATGATACTTAACAGCTAATTAGAACTTTTAGTTTAAAATTATAAAGTTTATTGTCATTATTTATTGATATTTGTCCAATGGAGGTGATAATTGAAATCTTTTGTAAAAATGGATTTCACTACATGAAATCAATTTCATGTGATGAATTACAATAAAAGCAGATGAAATGCTACACTTGACAAAGATGGATACAATATGTTAAATTAAAGCACATATCTATTGTGATTCCTTAAATGAAATGTTAAGGTGAAGAATTTTTAAATTAATCTTTTGAAAATATTTATAAAAGGTCATTTAAAAAGAAATCTTTCACTTTTTGTTGAAACATTTTGTTGGAACCAGGTACATTCACAAAAACTGCAATTATATCTGTCTGTGATTGCTGAATTATGGCCCTGGTGTCAAGTCCAGATCTTTCCCTGTTTAATTGGTGTACATAGGGTTATTCATCTGCCTACTGCCCACAGTGATGGATAGAATGACAGGACAGTGGTTTCCACAGATAACATGTAGCTTATAAAAGCCTCAAAATATTACTATCTTGCCTTCTAATGAAAAAGTTTGCCCATCTCTGATGCAGAGGATTACGGAATACTAATGTGTATTTTAGAAATGTTGCCACTTTTCCCAAGGCACTTTCAAAACTGATCAGTTTTGACATTGTGTATGCCACAATTTACTGTCCCGCTATTAGCTTTGATAGCTCATTGTAAAATATCCTTATTTTACAAATATGATCAAAAGACCCAATGTTTTCTTCTCTTTATTGACCTGATGGGTTATATTTAATCTGGGCTAACTTGATGACATAACTTTATTGCACTGAGTTGCACAATTAAAATAAAAGTAGCTCCTTAATAAGGGATATACTTTCTATAAAATAATGGATGACATTACGTTAAAGTATTATTAAATATTATTGAGTCAGGGGTGGTGGAGCACTTTATATATAAAGTACTACTGGGGAAATAAAAAAAGATGAATAAAACAGAATTTTGTTTGTTCTTGGTTTTGGTGCTGGGGATTGATCCCAGGGTTTCCTTGCTGAGGTACATCTTCCCCCATCCTTTTTATTTTGAGACAGGATCTCACTGAGTAACCAGGCTGGTCTTGCACTAGTGCTTCTCCTGCCCCAGCTGCCCAGGGTACTGAGGTTATAAGTGTGTGCCACACTGTCTAGATCCCAGCCTCATTTCAACAGTCACCATTATATGGGCCTTTAGGAGATACTAACATTTCTTGAACCCATTACGGGAGTGAGTCTACTGGAGTAGGACAGTGTCTGCCATAGCTCCTCCCACTAGAAAGTTTTAGGAAGAGTTAATTATGAAAAGCCTAGGAACTAGGAGCATAGCTTGGTGGGGGAGCACTTGCCTACAAAGTAGGAAGCCCTGGGCTCAGTTCTCAGGACTTCAGAAACAATCAATCCACAAAGATCTGCTACATATCCGATTCAGAGTGCTTTGCTGCTATGCCGTGATCAGAAGTGTAAAATGAGTCTGTTTAAAGAAAGCAAAGCAGTGGGTGACACATCTGTTGGCTTGAGACTACAACTGTGGTCAGCCGCACCATACCTATGAAGATCCTTACATACATTGGCAAGGAAAAGTTAAAAGAAATAAAGGATGGTAGCTACCCTCCTGTTACTTCTAGAATGAACTCATTATGAGTGGAAGAGTAGAATAAGGGCAGAAGCTGGATGTCTTACAGTGTTAACTAGATACATATCTATTAAACACAGATTCTGCTTCTTTGTTTCCTTCTAGGAAATATATATATATATATATATATATATATATATATATATGTTTCATATGATTTTTTAACATTCATGTGTAAGTTGCAATGCATATATTATATACATTCATATGCAAAATATATATTTCTTTTCCTGGAGCTTCACCTCCTCTAGATTTTATAGGTCTGCCCTTACATCATTGTTATGCATTGTATATATATATATTTTTTCTTTGTATTATTGTTATAGTAGACCACAGCTTAGATTGTAATTGAAATCTGCATGCTTTTCATCTGTTTGCTTACTGCATAGTGCCTTGCATAGAACAGGTTTTCTGTTATTTCTTTTAAACATTGAATTTGGTTTTTTTATAATATACAAAATGGGGTACTGGAAGAAATCCACTCTGGTTTTCAAATATTCTTAATGAGATCTGTTTTAAAAAGCAAAATGTATTTGGCGCTCCAATATGAAAATCGCATGAAGGCAGACTTTCTGTGCTTACTGTAGGGTTAAAAGCAGCAGGCTCTCCACACACCCCACCACAACCTCCAGCTTTCAGCAGAGCACAGTTTGAAAGCCACCGACCTAATGCTTCACCTTTACTTTCACGACTGAGGAAATCAGCATGCAGAGTGACTGCCCAGAGCTCACAGCTAATTAATCACAGGGCTAGAGCCACCACCCAACCCTGTGCTATCCTGCCGCGGTTCCAAATGTGTGTTCACATTTCTGTTTCAAGTGAGCTTTCCCTACCCCTTCTGAATGGATGACATTAAAGACAATCATGTATGCAATGGAGTATTTGGTATTATCTCTGTGTTCCCTGTCCCTCCTGACTGTGATTGGAATTTATGAACATTCTGAACATAGTTTGGAGAAACATTCAAATTGTAAGACCAGAAAGTATGTCTAAACCCACAATAGAAATGAGACATTTCTCAGTCTCCCACTCTCAGGCTTTACAGGAAGAAAACAGGAAAAATAATGCATAATCAACTACTTATGATTAACTCTCTCTCTCTCTCTCTCTCTCTCTCTCTCTCTCTCTCCTCTCTCTCTCTCTCTCTCTTTCTCATACACACACACACATCCCCCAGAATATAAGGACATGTGGGAGGCAAGCCCACACATACACTGTATTCTGATTTCATTTATTCACTCACCACTTATTCTTTCATTAGTTCAATGCCAGAGTGGCAGAATCTTCAGAACTGTATAGAAAGAAGTGAGACAAACCAGTCTTTGTGGCACTTGTAGCTTTATGTGTGAATGAAGTAGACTAGACAGTGATTATGTTGAAGGTCAGGAGTGGAGCTGAGGGCCAGTAAGCAAGGGGACAAATGATGTCAGGTGAACACGGCATCGGCAATGACCATCTTGTGAAGGCCGCAGCTCCATTGTCCTGGGATCAAAGCGTAGGCATTGAGGATGAAGCATTTATTTTTTCACTTTTCACCTACTCACACCTACTGGTGTGTGTGTGTGTGTGTGTGTGTGTGTGTGTATCTGTGCATTTAAGTTGTTTTCAATTAATCCATATTTAGTTAATCTGTATTAACTATAATCCATATTAGGAAGGCAGGAAACTGTTGTACCTACGAAGGATAGGAAAGAAAACATCATTGTCTTGTCAGATAGAAATGTAAGCTGGACATTGAACTATCACAGGGCAATGAATCAGAGATTAACTGATCTGTCTAGATATAAAGTCAAGAAACATTAAATAGTAGGTTAAATTTTTCAGCTTCTTCCCTGCCCTAACTTAATTTCCTAGTTCTTGCCCAGGGGAATCCTAATCAGTTTCATGGTTTACAACAGTGATTCACTTTGCATGATGGCTTTAATATAGAGAAAGACAAAAGCCTGAATAATCCAGGAATAATAAATAGCACTCCCTTGCTAACGGCAGCAGTAGAGTTGTAGCCTGGTCTCCAAGGAAGCACCCACCCTATAAAGCAGAGCTTTGGATAGAAATTATTCAAGTTACTAGAAAAATGATACCTGCATTCCTTGTAGAAAATTTCCAATACTTGAAGATGCTGGTTTTTAAAATAAAAATAATTTATTACTGAGAGGGAAAACAATATTTTAGGAACTGAAAAGTCTGATATCAGAAATGCTAAGCACAAGAAAACACAAGTTTACCTAGTGTAAGTAACCTTTGCAATGCCCATCTCATGTGATGGAAGATACTCAACTGCAAAGGGAATGTTTGCCCACTTTTTTTTTGTTTTTGTATTTAGTACAAGGTCTACAGGGTCTTGCAACATTGATCAGACTCACAGTGATCCTCCTGTCTACAGCCTCTCAAGTGCTGGGATTATAGGCACACGCCACCACGCCCAGTCTCAAAGTCTCAGCATGCTCCGGAGGCGGGGCCGGCACAGCATTCATGGGATCTAACCCCAGCCCCTGTGTCTGCCTAAGCAGGTGCTTTAATCTGCTGAGCTATCAGGCTGGCCCTAATATTTGCCCACTTTAAAAACTTTGTTTAGCACTGCTTTAAGGATGCAAGGAACAAAATGAAGGTAAGTGTTGGATGTGGGGGTGGTTCTTTTACAGCAAAATAAATTAATTTTATCAAAAATATGAACACTTTAGCCGCACAGGTAAGTTGAAGACATTATGATAAGAGTAGAGCAAGTCCCTAGGTAACTACCTGCTTGACTTGCGGACGCTGTGAGCCTCCAGTCCTACTTGTATGCAGAGCAGAAAGCATCCTATGTAGGCAAGGCACTCCTGGGAAACAATTTTTCTAAGGTAATTTTATGTATGAGATTTGAAGATGATATTGAATGCACGGGCCACTAAGCTAGAAAATCAAGTTACAAAAGCGTGAGCAGATTTTAAAACATCAAATAAAGTATCAAATGTTGGAGGAGACAATCTAAGTGGAAGCAAGGTAGAGGGAATGAAAACAGTCATGATAACACAATGCGCACCTCAAGGATCTCAGCTGCTTGTCAGCCAGTTATTGCCAGTTCAGGTTCGGGACCTAGTGTTCACCACCTTTTGCATTTTCACAAAGGAAGCCGTCAATCTGGGTATTAATGTGAAAAATTATGAGTGTTCAGTTTTGCATCCAATTTTAAGAGAATGAAGTCAGACCATACAAACATGTCTGTGGACCTGTGTAACCCACAGGATCTATTTTTCACAGACCACTGCTTTATAGCCACAGGAAATCCTGTAAGTCATCTAGCACTTATTCAGATTTTATGAGCCAGTGTATCCATTACTTTGCTCCTGACTCTGGCTTCAGAGAGCTACCCTGCAACTTTTCTTTCACTTTAGTCAGACAGCATTTGCACCTGTATTCTAGAGTTTCAGGATTATGTCTATTCTGCAAAGTGGGGAAACTGATTTTCCTGTTGAGTTCACTTCACTGATTCCTGAGTGGAGCAGCAACTTGTTACCTGTTAGGACATGTGATCAGTCATGACCATATGTTGTCTCTACTTCTGAAATAAATGGTGTGTTTACTGAGATCCCATTTCAGCATAGAAAGAATGGCTATCATCAAGAAATCAACTAATAAATTCTGGAGGGGCTGTGGGGAAAAAGAATACTTCTCCACTGTTGGTGGAAGGGTAGCCTGGTGAAATCACTGCGGAAATCAGTGTGGAGATTCCTCAGAAAGCTAGGCTTGGAGGTCCCACTCAACCCAGCTATTCTTCTTCTGGATATTTTTCCAAAAGAACTGAAAATGTTGTACCACAAAGATATATGTGCACCCATGTTTACAGCAGCACAATTTATCATAACTAAACCTTGGAAGCAACCCTGATGCCCATCATCTGAGAAATCAATGAAGACGTGACATATTTACACAATGCTGTACTATTCAGCTATAAGAAAGATAAACTCGAGGCTCCCATATGTAAATGGATACAACTAAAAATCATACTCTTAAGTGAAATAAATTGGACCCACTGTGCAAACATCATATTGTCTCCCTAGTGTAAGAACCTGAAAGAGTAAATAAAATGTGAAAAGTACAATAGATACTGTGAAAGGGAAAGAACGGGATAAGGAAAAAGATAGGAGAGGGATGGGGGAAGAGATGCGTTTTTATATGTATGCAGGATAGCCCGGATAATTGTACTGCTGATGTCTGCTGGTCCACAGAGGGGAACAGTTGATGTTTGATTATTTTTCTTAATTTTTTTCTTTTCTTTGTTCTTGTTAATTTCTTATAACTTTTTAAAAAATCATTTATTTACTTATTTATTTGGTACAGGGACTCACTATGCATGTCAGACTCACAGAGATCCTCTTGTTTTAGCCTCTCCAGCACTGGAATGTCAGGCTTATGCCACAACCCCCCATTTCTGTGTCATAGGGATCGAACCCAGGTCCTTGCACTTGCTATGCAGGGGCTTATACTGCCTAGCTATCTCCCCAGCTCTCTTGTAACTTCTTTATAATCAATTTTGCGTGCTTATAGCTGGTAATCTGAACAAGTAATTTGAACACAATATTGTATAATACAGCAACCATTGTTCACTTCCTATTGTTTTGTTTGGTGAAGTCCTGCATTATTTCTAATGTTTTGTTTTGTTCTCTACATTGTATTTTTTTTTTTTTCAGAGCCAGGCATTGAACTCAGGTCCTTGCACTTGCCAGGCAAGTGTTTATTCTACTGAGCCATCTCCCTGGCCCTACATTGTATTTTTTAGAGAATAATTTTTTTTAAATGGTGTGCTTAGAAAAAGGACCCATTCAGAAGATTTGAGGTTAAACTGTTCACATCCCAAGGAATGAACATGGATCAATTTGCAAGGGTGCTTTGTGGAAAAGCTAGATTTTTCCTGTTCTGCCCACACTCTGAGTCACAACAAGCAGAACAGAAAGCACAGGAAGCATGGAAAGCCCTAGCTGGCTCGGCTCCCATTTACACTGGACAAGAAAGAGGAACACAGAAAACCTTGTCTCCAGCAATAACAGTGTCTACAAAGAAGTTGCAGTCCATCTGTAAATGGCCTGCTTCCATTTTTTTATTCAGATGATAAAAAAATGTTAAGAATAAGCCTAGTTAAAGTAGAGCTAAATGTTGTGATTGAACAAAGTGAAATGTAATCCTTATGGTATTTGAAGAGTATTACAATGAAAATTGTGCATTTGTTTTTGATGACTCTCACAATGAATGATCACACCTCTGGTCCAAACCAAAGAAATTTTATTCTCTCATGATACTGGGATTGAGGAGTGTGAAGTCCGTGAGTTTTCAGTACCGGGGACTGGGCAGAGGCTGAAAGGAGTCACTTCCAGCTTTCATGGGTGGCAAGGCATCCTCAGCGTGGGGCTTTGTCACTCTGAACTCTGCTGCTGTGGTCACCTTGTCTTTTCTTATATGTGGCTCTTTGAAGTATACTTGTCTTTGTATTTAGGGCAAAATCTAGAATTACTACTCACCTCAGGGTCTTTAACAGAATTCCATCTTCAAAGATAGCTTTTATTTTCTAAAACAACATTATATTTACCAATTCTAGGTTTGAGAATGGAGGAATATTTTTGATGGGATGACCGACCTGCAGATTATTATACCTCAATTGATAGGGAAATCTAGAACTTACATAAACCTCATTTGAGCACTGGTGGAGAAAACTGGCTATGACATCTGTTTTCCTATGGAGTGAAGAAGCCCTTCTATCCAAAGTGTACAACAGACATGTAGACTAGAATGTCTACAACTGAGAGTTTATATTTTTTTTCCCACAGAAAACTGAGTTTGGGATGGGGGTTAGAGCTCAGTGGCACAGTGCCTGCCTGGCAAACATGAGGTTCTGAGTTCATTTCCCATTATCTTCACCCCCTACCAAATAAAAGAAAATTGAGTTTGAAGCCTTATAGGAATAAAGCCCTAGATAGAGTCAAAGAAAGAACTGTAGAAATTAA
This sequence comes from Octodon degus, assembly GCF_000260255.1. Classification (NCBI taxonomy): domain Eukaryota; kingdom Metazoa; phylum Chordata; class Mammalia; order Rodentia; family Octodontidae; genus Octodon; species Octodon degus. The sequence continues at coordinate 4,061,101 of NW_004524735.1, read as the reverse complement.
GATGCACTTGAAAAGGTCATTGCCACTTCCTTCCATAAAGGACAATAGCCAATAGCATTTGGTACCACTCACGGAATATCAGTGACACAGTGTGAAAATGTAGGAGTAGACAGCTGAGCTAGATGCTCCTCTCAAAACATGCAAACACTTTTGCGTACACAACAGGAGTAGAGCCAGTCAGATATCTGTGCAGAATTTCAATGAGATTCATAAACCTTCTTAAATTTACCTGTGAAAGTAAAATTCATGTTTTCCTCCTATGTGCCAGTATCCAGACAAAGAGTGTGTGTTGTAGGTCGACCAAAATCAGAACAGATCCTTCTAGGGTACCTGATGGTGCTATATCATCCATCTGCGTTTCTTTATTATGTAAGTAAGTCCAGTAACATATAACTGTTGTGGTTTCCAGCACAGATTTCCAATTTCTCCCATCATTCTATCCAGAGATAGTTTCAAAGACCTCATCTGAAAGAAATGTGGTCATTTTATGTTCAGGAAGTAGACTACACTCTAACAACTTCACTTTGATTAATTACCAAATGGATACTCAGTGGGCTTCTCACCCAGACTGTGTCTCCTCAGAGCCAGGTAAGAGGATTACAGTAATAAAGAACTAACCCATTAACTGATGAAAACTATGAGAAGCATTGCACCAATGGTGTTGCATTTCATACTCACAATACACCTAAAAGTCAGAGGTAGTAATTCATGTTTTATTGGTTTGGAAATAAAAATCTCTTCTTACTTGTGATACACATGTGTGAGCAGGGGCTTTGTGATTACGAAGCTAAAGCCATGTGTAACAGCCAAGACAGATTTAGAATGGAAGAGTTGATATTGTCTCCTAAAAGGAAGGCTTTCCTGAAAGTAAGAAGTCCGAAATAGAAGAATGAAGCCATAAAGAGAGTGGGCATTGTGAGTTAGGTAGCATGAGAGATGATTAGCACGGATCTTCATGTCTGGCTGTGTGGCTTGGACTAGGTTTTGTGGAGCTGAGATTCACTCTCCTTTCCTTGGGCCACCATTTTTCCTATTAAGTCTCAGTGGGATGGGGCTGCGTTATACTAGATGAAATAGCATGTGCTTGGTATACACATGGCTATGAGGGCACTCGCCCTAGTGATTCCATTGTTGTTAATTTTCACTTTCACATTTGCGGTGAGGTGAGTAATTAGATTCAGCTGTCTCAACCATCCCCCTGCTGCTTTCTCCCAGACCTGTGAGCCTTCATTTGCTATCAGGAGTGGGGTTGCACTGTGAGCTGTGAAACGGGTTCAGCTGTCCTGTGCTTGGCAGAAGCTTATTCGTCATGTCCTTCTCCTCTGTGGATCTAGATGGCTTGATCACACTGTTTCTCAGTGGTGATATTTATCTTTCTAGTCACTTTACATAGCAGCCTTAGAAAACATGAGAAATCACTTTCATGCCACGAAGGAAAAAGCTACTAAAAATGTCCACTGCTTGGAACATGAAAAAGAGATATATTGTGAAAAAGACAAAATTTAAGCATGGAGCTGAGGAACTAAGATCAAGAAATAGGATCCACCTGGCCTGTGAGCAGCCCACTGGGTACACAACAGCAAACTGAGAGACATTTGAGGTAGCTCCAAAGCCAACAGGACTAGTCTGAGTTCAGCAAAAGCATTAGAGAAAAAAATTGAAGAAGAGGTGGGATCTGTGGCACATGTTCTGAGATCCCCTTCAGAGTACCTGTATATGTCTTATTCAAAAAATACTCCCTTGGGCTAGGGAGATAGCTCAGCAGTCTAAGCACCTTCTTAGGAAATGCAGGGACCCATTTCAGTCCCTGGTATGACATGTCATGCTGGCCCCAGATGCAAGGCAAGGCACCGAGATCCAGCATGGTGGCACACACCTGTAATCCCAGGGCTGGGGAGGCTGAGATAGGAGGATCACTATGAGTGTGAGCTAT
>NW_004524735.1:4052580-4059043 GCF_000260255.1 Octodon degus | reverse complement strand
GGGCTGGGGTTTGTCCTTATTCTTTCAACCATTTATAAAGATCTTACTTGACACCAATTTTGAGGAGTGTTGTTTGGAAACACAAGAAGCAATATAGCACAGGCCAGAAAAAAATGTCATAGGCATTCAAAAGAAAGGGAAACCACATCCAGATGAGGGGTATCATACACAGAACCATGTAAACTTTTAAAACATTCTCAAAGAAAATCAGCTCTGGAGTCTCTATGTTCATTCTGTGAGCAGTTTAGAGGGAGATGTTGTGAAGGGCCTCTAAGGACAAGTTATGATCAGTGTCTGGCCTTCATGTCAGAGTGCAGGCAGACCCAGCCCAGCCCAGATGCCTGAGGTTTAGGCAGCACAGGCAGGGAGCAGCACACAGGCTCATAGGTATTGGAGGGCTAACAACAAGAAGGAAGTGGAATCCACTAGAGTTGTGGCAATGTGTTATTGCTCAGTTATAGCTCCTACAAAGTTTCCATGGAAGAGGTATGCAGTAAGAGAGGTTGTGTCATGAAGGATGATGCCAGGAACATGTTTGATGTCACATACAAACATGAATAAAGCCAAGCACATCACAGAGATTGGACAGCAAGTGGGCAATGGGTGAGGACAAACTACCTGGAATACTTGAGATAAAATGGAAAGGACACAAATCTAGAGCCAGACAGACCTGGGTTAGAATCCTGGCTCAGTTCTCTTAGTTGGGTTAGCTATCAACCAGCTACCAACCTGTCTAACTGCCAGTGTGCTTGTTTATAAAAGCCAGAGAGTAAGATGATCTAACTAGTGGGTCTCCTATAGGATTAAGGAATACTTTAGGAAAAAGCTTATTGATATCTGATACATAGTAGTTATCATTCTTTGCTACTTTCTCTCATATCAAATCTGTTGCCTGGGCCTTCTTGCCTCATCCCTGAAGCCCCTGCATAAATTCTGGCTTGGGGCTGGGCCATGACTTTCAGGTTTCAAGGCATCTTAGCAATGGGGATGAGCCCTCCAGGAAATACACAGCTTACCCTTTTTTGTCCTTCTCTTCAAGGAGTTCAATGAGCAAATTCAACATATTAAGGTTCTTGAGGAGGGAAGCAATTCTAAAAGAGTGAAGACAGGATAAGTTTTTCTTCATTTTTAAAGACTGGGGGAAAAGCAATAAAAAATACAGAATTTCACAACAAAATGATACGAAATTAACAATGGTTATTATATTGCCTATGGTTATCTTCAAAGTAGTTGCTTTGAAGATTACCAGACACGGGCATCCAAAACTGATCAAACAATATAAGTGCTAAGTGTTCCTTTCCATTTACCTACAAAAGCCTCAAGTTTATATTTCTTTATAGTTGAGTAGTACTCCACTGCATAAAAATATCACATTGTTTTGAATCCTCTCCTCAGTTGATGACCATGTAGGTTGTTTCCAAGATTTAGCTACAATAAATTGTGTGGCTATAAACATGGGTACACATGTATCACTGTGCTATGATGTTTTCAGTTCTTCTGGAAAATATCCAGGAGGAGAGTAGCTTGGCCAAATGGGACCTCTAATCCTAGTTTTCTGAGGAATCTTCACGTTGATTTCCACAGTGTTTGCACCAGTACACACTCCCACCAAAAATGGAGAAAGTTCTTTTTTCTCCACAGCCTCATGAGCATTTGTTTTGTAACTACTCAGCATTGGATTTCTGCCATCAGGCCATATGAATGAGTGGGATGATGACAAAGAGGTATAATATGGGTACACAGTGACAACCAAGTAGGCAATGATTGGAAATAATCACCTACCAGCCGTAAGATCAAAACACAATGACAAAGTTGGGTAATTTGGAGTCATTTGATCTGATGAACATTAGGCTGCTGAAAAGACTGAATGTATTTTCCCCAGAAAAACTTGCAAGGGAAGCAACACTTTTCCCTGGAGAGGACAGGAAAATGTACTCAGTACCCCATTTCTCTGCAAAGCTGAGAAATGGAGATAAATTCCCAATAAGAAAGTGCATGTCCATGAAACTTTTAAAATACTAAGAAATGAAACAAATATTTTAAAGGCTAGAGAAGGCACAATGTGGAGTTCTCCTACGGAACTAAAGCAGCTGGCACTGGATGCGTGACCATGGTGATAATAAAAGACAAAATGCAGGTTTCGGACAAAAGCCTTGCTTACTGTGGTCCCAGCGACCAACTGAAACAGGTGAATCCTGAGACACCTGGCACAGATCCTAAGGCTCATGGCCCTACAACAATAGTCAGCAGATGCTTATTTCTTTCCATTGAAGGGAAGGGGAGTGTATCAAGGATCAATTACATAAACTGTAGACATTATTATTTTTAGAGTGTGCAAACAACTCATATGATATGAAAGCAGCAAGCGTGAGATGCTGTAGTTACCCTTCCTAGATACAATTACCTAGAAAATTTAGAACAAAACTAGAACAACAACAAAAAATGCTTAAGTTATTAAAGCTATGGGGCTAAATTCTTTGAACTAGTTTAAGGTTAAAAGTATTTATTATGTCCTACTTTATGTCAAGAGGAGAAAATGAATAACTTAATACTGACCATTGTCCTTGATGAGGCTATAAGAGGTTATAGAACATGCATTTTTAAAAAGTTCTAAGAAGGGCCAGCCAGTTATCTTAGCAGACTAAAAAGCCTTAGACAGCAACTGAGACAGTGTGGTAGTCCGTGCCTGTAATCCCAGAGCTTGGGAGGCTGAAATCAGGAGGATCACTACAAATCCAATCTGTGTAGTGAGACCCTGTAAGCCCTGTAAATACATTTTTAAAAAGTCCTAAGAGTTGTGATATAAATCACTAAAAAATGCCAAGCAAGTGAAAGGGAAAAGAATCTCCTCTATACATTTCTACTCAAATGGGTCAAATAGTAGGAGGAAGGAACAGGAGTGGAAATATCTACAGCAGTGATGGTGAGCCAAATAACAGACAGCAACCCCAAACCCACTTTGTTATCACAAAGGGCTAACACGTCAATTAAACCTGAACAATGAGATTTTAGTTTAGCAAAACCACTACTACAGTAGCATCTCATGTATTAAAAGAAAAACATAACATCTGTGCCAGAGGTTTAGCACTGTTGATCTATAGGACACTACAGTCACTGGCCTGTATGAGACAAGATGACAGGGCCAAACTCATGGCACAAGGTGACATCTGTGGGTGGTTTCATACCTAGGTAGCAGCAAAATTGCAAAATGGGCATTGGAAGAATGGTAAGCAGGAATTTGAAAAGGGAAAATGAACAGGTATAATATTTTCATAACCCAATATTGGAGATAAAGATAGAAAATATATTTCTTTTGGGGGGGTTTCACATTTATTACAACATATTTGTAGTACATAATAATTACATTCATTGTAGGGGATTAGTACATGTACACAACACATTTCCACTGCCTTCACCCTACCTTTACCACACTTTTATTTTTAGGAAAATGTATTTCAGTGTTGGTTTTCAAATAAAATCCTAGCATGAAGACAACTTCTGGACCTAGAAGCATGAACATGGTGTGAAGAAAAATTTCAGGGCTGAGGGTGTAAGTTGATACTAAACTGCTTGCCTAGCACAGTACTGCAAGACTCTGGATTTGGGCTCCCATGCTGCAAGAACTCTGGAATTTTGTTTCAAGTCTTCTGAAATAAAGAACCCAAGACTTCTACAGAGTGGTAAATAAAACATACTTGGGCTGCAAGCAACACCCTTGGGAGGCAGAAATGGGTAAACCCAGAGCAAATGTTGCCCAAGAACTTTCTAACTACAGTCCTTGACAACACATTTGTCCTCTCTTGGCCTCTGTTCTTAGGTCCCGGTTACTTTTGGCTTCTGCAGATGTAAGGCTGCAACAGAACAGTGTCAGGCATGGTAGAGGGCATATCTGAGTGAAGCTAAGAACTAGAGAAAAATTACAGCTAATGCTTAAATACCTGGAGAATGTGTGAGCAGATTGGATGAAATTTCTGACCTCCCTTCTAAGGACAAAGGACAAAAGATTGAACAGTAGACCTAGTTATCCTTCAGAGCTGGATCTGTGGTTAGTGCATGGATTTACATGTTGGTTTTAGGCATTCACTTGCTGATAATTTTACGTTCATTCACATCATCATTTCACTTACTGACCCAACACTCTATCAATGCATCTATTTAAAGGATTTTCTTAGAAAGATAACTCTCACATCCATATCTAGCTAATGGATACAAAAATGCTGAATTCTACCAAGATGCTCAAAAATTAGTAGAGGGGTTAGTACAGCTGACATTTATTGGTGGTTTTCTAGGAACTAGGCATTACTGATAATTTCCTTAATGCTCACTATAAGTCAATACAATGAGACTGTTGTAACACAGTCTTCCTCATGAGGAAATTAAAGTAAAAGGGGTGATATAATTTGCCTAAGTTCCTGGAAGAAAAGCTGATTTGGAGTTAAGTCTGCAACTGGCCAACACTGGAAAACAATTGCGAAGTCATTCCTTCTGTTTGCCTGGCCTATTTTCTCCTATGTTACCCGGCATATTGCTTTTTACTCTGATCACTGAATGTTTCAGTCTGGGTCCACTGAGTAAAAAATAAATAAATAAACATAAAAACAACTTTAGATTGTTTACACAGCGGGAATTTAATATTCAGGTTAGTCACACAAGTTTGGGAGAGCTCATGATGCCAGGTAGAGGAAGCTAAATCCAAGATGAGCAGCAGGTGGAGTCTTGAGGGACACAGCTAGAGGGCAGCACTGCCAGAAGTAAGAAATGAGAGTCAGAGCCAGAGTGTCAGGAGGAAGATGCCAGGCAAGAGCTGACCTGATACAACAGGAACCACAAAGAGCAAGTAGTCAGTGAGAACTGGACTCAGAGGAACACAGCCATTATCCAAGGCCTTTTTCAAGGGAGCAGATGACAGCTTGTTGTTGCGCATGACCTCGCCAGCAAGGAGACGCAACACACAGCTCTCCCTTCAGCGGTTTATTCAGGCCCCTAATTACAAGCTTCTTCTCTCTCTAATCCCCCAGCCCTTGGCTAATATATACTCCCGAGCCCAATCCCAGTGCGCCACGTGGGGATCGCCCATGGGTCCAGCATATGCAGAAGCGAATCATGACTGCAGCCCTGGCCATATAAGGAGTTGTTGTGCACAGAGAACGCTCACCCATGGGGGGTGGAAGGCGGAAACCAGCACCATCTTGTAGGCGCGGTCCTTCGCAGCTCTCCACAGTTCCCCCTTTTTGTTTTGCAACAGGCAAGGGCAGTGGTCCGATCTCTGCTGTGCAAAGGCTCTGTAGCATTGTGGTCCAGGCGTTCTCCGCCCAGAGACAATGTGACTTGCCCGATACCCGTTTTCTGCAGAGGTGGGGAGTTTAGGGCATCAAACCCACATGCAATCAGACGTACCCTTCTTGGCCTTCCAGCTCCACTGGGTGCCAAGTGCAGTGCTTTGCCTCACAGCCTGTGCTACTTGGCTGGCTACTTGGCCAGGGTGGCCAGCCAAGCACCGGGGGACTGTCTGATCTCGGCGGCCGCAAAGGCTTGGGCTATCATGACTGCATCCCGCCACCGCTGAGACCTCATGTGACAGATACACCACAAACACGCCAGGGAGAGCAGCACTATCATGACAGTCAGGGCCCCCACTCCCGCCCATTCCTTCAAGTGGCCCATGGCTTTTGTGAGTAAGGATGCTAGTCCTTCTGCAAATCCGGTATCCATGCGGGTCAAATTCACTGCAGTGATCACCACTCAATTGCTCCAGAAGGGCGTCAACGGTACTATTCCACTGTCCTATAAGGTGGGCCGAGAGCTGGCGAGACAGATTAGCTGCACGAGTGAAATTCTTAAACTGCACGCTAGTGATACATAGCCCAGGGTATTTCCATTCACAGCCAAGCTGTGCCACCTGCCAAAGGACATCTACTTGTTCTTGAATTAAATCAAGCCTTTGGTTGACTATCAGGAGTCCCCCCTTCAATTGTGCATTAAGCTGTAGTTGAGTGTCCAGGGCTCGCGCCCTCCACGTTCCCAAAGACCTTCCCTGCGGACTCTTTCATGTGGGCCACAAAGTCTGAGAACGTCTCAGTAGGGCCCTGTATGATCTTAGTGAGGTTGCCTCCCACTTCCCCTCTATTTGGCAAGGATTTCCACGCCCTGATGGCAATCTCATTGATTTGCGCATAGACCTGAGCTGGATAACCCATCTGCTGATTAGCAAAACGACCTTGACCTAACAGCATATCTCTATCTTGATTGGCAGCTGCTTCCTCACCTGCAAACTCAATTAGAAAGGTTCTCCAATCAAGATATTGCCCAGGGCTCAAGCACGCTCGGGCTACACCACTCCAATCCCCAGGGGTCATGCAGTAGCGGCTAAAGGCTTCCACCTGGGAGACAGTGAATGCGGCTGAAGTTCTGTCGGTTCTAACAGATTCAGCCAAGGACTTTATCGTCTTGAAGTCCAGGGGAT
>NW_004524735.1:4033944-4051894 GCF_000260255.1 Octodon degus | reverse complement strand
CCATCTTGTAGGCGCGGTCCTTCGCAGCTCTCCACAGCTTGTGTCCTCCTTCCACTTCCAGTACCTCTGTGGGTGTCCTCTCTAATCCACGCTGCCCGGGAGCCAGACTACAGGTATTGTCTGCAAACAGTAAGGCAAGCATCTAATTTTTGACAGATGTTTGGGATAAGATGCAGACATGCAAATTCTTGAAAGTGACTGTCGTCTTTCCCTTGGAGGGCAGTCAGCACAAGTGGCACGGAGGTAAGCTAGGAAGCAATCAGGAAGATGGTGCCTGGAGAACCTGAATGCCTACATCTACTCAAGTATGTATGTTGTAATCTTAAGGTCCTGGGATGTGTGACATTTGAGGAGTTATTAGATCATGAGAGAGAAGCCCTCAGAAGTTGAATTAGCAAGTGCGTAAAACTGACCCAAGATTTAACTATGAAAATTTGTGCTGCTATAAACATAGGTGCACATATATCACTGTGGGATGATGTTTCAGTTCTTTTGGGAAAATACTGAGGAGGGTTAAGTGGGAAAAAAAGCTAATCCTAGCTTTTTAAGGAATCTCCACAATGGTTTCCATAGTGATTGTGATACAGGAAAGTAAAACTGGTCTCAGGTGGGTGACCTCCAAACAGTACAGGGAACCTCCAAACGACATAGGGAAAAACGATCTCTGGACCTGACCTGCACGAGTTTGTGTTCTCTAAAACCGAAGAATGAATTTTAGGAACAAAGTTATGAGCAGAATATATTTATTGAGAGAAAGAAGGCTCCTGTCCCGAGAGAGGGACAGGAGGGGGCCCCTGAGTGGTAGTTCCCCGGGAAGCTGTCTCTTCCAGGGACTTTATAGTGTAAAACTTTGTGGGGCTAAGGTAGAGAGAATGGGAACTTGCTTAGGTGGGCAGGAGGTGGGACAAAACTATGGTCAACCAATGGGATTACAAGCACCATTGCTCAGGTAAAACTGATTAAATCCAGTATCAAATGGGAAAGCGAGTCACATAGCAAGCAGGCATGAATATGGAACAGAGTCTTTTCCTGTTGGAGGTTGGAATGCGGGACAGGGTCTCTTTCTGTTGGGGGTTGGGCTAGTGACTCACTTGAGTCTTTCCAGGTGATTGATACCTATTTAGAATATCAATCCCAGGTGCTACTCTTTTAGCATTTGTTTGGCCTTTAGGCCTTTAGGTCTGGTTCACAGCAGGAGCATCTGCCCCTCCAACAGTTGTAAGGCATCTCATCTTCTGTGCTGTCTCCTTCGAGGGCCTGGCCCTGTCTGACTGCCTATAACATTTCTATCTAACTTGGCTGCCTAAAACAATTGTACAATCTTGGAAGCAACCCAAATGCCCATCAACTGAGGAACAGATTTTTAAAAAGATGTGGTATTCTTTTACAATGGAGTTTTACTCAGGTATATAAAGATAACCTTGATGTTTTTATAGGTAAATAGAAGCAAATACAGACCATACTCCTAAATGAAACAAATCAGACTCACGTGTCAACATCATATTGTCTCAATAGTGTAAGAACTTGAAAGAGTGAATAGAATGCAAAAGATGCAATAGACACTGTGAAAGAAAAAGAAACTGATGAAAGGGGGGAATGGGAAGAGGGAAAGAAGAAAAGAAAGAAAGAAGTAAGGGAAAAGTATATGTATTTACATAAGATAGCTTGGATAATTGTATTATTGATTTCTGCTGGTCTATTGAAAGGAGCAGTCAATGCTTAATATTTTTTGCTCTTTGCTTCTTAAATTTTCTTTTTGACTAACTTTTCATGCTTATATCTAGTAATTTAAGCAACTAACTTGAAGACAAAAATATGTGATATAACAAGCACTGTTGAATTCCTTTGATTCTATTTAGTGAAATCTGTATCATTTCTAAATTTCATTCTCTTAAAAAAAATCTGACCCAAGAGAGCTGGTTTGCTCCTGTCCTGTGGGAGTTCACATCAGGAAGTTGGTGTCTATGAACCAGGGTCTTTATTAGATAGTGAACATGGCAGAGCCATGAAGTTGAACCTCCAGATTCCATAATTATGAAAATTAAAATTCTGGCCTTCATAGGGCACCCCATTTATGGTAGGTATTTTGTATTAGCACCGCTAAGGGAATAAGGCAACATCTTTGTTGAAACTTAATGACCTAAAGAAGGAAGATTTCATTTCCAGTGCTACAGCTAGCAATTCTATGTTAAGAACTTCTTTATGTATCATTTCCCTTTGCTCTACTAACTTGTAAAAATACTCTTGAGGAGCAGCTTTATTCATTATAGAACTGATTTATCTTTTAAATAAATATAAATATTACAGTCCATGCAACACTTTGGATAAGCATAAGTTAAACTGAAAAATCAAGGTACCTGAGTGAGAATTAGTTGTATTTGCTCTTGGAGCATGGATAGTTACTGAAATGTCCAAATGTCCGCTGGTTAACTCTTCACCAGTTTCTTAGTATAGAAGAGAGCCTTGGGTATCTAAGAAAGGACTCAGTACAGGGAACCCTCCCCCCACCCCCAGGAAAAGTTATTATGTGGCTACTTTCATACCTTTGACCATCACTGGTAGTGTTGCTGTTATAAAATGTCTTAATTTTAAAAATCTGCAAAAGGTAGCCTTCTGAGCACACTTCTTCCTGGACAATGGCCTGGTACTGTCTTTTCTCCTTCTACTTTCAGGACCTCCAGTTCTGAGTTACAGATCAGCATGGCTTCAATGACTAAGTTCTTGAAGACCTCCAATCCATTTGGTCAGAAGCTCCTATAAAGAATATCATACTGATTTAAGGTTACAGGCTATTTCGAAAAACAACTTAGCTCCGACTGGAGCAGTGATTTGTTCTGTTTGGTGTCTGTTGCATCCCTAGCATGGCATTTTTTCCCCATCCAAAGTTTGCTAAGCAACTGTTATGGCTCTCCATTTCCTTTAGACTATGTAGACAGCCTGAGGATATTTGATATTACTGAGTAATGGGATGAGGAAAGGCTTACACAGCAAATTGGATGGATTTTTGAAACAGGAATGTATTTTACCTTCTTCCCTTGTTTTTTTCAGTCTGACATTTTATGGAAGCCCATAGTATCCATGACTGTAAAGTCTTGCTTGAAGGGCTATGAAGCCACTTTAGTGCTGCTAATGCATATCAGTTGGAACAATCCTATAGGTAGCCCTAAAATACGGGCATATCAGCTTTCTATCTCAGTTTAGAAACAATTGAGAGATAACAAAGAAACCAAGCAGCAATTGTTCATAGATCCTTGTTAGATTATACAGATGAAACTGTTTGGAGACTGTCACATGGGTGTGAATTCACAGCATGCTTCATAAAATTGATGCCCAGAATTAAACAGATTTACTCACCCTGCCTGGGCCAGCACTAGGTCTCCTCCCTCAGATGCAGAGGCTGCCCCTGTGAAATTCAATGCACTGAAGAACTAGACTGAATGCACACTTTCCACTTAAATAAAAAGAGGAAGCAAGGGACCAGTTCTTTTTCTCTATTGACTAATAACATAAGTAAATTTGTCTCCTGGGTAGGAACAGGGAAAGTGTCAGAGAAAGCAACATACCTTGGCATAAAACATACAGGGGGCATTGTGGAGCAATGCTGAAAGATGAACCTTTCAATATATAATGCTGAAGGAATTGGTATATGTACATAAAAAAATGAAATAAACTCTCCCATCTTGCAAGATGGCAGGTGAAAAAACTGAGAAGCCAAACACTAAAGAGAAGAAACCTGAAGCCAAAAAGTCTTCTCCCAGTGGTTCTGGTAAAAAGGGTAAGGTGAAGGCAAGAAGGGGAAGCCCCACTGTAGCTGAGATCCTGTCCTGGTTAGAGGAATTAGTAGATACTCCCGATCTGCCATGTATTCCAGAAAGGTTTTGTATAAGAGAAAGTATACAGCTGCTAAATCAAAGGTTGAGAAGAAAAAGGAGAAAGTTCTTGCTATGATCACAAAACCTGTCAGTGGGGACAAGAATAGAGGTGACATGGTGGTTAAGCTTTGAAAAATGCCTAGATACTACCCTACTGAAGACATGCCCTGAAAACTCTTGAACCATGGTAAGAAATCCTTCAGTTAGCATGTGAGGAAACTTTGAGCTAGCATCTCTTGGTACCATCTTGATCATCCTCACCAAGTGTCACAGAGGCAAGAGAGTGGTCTTCCTGAAGTAGTTGGCCAGTGGCTTGCTATTTGTGACTGGGCCTCTGAGCCTTAATCATGTTCCTCTATGAAGAACACACCAGAAATTTGTCATCACCACCTCTACAAAAATTGATATCAGCATAGTGAAAATCTCTAAACACCTCACTAATGCTTACTTCAAGAAGAAGCAGCTGGGGAAGCCCAGACACCAGGAGGGCGAGATCTTTGACACGGAGAAAGAGAGATACCAGATTTCAGAGCAGCACAAGGTGGATCAGAAAGCGGACTAAGATTTTAGCTAAAATCAAAGCTTTGGGGCTATCAGCGATCCATTTTTGCTCTGACGTGTGGAATTCATCCTCATAAATTAGTGTTCTAAATTTCTTAATAAGAACCTAATTAAATAACTAATACCTTAAAAAATGAAATCAAACAACTTTCTTCATACACAAGAGCAGATTCTGTTTATCAAAGTACAAATATTAGAATATTTTATAATTGGAGAATACAAGTTATAGAGGCATCAAGATGGAAAAGGGAATGAATGTATTTGCTTACATCATAATGAAACTTCTCTCCAAGATAAGACACTTAAGTATGTGAGAAAGCACGTACCCTGGTGAGCACAAGGTCCCCAGTTTGATCCCAATTAACATAAAAAAATAGAAAAAGCAAAAAAAAAAAATCAAACCAGATTTGCTACATGTCTAAGCAAAGAATGTGATAGGATAAAGAAAGAAATTAGTACAAACATTATGGAAATCACTATGTAGATTCTGCAACAAATTAAGATAGAAATTCCGTTCACCCCAGCTGTTTCTCTTCGAGGAACCTTCCTGATCGTGTTCCAGCGATGCCTCGCCCACACTTACTGCAGTTCAAAACAGCTGAGTCTTGGGAACGGCCTATGTGTCCACAAGCTTATGAAGCGCATAAAAGGGTAAGCAGAAGTGCTCACACATAAGTAGTTGTATACAGCGTGGTACGGCTCTGCTGTAAAGAGTAATAAACCTGAGTCACTTGTAGGGAAATGGATGCACCTTGAGGTCATGCTATTAAGGGAAATAAACCAGACACACAAGCTTAAATATTGTATAGTTTCTTTTATATGAGAAAAATTATACCTCAAATAAATGCTCTAATAAGAAATATATAAATGCCCTAAATTAACAATCAAAGACCAGATGAAAATTAAGCACAGATAATAAAAAACAGAGAGATGGATCTTTTGCAAATGGGAACAAGACGCAGATAGGGAGGGCAAGAGGACAGGAGGAGAAGGGGACATAAAAAGTTAAATTAAGACGCATTATGCCACATGACAACATGCCTGGATGAAAGTAATGAGTGTGCCCTGGAAAAACGTACTAATAAAAATTCAAATACAAAAGCGAAGGCAAAATATACAGGGTAATAAAAGGAAAAGAAATAATAGGAAAAAGAGATCAGGAAAAGAATGCTGTAAAAGCTCACTGGGCCTTGGTGTGCCGGGTTGTTAATACGTGTGTTCTATGGCCCAGAAAATTTGGAACTAAGTAACTGGCTGGAGCTACGTGAGCTTATGTGCACGAGGGCCCTGAACGGATGCGAGAGGAGCAGCGCTGCCCAAAACACCTTCCGGTGGGAAGAGGAACGCAAGCCCAACACAACCAGAGTGGGTGGGACTAGAATTCCTGCATGAACAAGAAATGGCCGATGATCTGCACAAGATAGAGATATTTATAAGGAGAGAGATTTGATCAAAAGAAAGAAGATGCAAAATAAAACATACAGAATGATTCCATCTATATATAAATTCAAAATCTGAGAAATAAAATTATGGGGTGCACCTACATAAAATTATCTTAAAATCAAGATAACGTGGGGGGGGTTTGCTGTGATGGGGCTCCGGGCACACGTGACCTGCGCGTCTGCACGGGACTCCAATTGCCCTGGAAGGACTGGGAGGTGGTTTCAGGGCTAGTAAGGCGGTAATTGCTGACCTCCGTGCCCCTAGTGTGGCCTTCTCAGGGCATGCACTTTCTCACGTTCTCTTTGTCACTAGCGCGTGTTTACAGACACAATTACATCCTTGCGTGGAGTTCTGCATGGGCGTAACACGCTTCACTTCTCATCTCTTCTTCCCCTTCCCCTTCTCTCCTCTTGATTTCTTTCACATTTGCAAAATAGACATCTCCCTACTTCCTAATTTCTACCTTTAATTTTGTTCTTTTTTTATATTTTGTGTTTCCCATGTGAGATAAACCTGAGATATTAACGCTCGTGCATCTAATGCGTCTCACCGAGCACTGGGGTCTTGTGGTGCACCCATTTTCTTACAAATGATTCAAATTTATCCTTTTTAATGGCTTTTTGTCCTTTTCTTATCCTTTGAGTATAAATAACACATTTACTTTGTTATGGTGAACACAGAGATTGCTTCCAAGATTTAGGTGTGATAAATTGTGCTGCTGTGAATACAGAAAGCATTTATCACTGTAAAATGTCTATTTTAAATGACTGTTATTTCTAATCCTCTTCCCAAATATAGTAAAAGATGTAGCTATACCCTGCAAATAATAAAATCTGGTACAGGACACAATTGAGGGGACAGCTTCTTGGTTCTGGATGAGGGTAGCACACACTTACAGGCAGATCACCCATTGTTCTGTGATGTCGCGTGGACATGACCAGCGCACCTTTGTGCAGGAGTCAGGTTCTAAGAAGTTTTTAGCTTGCTCTCTTTGTCCCTGTTTATCCAATGCCTCTTGCATCTTCTCCTGCAAGTTTGTTACAGGACACATGTCTTGGTTAGTGTTGTTAGTGTGGAATGTAAATAACTATTCCAATTTCTTGACTTCTGAGTTTAAAAGCCTTGAGTAATTTATCTGTAAATCAGAAAATATTTTAGAACTATGTGATCATAAAGGCAGAGTTTCCCTCATTTCCTGCTCTCCTTATTTAAGGAAATATAGATTTTGTGAGCTGGGAGCAGATCGGTTGGGTAAGAAGCAATTGCTGGATGCTAGTCTGCTTCTGTATCCCTTAGAAGAGCTTGTGGTCTCACTACAAAGAGTCCCTGTGCCTCCTCAATCCTGTGTGTGTGTGTGTGTGTGTGTGTGTGTGTGTGTGTGCACGAGCGCAGGGTCTCACTATGCAGCAGCTTGGACTCTTAGTGATCCTCCCATTTTCAGCCTCTCTAGTTCTGGGATCGTAGGCGTGTGCCACCATGCCCAGACTCCATTGCTGGCTCAGTGTGCCTGGGAGGTGGGGCCGGCGCAGCATGTGGTGCCAGGGATCAAACCTTGGCCCTTGTGCTTGCCTCAACAAGCGTAAAGTCTGCTGAGCTATCTCGCTGGCCCTCCCAGTCCTGTTTGGGACTCCAGCAGCAGACACCCCCGCCATTCCACATGTCACACCAATGGGAAAGCAGTGGAGGAGACATGGTTCTGAGGCATAGCAGGGATTACATCCATGATTACCCTGCTTTACATCCACCTGCAGCCCCGAAGTGACAAAAAATATCACCCAAGTATTCCCTTGCTTATGTAAAGGGGCAGAGAAGCTGCTGAGACAGCCGCATGCCTGCAGGGGAACTTGCCAGCGAATATGGATCGTTCGAAGAAATAGTAAAGTTTGCCTTCTTCTTTGTGTGTTGCCCGCCTGAAGGAAAAGCACTTCAGACAACTTGGGGAAATAGAAATTGCGGAAGATGCCAGCATCAAACAGAAACAAATAAGATGAAAATTGATATCATCTGCAAACGATTGTGTGGGCTTCTTTAGAACTTGCTGTACAGCCCTGAAGGGAAAACAGTGAAGACTGGGCTTGGGGAGCAGAATTAAAAATATGAATTGACAAAGAAAATGGTATTTCAGTTAATCTACTTGGAAGTTCCTATTCACGGTTTTCTCTGTCGGGCACATGGAAGTTTGGAATCAGCAGTCCATCTGAGTAAGTTACGTATTTACTGGAGCTTGAGATCATTAAGATTTTTAACCTGAGAAGCAGTCAACAATTTTCATATTGGTTTCTAGAATTTTTTTTTACTTGACTTCAATGGTTTCTCTGAAGATAGTATTTATGGATTGTGATAAAATGTCTAACCAAGGCTTCCTAAATGGAACCAATGTTTACTTGAGTCATCTTAATTCCAGAAAAGCTTTGCAAGATGGACTTGCCAATTTGGGAATTTTGACAAAGTTTCTTGGTTGATAGGTTTATGATATCTTGTAGTTTCAGCTCCTCACACTTCAGAGAAAATTCCTAGTACTTAACCATTTAAATTTTTGAAAAAAGCAATTAAGGAATAATTTTCCTGTGATGGCATGCATAGTCTTGTCAAATGAATCTACTTTGAGAAAGGCAAAATGAGTGAGGTTTACTTATAATAATGGAAGCAGGTGGCTTGCCCAGTTAGGGTTGAGAGCTGATTATTGAGTCAATATCCCTGTAAGGACATCAGTGGAGAGGGACAATGGGCTGTGCCATTGAGAGCCCAGTGAATTGCCATTTTTTTATTACTTACTTTCTTGCAAATTGGCTAACAGCAGTGAGAGGAAAATTTATGACTGTCTCATATTTCAAAGCATGAAATAAATTGCGCTAGAAAAATGCAGGGAAGCATGGTAGAACATCCGCCCGTATTTATGACTTGAGCTTGGGCTGGAAACACCACATGAAAAAGTTCACAATTCTTTCCGCTTATTTTCCATAGTCATTTGGGCCTCACTTCTTCAATGTTCAGCTGCCATAATTATTTTGTAAAAAAAAATGCATAATTGTATTTTTTTTCCCCTCACAGCACTGAAAATCTAGACTAGGACTCAGATCAATTTGTCACTTATGTAACAAAATATAAACTATTTTCTAGATTTGCATTTCATCCAAAGGGGGGAAAAGTCCTAGACTTGAATTTCTTCAAAAGGAAAACTATCAAGGCACAAGAATGTAACTTCAGAATGATTTTTGACTAAAGATGGTGCTAGTTTTTGAGTAAAACCAGGGTTTTCTTTTCTTTTTTCGTACTTTAGGGAAGGGTCTGCAGGGTGTTCAGGGTCTTACTACTAGCTTGGACTTGTAGTGATTTGCCTATTTACAGCCTCCCAAGAGCTGGGATTACAGGCACGTGCCCCCACGCCCAGTCTCAAATGCAGTCCCTGATCCCCAGGGATCAAACCCCCAGACCTTGCTCCTGCTTTATTCTGCTGAGCTATTTGGCCAGCCCTAAAAACTGGGTTTTCCCCTCTGTCTTTCTTATTTTATCACAGCCTCTCCCCTGCTCCATATCTTTCTTGAAGCTCAGGCAGAGCTCCTGGGTGAATTTCCCTCTGAACCTCTTTTCCCATCCCGCCTTTCTCTTCACAAACTGGATGACTTTGTGTGGCACTGAGTGCCCAGTGCCCTTGAGCCAAGCCAAACAGGTGTTTCTGTGGTTGACACGAGCCCTGGACACAGCTAGAAAGGTTACTTTTGGATTTTGTAAATCCATTTTAGCCTTTAAGTAGGAGAAAGAAGTCCTATCCAGAAAATGAGTGCTTGCTTCAGCAGCAGATATACTAAAATCAGAAATTAATTGATTTCCCAATGACGATAGCTATGTCACTATTCAAAACCAGTTTTCAAACCCAGACTTAGAAGCTGGGAAGCCCTTTTATATCCTCAATCTGTGTAACTAGAAAGACCAAACAAGCTGCCCTTCCTCCTAGGCAGAAGAAATCAAATACAGAAGTTCTTCATTTAATGACCAACCTATTTAATGATTGTTCCAGCTTACTAAGGAGTAGCACTGTTCAGACTACGGTCCACAATTCGGACTTACAACCCAACTTTGTGTGTGTGTGTGTGTGTGTGTGCAGTTCTGTACATCTTGTTTATACAACCTCAGTGTCCTTTTTATGCACTAAACTTTGTCTACACATCATTGTAGTTTTTGCCAATTGTACTGCACAGTACAGCCCTATAGTTTTCTGAAGTATTTATTATACAGTACAATGCTGCATGTGAATTATACAAATAAAAGCAAAATCAAGTTGATACTTCCTTTGACCATTTCTCTGTTTGGAATGTCGTGATGCACACCCTGGATACAGTTCCTAGTTTAGTGACCAATTCATTTAAGGATCAGTTTGTAGAAGATTGACTCGGCCCTTTAATGAGGAATGCTGCAGCATGCTTCACTTGCTTCTTCCTGCGACATATAAACACCTTTTCCATTTGTTTGAAGTTTCACAGTTGCTAGAGCATTTTCAAATGTGCATACCAAGCAATCAATACTTTAAAATCACAAGGTATCTTTCCAAATGCAAAAACTTAGGGCATATCACCAAGGAACCAGTTGTTTTGTAATTTAGACCTTTCTTTCTTTCTTCTGTCTTTTTTTTTTTTTTTTTTTTTTTCTGAGTACAAATGATACAGAGAGAAAAACTGGTCTCAGTTGGGTAAACTCCAAACAATATAGGGAACTTCCAAACGACGTAGGGAAAAATGATCTCTGTACCTGACCTGCACAAGTTCATGTTCTCTAAAACTGAAGAATGAATTTTAGGAACAAATGGAGGTTATGAGCAGAATATATTTATTGAGACAAAGAAAGCTCCTGTCCGAGAGAGGACAGGAGCGGGGGCCCAGTGAATAGTTCCCCAGGAAGTTGTCTCTTCCAGGGACTTTTATAGAGGAAAACCATGTGGTGAGGCGGGTCTAAGGTGGTGGAGAAGACATGAGAACTCGCTTAGTTGGGCATGAGGTGGGACAAGACTATGGTCAACCAATGAGATTATAAGCACCATTGCTCAGGTAAAATTGATTAAATCCAGTATCAAGTGGGAAAACGGGTCACGTAGCAAGCAGGTATGAACACAGAACAGGGTCTCTTCCTGTTGGGGGTTGGGCTAGTGACTCATTTGGCCTCTTTCAAGTTGATTGATACTATTTAGGATATCAATCCCTAATGCTCATCCCTAAGGAAGTATGTAGCTGTGCTTCCTCTTTTTGTCTGGGTCTTCAGGTGTGGCCCATATGGGAGTGTCTGACTCTTCCAAGTTGCAAAGTCACCTTGTCTTCCATCTTGTCTCCTTGAGGGCCTGACCCTGTCTAACTGCCTATAATATTTCTATCTAACTTGGCTGCCTCCAACACTATCATCTAAGTATGTTTATCTAAACAATTTCAAACACACACCCATACCCTATAAACGCATTAAGTAGAACTTTGTCAGGGATAGCTGAGTATCCAACTCTTAATGCTATTCTATATGGAGTACAAAATAACCTCTTATCTGAGTTCACTTGCATGTGTCTAAAAAAGATTTATATTTGCTAATAGAAAAAATCATTAAGATGCTTTGATAGAAGCATCAGTAATCAACTTAGAGATTGTATCTGCAACATTTTCTACTTTTGTAAACAATAACTTGTTCTTAGGTAAGTTGTATTTTTAGTCAGTTTTATGAAATAACTGCTGCAGATTTATTCAGTTTGGAAGGAAACACTGGCTTTAATTTGGTTTTCTATTCCATTTACAAATTAGCTTAGAGGCGTAGATTCCTCATTCAACTTACTTGGGGTTTAAGAAAAACTATCTTCACACCTGAAAATCTTGTATGAAACAGTAAAAGCAATGTGGATTTAAAATCTTTATATTATTGCTCAGTGCATGTATGTAATAAAATTAATGTAAGTGAATGTTTATAAACATTTCAATATTTTAAAGTATGTTCCTTTCTTGAAAGACAAAGATGTAAGAATCTTGAATTTCCTTGCTAGAAAGTTTTTTTCCTCGATGATTCCTTTTAGGCTTACTTTGGTATTCAGGATCCCTAACTATAAACATAGTTATTTGTTTCTACATTCTGTAAAGATAATTTCCCCAGTAATGGTGTTTGACTATGTTGCTCCAGAGTTTTAGGGTGCCACCCACATTTAGCAAGCTCCTTATTAATTTCTTTATCCAGTACTTTACCCAGTGACAGGCAGATATTACACATAGAATGATCCACTCTGTGAAGATTTGAGTAGCCTGGTTACAGAATGCAGAGCACAAGGCATAATTTTAAATAAAATTGATAAGCTCCTAGCTAATCTTATCAAAAAGGGAAAAGAAAAATTCAAATACAAGCAATAAGAAATGAAAGGGTGTAATTACCACAGACTCAGTGGAAATTCAGAAGATTATCAATAGCTACTTCGAGAATCTTTACTCTTACAGAATAAAAGACAAAGAAGTAATGGACAAATTCCTAGAAAGGTACAAATTACCAAAACTGAATCAAGAAAATATAACAACTCTCAATAACTCAACAACAGCCAATGAAATACTAAATGTAATAAAAAAATACCACCCCTACCAACAAAGAAAAGTCCAGGTCCTGATGGTTTCACAGCTGAATTATACAAGAAATTTACAGAAGACATTATCCCTATGGTACTCAAACTCTTCAGTGAAATTAAAAAGGAAGAAATCCTCTGAAAATCATTCCTGGAGGCAACTATTATGTTGATACCTAAACCAGGCAAAGACACAACTAAAAAAGAGAAATACAAACCAATATAGCTCATGAACATAGATGCAAAAATCCTCAATAAAATCCTAGCGAATAGAATACAGCAAATAATCAAGAAGATCATACACCATGACCAGGTAGGATTCATCCCAGGGATGCAAGGATGGTTCAATATTCGAAAATCTGTCAATGTAATACACTATGTCAATAGAGCGAAAATTAAAAACCACATGATCATCTCTATTGATGCAGAAAAGGCTTTTGACAAATTCCAATACTCATTTATGTTCAAAGTCCTATAAAAAATTGGAATAGATGGCTTCTACCTCAATCTGATAAAAGCCATCTATGACAACCCAATGGCTAACATAATTCTAAATGGGGAAAAACTGAAATCATTTACTCTCAGATCTGGTACAAGACAAGGATATCCTCTATCACCACTCCTATTCAATATAGTTCTGGAATCATTATGAGAGCCATTAGACAAGAGAGAAAAATAAAAGGAATAAGAATAGGTGAAGAAGAAGTTCACCAAGCACATTATATCTAAGATGTTTGATATTCAGATAGTGAGGATAAGCTCAACTGCCTATGTTGCAGGGTAATAATAATAAGCTTCTGTTCTGGAGGGTTAACAATCTAAGTTTGCAGACCAAAAATTGGAGAAAAAGAAGGGCTACTAGGACAGCCAACATTTTGGAACTAGCCTTTCATGCTCAGTGAGGACGCAGGACATAGGAGAACCTGTACTATAACATCATGTAACTCAGTTGGGTCCCAAATTTTCTTATCAAGGAGATTATGGGGCCACAGAGCAATGTGATCGATGATGTAGAGTGTGCCTAAGAAGAGTCACATGGAGAGAAAACATTCTCTCAGGCTTTCACAGAGAGCAAATTTGTCAATCAATGGCCGTGACTCATCCAGATGGCTGACACTGACAAAAGATCTACAAACTGTGGTACAGGGTTTCAGGATAAATCCTGAGGTGATTTGACTGACCTTGTCAGTAACAAAAGTTACATTTCTTGTTATATAGGTCTTGCTTTATCTTGGTCTTAACCATCCAGCAGAGAAGTATATAAATGAAGTATAAAAAGTGAAGCCATATTTATATGCTGAGCTGTTAAAGGTAACTTCTGACATTGCCAGTCCTAGGGAAAACCCACTACTATTATGCACTACTGGACTATATTGGAATATTTTGCTGAATTTATGCACCTGCAATATTTAAATAACAATGGAATAGCCATCTCTGACAAAATTAAACAAAAAAAGGGATACAAATGAAGGAACATTTGGTATCTGTATATACAAAATAGGATAGATATACAGCTACTTTGTGTTAATTCAGTGAGAAGAAGGAATTATAGTGTTTGGGCTGGATATAATGTCTGCATCTTGTACTATGAATAAACACTATGAAGACAATAATATGCAATATATTAATTATTGAAACTGTCCTAATGATCACTTTTGAAACTGTTGCATTGCTATTTGATTCTCAATAAAATTATTTAAAAAATAAAACATTTTATTTGGATCATGCAAAAAGAAAAAGAAAAAAAGAAAGGAGATTACCTCAAGCGACACTGAAGTAGAGAAGAACACTGCACATTTAGGTGCATTACTGCATAAGTCTTCTCTTATGTCTTCTGTCACAATGTCTTCTCTTCCCTTCTCTGCTTTCTTTTGTATTTCATTGCACCTTTTCCTCCATGGCATCCTCTCTCTCTCTGTCTGTCTCTGCCTCTGTCTCTCTCTGTCTCTCTTTCTGTCTTTCCCTGTCTCTGTCTCTGTATTTCTATCTCTCTGTCTCTGTCTCTCTCATATTTATTTTTACATAACGATCAGTTACTAAGTTGCTTGCTATTTCCCTGAAACTTTCACTTTATCTTGCATTTTACAGCTTGCGTGTGATGAAGGAATATTTTTTACCTAAAGTTTATTTGAATAGCTTTCTCACTTTACCTTGTCACACCAGACTTACAGTGTGTCTTTAGCCAGAATCTTCAAGTATCATTGGCCATTCAGCTATGGTTTTATAGTAAAATCCAAACTATTTTCTAAATGTATCAGTATAGTTACACCAGCATTATGAAAACATATGTGTTTTTATAGCTCAGTGATGCCCAACCAGAATTGATGTTTCTGTTCCTTTCCATGATCAGTATATGTTTGTTCTACATGATCACTATGTGGCCCCTGGGAAATGGATGCACGTCACAGTTTGATCACTTTGCTCCTCCTTCCTCCCCTGTGTCCCCTGCTCCTCCATTCCATAGGTCTTCTGCCATCTCCACAAAGTGTGTCTTCCGGTTTCTTGCCACCTTTCTTTCATTCTGTGCTTCAAATTATTTTCCGGATCTCTCATATTAGAGAAATCATGCAATTTAGTCTGATTTATTTCATTTATTGTCATGGTCTCAAGATGCATCCATTTTTCTATAAATAAGTCAAATTTATCCTTTTCATTAGTAATATGAATATACATACCACATTGTCTTTCTCTCCCCTGGTGATAGGTAAAACAGCCACTTCCGTAATTTAGCTACTGTGAGCTGCATTGTTACCGCATGTGTTCTGCGTGCCTCAGTGGACACTTGGCTGTAACTGGAGAGATTTGTGGTTAAGGTCTCATGCCTGGGGGAGAGACCACCCACACATAGTGCACACAGGCTAAGGAGGTTGCTTTATGCATTGAACAGTGACTCTCCACCAATGAATTATCCAAAACTAAGGAACTATTCTAGCCCGTAGTACGATCACTCGTGTTCTTACTCCTAGTTATATACATTTTACTGATTTTCCACCCAACTTATTTGAAGAATATAATACTCTGAAGGCAACCCTATGTCACCATTAAAGTTTACTACTGTAAACTTAGGGTGCCAATAATCTTTATCAAGAGTATTTACTGAAATAGACTAGACATTGTAAAATAAAGGCTTGTCAGCACATTTTAAGGGTGCAATCACGGAAAATGTTCTCTTGTAATGTAATCAAACTGGAAATCCATAACAGCAAGATAAGTGAATCCAAAAGCTTAAAGCAATAATGATCTATAATTGCCAATGGAAAAAAGAAATGACAAATATGAAATATTTCAAAAGACCAATAATGAAAATATGACATATCGGGCCAGCTTGATAGCTCAGCTGATTAAAGCACCTGCTTAGGCAGAAAGAAGCAGCTGGGGTTTGATCCCTGGTGTGCCATGCTGGTCCCATCTTCAGGGTGCACTGAGACAGCAATTCAGACTGGGTGTGGTGGCACACGCACTTGTTATCCCAGCACTTGGGAGGCTGAAAACAGGAGATCACTACGAGTCTGATCTACATTGTGAGACCCTATGCACTCTGTCCTAAATACACACACACACACACACACACACACACACACACACACGACATATCAATATAAAGCATTGCCTAGTGGGAAAATTATAACTTTAAAAACATATGTTGAAAAGAAAGAATAAATGAAGAAAATAAATGTACATCCATCTGAGCAAGTCAAACTATATATGCACAGTCCTAAATAAAAAGTTACACATGAAATCCCAGGATATATAAAAATGCTAATACACAAATGAGTGAGTATATTTCAAGAATGCAAGATTAGTTTAACATTTAGAAATAATATAATTCAGTGCATTAACATAAAAGTAAGAAAAAATATAAGATCAACTTAGTCTAGAAAACACATTTTGAATATGAAAGTCAATGCCTGTTGAAAATTTTAGAATAATAACAATCTTCAGTACACTTGAGCTTGATGGGAAGGGTTGTTTTCTAAATATATTTATTTATTGGAAACAGGGCACGCGGTATCAGTCTTTCAGTGATCCGGTCTTGCTATGCAGTTCAGTCTCGAAGTGATCTACCTGTCTCAGCTTCCCCAGCATTGGAATTACAGGCGAGCACCAGCATGCCTGGGCTTGGTGGCAGGCACAGCGTGCCTGAGGTTCTGGGGCTGGCAGGACGTGTGGTACAAGGGTTAAAACTCAGCTCCTTGTGCTTGCCAGGTAGGCGCTCAGACTGCTGAGCTACCTTCCTAGCCCAGTAGGAAGTTCTTTAGTCTGACAATGAATAGCTATTTTTAAAAAGTTCATGTCATGGTTAATAGAGAAAATAATGAATACTGTCCCTGAATTTGGAAACCCGTGAAGTGCATCCTGACATCCTTGTCACTTTTTTTTTTTTTTTTTTTTTTTAATTTTAGGGAAGCGTCTAAAGGATGTTCAGGGTCTGACTACTAGAGCGGACTCATAGTGATCTGCCTGTTTGCAGCCTCCCAAGAGCTGGGATTACAGGCACATGTGCCACCATGCGCAGTCTCAATCGCAGTCTCAGTACGCCCCGGAGGTGATCCTTAGTCACTTCTAGTGCAGCATATGCTCTTTTGTTTCCTTGCTTTTTGGAGAGATAGTCTCGTGTTTCCCTCTGTAAACCTACTTTATAGCCAATTTTCAGACAAGTTGCAAGTAACACTGAGTTATTTTTGATCTTAGTGAATTCTAAAATAATCAGATGAATAGGTAATATTCTTCTTGATTTTAATACTGGAAAATTCTTCTTTACTCTTGTACTTAAAATGGAAAGAGTAAATGGGCTGGAATTAAGTATTTTATTTTGTATTTCTAATGCTTCATGAATACATTCCTGAGAAGCCGGCTCATTTAAGTGCTCCTAAATTCCTTAGTGCTATGCATTTCCTCAGATAGTAGAGCAAGGCTGAAGAATTCAACAAAAGCCCTTTCAAAAAGACCATGGCAGAGGTGAAGGGGCAGTCTTATTCCCTTGGTTCCATTACTGGAGTTATTGAGCTAAGAAAGCACAAACTAAAGACCAAAAAATTCTTGGTTGGGAACTATTGAAAAATTCGTTGACTGTGTTGTGTTCTTCCTCTTGTTGAATCTAATTACTGTGAATGATGTGAGGCACTTGTAATGTTTTCTCAGCAGACACCAAAACCATGAAAATGAAGAAAGTAGATGTCAAATGAAACCGATAAGAGGGCGCCCGGCAGCAGTGGTAGTCTACATGTACGTTGACCCTACAAAAACAACGCATGAATCATGTTTATGTATTTATTTATTTATTTTGTTTTCTCCATCTCTTCTTTATTTTATTTTATTTTTTTATTTTCAAATCAAATTGGTAGGACAGTTTCAATAATTAACACATTGCATGCTATCTTCCTAGTGGTTAATTGCTGTACAAGATGCGGACATGATATCCTATTTACAAACATCATTAGAACAAATCCCTCTATTCATTAAGAGAATGTTAACTATATATCTATCCTAACCACTTTGAATA
>NW_004524735.1:4023464-4033524 GCF_000260255.1 Octodon degus | reverse complement strand
GAGAGAGAGAGAGAGAGAGAGAGAGAGAGAGAGAGAGAGAGGCTTTTGCATCCTAAATTTATTGTCTTTTTCTCCAAATTTGGTGGAGAGGACTCCAAGTGCATCGGAGCAGGCCTGGCAACACGGTGAAAAGCTACACAATAAACTGAGGTAGTTGTTTAAGTAACTTAGCATTCTCACACAGGCATGAAGAGTATTGCTTTATTGTCTTCTATAAGATTAAATAGCAGCTGAGTCAATGTTTTTAGTCTATGGGTAGAATTTTTTTTTTGTATATTTACAAAAATTGAATGCTACATAACAATAGAAAGAATTTCACTAGTGTTACATAGAGCCTCATAGATGGACCCAGAGAACCCGATATTTAGCAAAGTAAACTGGACACAGAGTAGCCCTTTTTACTTGTGACCATTAATCATGATATGTCAGAGATGATTGGCATATAGACCAGCAAATGAGGAGGGAGAACTCACCTGGATGATGGAGGCATCAACCAATAAGTTTATAGCTAACGGAAATGAAAAAGAAAGAAGGAAGACATCAACCTGTCTTTGAAAAACTTCTTTCTACTTGGGCAAGTGCATGTTTTGATGCTGCTGTTGCCTGTTCAAATGAGACTCTGGCTTCTTCATCTTTCAATGCTGCCTCACACCAGGAACTCTCCCAGGAGATTCCAAGCCTTCAGCCTAGCACCAGTGCTACATTCTTTTTTAGGCTTCCAGCTTCTCGGACTGAGTCACCAGTGAACGCTCTGGCTGTCTAGCAGGGGTCACTGTGCATGTTCTCGCTTCAGAACAGGTAAGCCTGCCTAAAAGTAAATCTACTTGCATAGACATATGTTACATAGACATAATTATGTGGCGCTAAGTCTCTAGAGAATCCTAGCCAATGCACTACTGTTCCATCTATGTGAAGCTCTAAAAGAGGCCAAAATAATTCAAGAGAAGACAATCAATATATTAGCTGCATGTAGAGGGCTGGACAGAGTGGTGGCAAAGTGTCTCCCGCCAGCATCTGATACTCTGATAAATCTAGATGTAAAGAGGTGTGCTGACAGCATGACTCTGAGAGAAACAAAGACCCAGTCTGTAGCACTTGTGCATTTTTATTTGATGTTAGTATTTCTACTATACCTAATTTTAAACACTCAGTGATTGAATAGCTGCTTGCAGAATTTATGAATATTTAGTAATTGGCCTTTACAAGCTGGTTCTAACACAACAACGAATACCGCGGAGCACAACTAACTGCCAAATCTCATCAAACTGTACTCTGAAGATCTGGACATTTCCCAGGGTGCAAATTATTCCTTAATAAAAAATAATGTGAAGAAATAAGAACTGAGCAGCTCTACAAGACAGCCTAGCAAAGTACAATCTTCACTGTATACTGCACTTACAATTTAGATTCTTTTTGCATTGCCTTGCAAGTAGCCTCTCATGTATAGATGTTTTATCTTCTCTCTGAAAATTGAATACTACTATACACTGGACTCTGTGCCCAAATGAATTAGATGGGAATGCCAGGAGCTGGCTACTTTCACTCGAGTTCAGAGGACCATTTAGAAACAGAAAATCCATGATTCTTATAGAATGTACCTACCCAAACAATCGCATGCCTCTCGTAGGCATTTGGAATTGGCTACACTCAGAGACTGAGGCACTCTTTGCTGAAATTTAATCTTCCTGAAATTGATTTTGATCACGGTATTCACTAAGGACCATGGAAAGCTGAAGTTATGAAGAAGACAGTTGATGGCTTGAACATGACAGAACAAATGCCAAAACAAAAAGAGAACCCAGTTAGTTAAGGGCAACATTTAGTTGTGGATCATCATAGATACTATTTATTTGCTATTGCCTCCTTCCTATTTTGTTATCTATAATCTTATTCAATCATTAACATATCACAAGCCCATGGGAAACTTGGCTCTTCAAGGGTCAGACAGGAAAACTGAGATATTTATTATATGAGTTAGCATATAAATGCGGGCAGAGCTTGGAAAGTGAAAGTCCAAAAGGGAAGTGGGAGAAGAAATTTAAGAAACTCTTTCTAGCCTAGAACTGGTACAGACTGAGAAGTCAGAGCTTGCAAGAAAGTGCAAGAAGTCACACTCTGGCCACGGGCTAGGGCTGGTGAGGAGCGGTGGTGTGGGCAGCTGGAGCTTATCTAGTTCCTGCTTTGGCAGTTATAGTGCAAACACCTGGCCACAGGCTTCCTGCCACTGGTGATCCTGAGGCTCAGTAAACATTCTCACAAATGAGACAGAGAATGGCCAGCTATCTCGCCGCTCATCCATCATTCTATCTGACAGTGACAAACCTCTCAGAGTAAAGGGTCTGGCTTCATCCCACCTCCGTAATATTGATAAAATTTCCCCTTTGGTCAATTCTCATCTGGATCCATGTAGTGAGTGGGAGTTTGGGAAATGTGGTCTTAGCTTTAGGCATGTATGAAGATGAATTTTATTTATTTATTTTTTATGAATTTAGGACAGGGTTTACAGGGTCTCACTGTGTAGATTGGACTCGTAGTGATTCTCTTGCTTTCAGCCTTCCAAGTGCTGGGATTACAGGCACGCGCCACCACACCCAGTCTCAATCACCATCTCAGTGCACCCTGGGGGTGGGGCTGGCACAGCATGCCGGGATCAAATCCCAGCAGCTGCTCTCTGCAGAAGCAGGCGCTTTAGTCCGCTGAGCTATCTGGCCCACCCATGCAGGTGAGTTTTAGATGTCATTTTGACCTCGTTCAGGAATACATAGAAACGTGAGGGTCACCGTGAAGGTTTCCAGAGAGGGACGGTGCACCCCTGAGGGCGTTAGTCTCTCAGCGTGTGCAGGCACTGAGGGCGTTAGTCTCTCAGCGTGTGCAGGCACTATCCGATAAGCCTGGAACCCAAAGAGAGCACATGCACAACATAAATTGATCTCTCCTGTGAGAGCTGGGGCTACACATTTGTTTTTTTGTTTTTTTTTAACCTATGGTTTGATGGTTTCCTTGTAAGACATTGAAAAGGTAAGTTGGTTGCTATGGCCACCGGTCCCACGTCGTCAACCCCACCCCACCCCACCTGATGCTTCCGGCTGGGAGACCCTGCAAATCTTCTGAACTCTTGCTTCGGTCTTGGAGCAGTGTTTGAGCACCTGCGCCGAGGGAGATTTCAGGGGTTATCTCCGATTTCCCAGAACTTTAAAGAAGCTGTATTTCTAATCTGTGGCATGAAGACCTTTTGCTTACTCTGTTAGATTAAATCACAGGGCTCCTTATCAGCTCAGAGCTGGGAGAAGCTTGCAAATCGAATATAGACTCTACCTGTGAGCAGCATGGAGATTCAGCCGAAGCCGGCGCAGCCTTTCCAGTCACACGCACCCGCGTTCCAGGTGTTTCTCCCACCACAGTGCGCACCAGGCACTCAGAATGCAATTATGCTCGCTCCAAATCAAGAATTCAGCAACTTCTTAGCTCTAAACACTCAGAGAGGAAAATCATTTGTACTGAACTCTTTGTTGTGCATAAAAATAAGTAAAGAAAACAGGGAAATGGATGGAATATTGAATCATCATGCAGCCAAAGACTATAGAAGCCCAGGCTAATGTCCCCTAAAGCCTTGATAAGGTCTTAAGAAAAATAATCCTGAAAACAAGTTGCCTCACTGTGCGGTGTGCTGTATCTCCTCACCTCGCATGCTCCTACGCTGTCGCATGGAGCGGGAAAGGTGGCTCTGATGTGGCAGAAGGGAGGTGGACATTTTGGTCAGCAAGACCTGAATTTCTGAGGGTAGCTAAAAGGATAATCTGGCTTATGTTTTACCTTGGGAAAACATTGCCTATCTCAGAATTATTTTCTTTTTTCTTTTTTTATTTTAGGGAAGAGCCTACAGGGTTTTCAGGGTCTCACTACTAGATTAGACTCATAGTGATCCACCTGTTTACAGCCTCCCAAGAGTGGGGATTACAGGTGCGCGCCACCACGCACAGTCTCAATTGCCATCTCAGTGCACCCCGGGGGCAGGGCCTGCTCCCAGGGATCGAACTCCTGGCCCCTGAGTCTGCTTGCAGGAGCTTTAATCAACTGAGCTATTTGGCTGGCCCTACCTCAGAATAATTTCTTAGTACTATAACCGTTTATATTCCGACAAAAAGTAAGACAGTGTATTGTGGCTTCCCACCTTTTTCCTCCGGTCTCCTAGTAAGCACGTGGAGATACCAGCTCCAGGAACCAGTCCTTGGCTTATCTTTCAGAGAACTACAGAAATTTCTTTTCTTTTTTCTTTAATGCATTTTGGACAGGGTCTACAGAGTATATAGGGTCTCACTACGTAGAACGAACTTGTAGTGATTCTCCTGTTTTCAGTGTGCCCGGGGAGTGGGGGGTCGGCACGGCACAGTGGGGATCAAACCCCAGCAGCTGTGCTCTGCCTAAGGAGGCGCTTTAGTTCACTGAGCTATCTGGCCAACCCTTAGAACTACAGAAATTTATTGGAAGTTCCTCTAAGTGTCCTTTCGTGGCTGAGCCCTTCCAGCTAATGTCAACCCATTCTTAGAAGAAGCAGTGAGGGCGCCTGTAGCTAGAACCACGTGTGAAATCACAGAGTGCAAAGTGGAGACAGCGCGGGCCCTGCATGGGGGTGCACAGCCGTGATCCCAGAAGTCTGGAGACAGGAGGACCACAAACTTAAGTCATGTTTGGGCAACTTATAAATAAGTTCATGAAACCCTATCTCAAAATTTAAATAAATGAGTACATAAATGAAAGGGCTAGGAATGTAGCTCAAAGCAAAGGATTTGGGTTTACTGCCACTTACCACACATCACATCAGGCACACACACACACACACACACACACACACACACTGATAGTGCAGTATGCTAATCATGATATATGTAGCTGGGAGCATATAAATTGGTATTTGTTGGGACTGAAATGTCATTGCCTACTTTTGAAAGGAGAAATGCACACTAGATTCTGAAAGATAGCAAAGAACCAGGTGTTAGATACTTGAGGGAGTTACATAAAAATAGTGCCGGAGACTAAATCAAGTATTTTCCCATGAACAAGGCCGAGCGAGAGCTCCATCTAATCCACTGTGGTCCGAGGGATGAGAGCTGGTGCAGAGTCAGTGAAAGGCCGTTCGGCGGGCCCAGGGCCACTGGCTGCACCTTCCTCATTGTCTGGGTGACCTGGTTACCATGGCACTGGAAGAAAACAGAGCATAAGCAGAAATCCCCTTGAGAATCTTAGGGATCCTAGGGCTTGAACAGTTCACGGCTCTGAAGCCGCGCTGCCTTGGGGAGGCATGAATGACGGCAATCACGCAGTTCTGGCTGAGAAGCTGAGGAGCTCGGGTGAGGGAGTCGAGGCCCGCAGTGTCAGTGGCCAGCTGCTGTACCGGCTTGTCCCACACCTCAGTCCTGTGCCTTTCTTAAGACCTTTACAGTGCTTCCCATGCTCTCCTTGCATTAGAATGCAGGGACTTGGACTTGGAATTTCGTATATGCAGAAGGGGCACTGTCAGGACAGAGAAAGGAGGATGCGCTTGCTGCTTTTTCTCTCCCGTGTTTCTCTCTGCTTCTTGTCATCATATTCCCCCCTGTATGGTCTGCTAGCACAGCTGTAGCTGCTTGCCGTTGGAGCCATCACGTTGGAAGTTTTTCTAGCACTCAGCAGAATAACCCAAGAGAGGCCTCCGGAAGACATTCACCTGGGATGACCTCTGGGATGACCACCCCACCGCCGGCCCTCAGACCCATAGGGCCCCTGCTAGTGTCCACAGCTACCAGCCTCAGCCAGGCGAGAGTCCTGAGACAGGGAGGGTTTATACATATTTTCGCTAAGATCCCTAGTGGGGTGTCTATCTCCCCTCAGAGACACGGGAGTTGGCTCACAAAGCAGACCCTTCAAAACCAGTTGTGTGGATTAATTTGGGAATGTCCTTGCATTTAAGGGCAGAGCTGAGATCCTCACTGGTGGGTAATGGGAGCAGTGGGATCATAGCTAATCAAACTGTCACCTGCACTAAATGGTGACGATGTACCTGCTCAGGTTTTCTGCTTCCTGCTGGGACTCCAGACAATAGCATTCAGTGGGGGTAGGATTCTTGGCTAGAAAATTCTGATTATGGCTTTATTCTTTTTTCTTTTTTAAATGTATTTGGTACAGGGTCTCATTATGCAACTTGGACTCGTAGTGATTCTCCTGTTTTCAGCCTCCCCAGCACTGGGATTACAGGCCTGCGCCACCGTGCCGGATCTCCATAGCCAGCTCAGTGTGCCCAGGCCCTGCACTTAGCTGAGCAAGCACTTACTCTGCTGAGCTATCTCACTGGCCCTTGATTATGGCTTTCTTTGACCCTGAAATTAAGATGCAAACCCTTTTCCTCTGCCTTTACTTTTCACAGTATCTGCTGTCTTTCCAATGTCTTGTCTAGTCCCCTTGATTAGGAACCTCCCGCGGTGTTCACTTGACTCTTGAAAGGTGAAAGGAAACTGCACCCTGCTGAAAGATTTTTGCCTTATTGGCTCCCAGCAACTGGAATGTGATTTTCTTTATCTTTGTATGACTGGCTTTTTCTTATGACTACAGTGTAGTTCAAATACATTTTATTAGGGAAATTCCTCCCCACCTGGAGAAATACTATGTGTGCATCTTGCTTAAATAATCAAAACTTAGCCACTTACATTCAGATATTCAAATGTGTCATTTATTTCTTTCTTTCTTTCTTTCTTTCTTTCTTTCTTTCTTTCTTCACTTATTCAAATAGAAGCACAGTAAGGAACAAAGAGCTAACAGCCATTAGGAAACCAACCACACCTATAAGATCTTCACCAACTGTCCCCACTGAGTTTTTCACTGGCTATTGCTCCTAAACAGAACGGTGCTCATTAGTAGTGCTCACTGCATATACTAATGTGTATTAGTATAACTAAATTCAAATAACTAAATTCAAATTGGTTATGATTCCATAAGAGTTGCACAATCGCAAAATAAGTTGAGAAATTAAATAATACAGAAGGAAATAAGCAGTCATTCGGCTGAAGTTGAAAGAAGTCTTTAAAATGGTACATAACTAAAAGCATATAGAATTAGATGTCTCTATTGATTACAGGACAAATATGGGACATGGCT
The DNA here is from genome assembly GCF_000260255.1 of Octodon degus. NCBI lineage: Eukaryota > Metazoa > Chordata > Mammalia > Rodentia > Octodontidae > Octodon > Octodon degus. Next base: position 4,026,396 of record NW_004524735.1, on the reverse strand, counting down.
GAATTTGCGGATGTCCTTTGAATGATACTATGAGAAGAAACTCTTTCACTAGTGGATTCACATTAAGAAGAAAGAGGGTGAGTTTGCAAGTCAAAATAGCTGCCTGCCTCTTGGCCTGGCAGCTCCTGACACCCCAGAAGTCCTCAGTGAGCCCCAGAAGTCCTTGGCAGCCCTTGAAGATGTTTATCACACATCAAATATCGTGGTGGTTGAGAGCGCCTGGCATCCTGCAATTGACACAGCTGGAGGAAGCTGGGAGCAACAAAAGCAGGGAGAAACAAGGGAAGGTTGGCAATTAGAGAAGGCAAACACAGCTTTCTTGGCAGGTACTAGGCAGATGATACATGGGAAGAGGTTCCCTGCTCATTCACTAGGCCCAACTGCCCAGCCAGGTAGCTTTGTTCTCTGCCAGACATGCTGGAATGAGACTCAGGGTGAAGATTTCCTTCCTCAATCATGAAAGATTTTTAGGGTATAAAATGATGATTTGCTTTGCCTGCTCCTCTTACTGTGCAACAAGGCATAATGCGAAGGCATATTTCATAAACACAGATGTTGGAGCTGCCTGCGATGCAATGCTGGTATTTTAACTTCGGAAGTGCAGATGATTTGGTGATGCATGCTAAAATTCCCATAGATATGCCCTGAACATGCTGGCCTTGTTGTGCCACTGGCTACACTCCGTCCTTGCTTCCTTGTGTGCTCTATAATAAAAATTATCTTAAAAGCAATCCTTTGCCATTCACATTGGCTACTTTGCTTAGGAACCTGGTGATAAGCCAGTTATTTCTTCACATTAATATGGAACAGATTGAAACCAAAGTCTTCATTCCAGATTGTCTGCTTAAATTGGATTAGGATAAGATTAAAACTCTCACTTCTGAGAGAAAACTCCCCCGAGTGAAAACAGACAGCAGATCTACTAAGTGTTCATAGCATAGGAGAGATTCATATCTCTCTTAGGTCACTTTTCACTCACAGCACTCTCTCCTATCTACATGGAAAGTATTTTTCAGAAAAGCACTCATAGGAAAGGCACAGAGGAAGACTTTGATGTTCTCCTGCACACTACTTCAGTCTCATGTTTTCTCTTTATTCCACGAAGGTAGTCGACTTCACCTCTCTAAGGTGAATAGCCTGTGGATTTGGCATTTGTGGACACTCAAGTTATCCACACTTAAGTTGGAGATTGAATCACTGCATTCATTTGAAAAGAAAACATTGTCACATCTGATTTTTTAGCATATAGCCCAAATATTAGAAATATAAGGCTAACCCTACAGTGTTCTCATTTAACTTTGTTAATAATGACACAATCCCACTGGTACAGACACAAAGACTTTGCATGTCCAGAAGCAGCATCAAAGCACAAACAAGCTCCTCCTTAAGTTATGGGTAGGACAAAAACTAGAGGATGAATAAATTCCTGCAGCTCTTGCCTCCAATGTGAGGGGTATTTCCTGTTCAGAAGGCACTTTCATGAACACCGTATTGATAAACTGAGCTTTTATAGAGCATTCTGATACATCATTTCCATTTCATCAATTAACTGGCTTCCAGAAAGTGAAGTGGCCTGAGTTCACATAGTTACCCGTGAACCAGAAACTAGGATCCTCATTTCTGACAACAAATCTAGTTCTCTCTGAAAAGTCCATACATTTCTCTAACTCCAAACTTCCTGAATTTGTTTTATTGTAAAAATACCATTGAAGATGCTAAAGAAAGAGATAAACACAAACTAGGTTATGACCCTGTTTTCGATGGTCCCGTTATCCCGGTCTCCTGTTCTGCAGAACTTTGGAAGAAATCATGCCTATAATTTACCTTTAGTTGCTCACTCCTAATTCTTTATCAAAGTCCCCACAGTACCAAGTTTGTAAAATGGCCCCGTGTGATCCTGACATTCATACTGCATAGTCCTCATAGCAAATGTTGGGGCCAGAGTACAACAGTTCTAAGATTGGATTAGAACCTGCACCTTTCATAATGGGCATGAGAGTTTTCTCTTTCTCTCTTGGATTGTTCCCACTGAGAGACACCAGCTTCCACATGGTGTAACACTCGGGCAGCATTTGGAAAGCTAAGCACATAGTAAAAATAATGATGCAGCCTGGTCGACAGCAAGGGGCCGCAACCTTCCAATGGCCACATCAGTAAAGGCAGCCTCAAACGCTCCTCCAAAAACCATCAGAGGGCTGAAATGCCATCCACCCGAAGAGGAACTGAGCAGGAACATACAGTTGAATTTCTCCTGGCCCTCCTAAACTGAATAAGATAATAACTCCATTTTTTTAGTAACTCCATTTTTGAAGATACCAACTTTTAAGGGATACAGCAATATCTACCTCACGCGACGGCTGTCTTCAGTCTTGACACAGGCAGTGATCATTTGCCTGCAGCATTTTTGAGACAAGTGGCCACTTTCAGGATGTTTTCATTCTTTTGAACTTCTACACACCACGGTGTTCTAGCTCTTCTTCTGGCTCATTTTTCTCACCTTATTCTTCACAGATGCAATCTTTTTCATCCTCATCTTATAAATGTAAGAGTGAGGATACACATCTCTTGGTTCTACTCTTTATTGTTAGATGACATCATTCAGCTTTGTGGTTTAATATCTTCAAAGTGCCATGGACTCCTGAATTCCCTCTTCTAGTCCTGTTCTGAGTAATATGCCCTACTGCAAGCACCATGTCTCCCATAGTTACTGGATGTTTAGATTCACTATGCCTAAGGTAAAAATATTTCTTGCATCACACTTCTTCCTGAATTTGGAGTGTCGTCAGTGGAGAGTAACAACACTACCCAACATTGCTCAGGCAGAAAACCTGGGTGACCTTGGTTCTTCCCCTCTAGGGCTATCAAAGGGCAAGTACACTGGAGCAGGGCAGTAACAGCTTCAGCAGGAGACTTGCTAGCCATGTGGAATCCG
>NW_004524735.1:4008214-4023279 GCF_000260255.1 Octodon degus | reverse complement strand
ATAATGATCCTCCTGTCTCAGCTTCCCCAGTGCTGGGATTATAGGCTTGCACTACCAGCTGGGCTTTGGGCCTGACAAGGCATACCCAGGGGTTCCGGGGCCAGGATGGCACGTAGTACCAGGGATCAAACCCAGGTCCTTGTGCTTGCAAGGCAGGCACTTAGACTACTGAGCTATCTCCCCAGCCCATGAATCTGAGTTTTAATAAAACTTCTAGTTGATTCATCAGCACAGTTCTATGTGAAAAGCACCACTCTAGCACACTGAACTTCACCAATATATGCCGTTGTGCTCTATAGATCATTAACCTTTAAAATAAGCTTCATTTGCTTGCTTAATGTGTATGCCGAAGACTATGTACAAAGTAACTTTAGTAGTTAAAAATTTTGAGCCTACAAATATGTTGAACTGAATTTAATATGGCTTTATCCCTCAAATCTGCTAGTTTATGAAAGCAAGGGACGTTCTTTCTCTTAATCCAGCCCTGTTTCTCAGCTGGCACGCATTAGCATCCAGCTCTTCTATCTCACCACAGAAGTCCTGCCTGATAGCTCCTCAATCAGTATTGTTTAGACTCAATCTTTAAAATCACTTGTTCGCTCTTCCACTTATTTAATAAATGGTTATAATTCTACAGAGTGTACTCTGTGCAGGACAGTCTTTCTTGTGTTGTGGCTAATGTAATGTGAGTCAAAGCTGTCACTACCAAAGACCTTCCCCTCTTAAAAGCTGTGACTGCCACATGGTGGCTCACTTCCAGGCATGGGACTCTGGGGCTCCAGCCACTGAACCTACTGCTGGAGACTCTGGGCCTCAGGAGACAGGAAAGGCTGGGTGACATCAGTAACTCATGTTCCCATATCACTTCTAGGTGAGGACCTTCAGCTTTGACTTGAAAACATCCCAGCTTCGCTCTGCAGAGCCCCGCCTAGTGCCTTGTGACTCTCCATACTCTCTTCCTTCTGGGCTTCTGCAGCTGGTGCTGATACTTCATATTCAATTGGAATAAAACATTAATGCACCAAGAGCCTCACAAACTGTACAAACTGTACAAACTGTGCTTTTGCTTTCAGCTTCATGTTTTCTTTCCTAAACAATATGCCTGTTGCAGAATGGTTGTTGAGTTTGAATAATATATTTCGAAGTCTTCTTTGTTGTGAACTATTTTCCATTTACACCTGCTACGTTATTTATGATTATTCAAGATTCTACTGAAGCATTTCTCCTCTAAGAAGCTTATTTTGAATTCCTATTCTGGACCTCTGCTATTTGTATAGCATCTTATATTTGCTTATTACATAAAATTGAAATCATCTATATGTCCACTTATTTCTTTGATTAGACCTTAAATGGATCAAAGACAAACCCTTATTTATTCACTCTTGAAGATATGGATTTAGATCACTTTCTAGATCACAGAATGTATTAATTGAGTGTTTAATGATCTAAGCCAAACAGCAATTATGTAAGCTGAAATAAGAAATTTCTTTTGCATGTACATGGATGAAAACTCCAAGATTCGAATAACACAGTTCCAGGTCTTTTAGCTCTCAGAGTAGCTAACGAAGGTCAGTGGGGGCTGTGACCTGTAGGTAACAGTTAAGAGGACATCAGACAAGAAGGGAAAGAGCTGCATTCAGGCAGTGAACTTCACGTGCAGTGTGGGATAAAGGCTGTATCCAAGGCTGCTGTAACTTCTGTTTTATGTTTTAGAAGTTTCACAATGTGTAAATATTTCAAAATACAACATTGGATGCAATAAATATATATATTTTATCTGTCCATTCTACTTCAGAAAAGCTGGGAAGCCCATAGATATGCATTGTATGTAAAGTTAACCTATCTGTTAATGCTTTCTAAAATACCATGTGGAATAAACAAACTAGCAAGAGCTTTCTAGAATATATAGACACAGATCTTTTAGGGTACATTTCTCCTTTACATAAATTTAAACACAACACAGATCTAAAAGCTCAGAGTGAAAATAAAGACATTGAAGGCCCTCGTAATTATATTATAGAATCTGTCTACATCTACAGATCAGATATTCAGAGTCCACCAGAAATGTATACAATAGGAAAGGAAAAACTTGTATAAATATTTTAATGACAACTTTATTGAGATGTAATGAGATTAAAACAAATTACCCTTGGCCTCTGCAATTAAAAGAGATGCTTCATGTGGTGGTCATAAGCTTCCAATGATTTATTAATAAGGCAAACTGATGAAGTGTGTATAATGCTATTTGGTGGACTCACTTTATATAGCATGCAAAATATAATGTAAAACAAATTTTAGCTGTTATGTAATTTTGTTTTTTCCTTTAAGAATTCAGACATAATGAGTATTTGCATGACTTTAAACATTTATGTATTTATTCAATGAATATTTACTGAATACTTTATACAAGGAACATAATAAAATATCCAATTTTTAATTAATTCCTTATGATTGCACATATGAGCTATTTCCATGCCTTTGTCCATATAAATGCTAAGATCATGAAATTTCTTTGTGTATTATTGCATAAAAGCTTTTACTTTTTACCAATGCCATTGGTCTTTGCTAACAGTTGTGCAAGGATTTTTCTGTTGTTGTTTTCACAGGGCAGAAGACCCACCCCGGAGCAAGTGCTCTGCCTCTGCACCTCAGCCTCACCACACATGGTTTTGCAAAACGGGGAAGTGAAATACTTGAGTAAGATCTTCTTAACTTACACATTTGCTTTAGAAAAATGTCACAGGCTCACTTTATACAAAATTCATACAGAAGTACAATGTTCCATGCTTTTCCTTATGAGGAACAATGGCCGATATGAAAGCCCAGGAACTTCCTGGTGGAAATTCAGTCTAGAGCCAGCGGTGGAGAAACCTGCCAACTAATTCCCCACCACACAGGGCCTGTGACCCTAGATTCCCTGAGGACTTCTTGTCTCAGCTCTCCTCCCAAACACTGCAGCAAAACAGGCAGAGGAGACAAAACTTCACTAATGACTGCAAAGGACAGTGTTGGGCACTTGAGAAACAAAGTGACTGATTAATTATAAGAGTTTAGTAAATATTTCTTTTTTTATTGAACTGACTGTTCACTAGATTCAGTTAAACTCAAAATTTTTATTAGCTCCTCTATTGTTCAAAGTTGATTAGAGATTGCTACTCACTTAGCTTATAATGAGAACTAATCAGATGTGTTATTAGTTATGCAGGTCACCCAGCCCGGCGTGTGATTCTTTGGTCTTCCACATCTGAAACATACTCTTTTTCTCTCAGGCTTGGAGGCTGGTGAAGCTTTGCCTTTCTCCCTACTTTCAGTATATTTGATGTTACCTCTGTTCCAGGTCATTCCATTCCCAAGGAAACTCTTACCCAGCTCATTTTCTTAAATGAGGATCTATTGTGCTATGAACTCTCAAAACATTTTCTGGATTGTAGAATTTGCTGTGGCAGGTACTTGCTTAGATTTAAGACTGGTCACTGGTCAGCATTTAGCTGACAAGGCCTTGAAGGATTTCAGTTGTCAAAGGAGCAAGAGCAGTGACTAGGGAACCTTCTCTAGTATCCTTAGAGCCTCCTCTGACAAATGTCTCATTTGACCCTCCAAAGGGCCAGTGGCCCACCTCTGAAATGAAAAGTGTCAGTGAATAATCCATGGGCACTCCAGGGAGCCATTGGTATGGTTGGCAAGCTGCTAGTGGAATCCACCAGCATCCCATGGAGCCTGAAGGTGATGTGCTACTCAAAACCCTTGGCATGATGTTCCATGACTTCTCTGCTTACCACACCAATTTGTCAAAGTGCTCAGGTTGTCACTTAAGACCCAGGGATAACTGAAAGCAGCAGCGAAGCTTCTATTCGCTTAGTGTGACAATGCAGAATACAGACAAAGGAAAAGTCACTGGCTCCACAGTGTTCAAAAGGAGTGAGCATACACGCGTGTGTGTGTGTGTATATGTGTGTGTGTGTGTGTGTGTGTGTGTGTATCATTACCCTGGGCAACAACAAGAGTGCCATGGGACCAAAGATAAACAATATGCATTTCTCCTAATAAGTCATGCTTCAGTGTGACTGTACATGGACCAATAAATAGCCAAGTAGAGCTACAATTACTACTAAAAGTGAGGGCCCTGGTACTTGAAGATGATGCAAAAGAATCTAATACAGGAAACTCTGGAGAGGACAGACAAAGGACCAGGAGTCACAGTGTGACAGAGTGGACAAAAATGCCCCTGTCAAGGACCTGATAGGAGGTTGTAGGTGAGGTGTGTAGGAGACACCTCAGACAAGGAGGGCCCAATGGAGGCGCACAGCCTAGGAATGCGGGTGTTTCCATGAGTCCAGCTGGGCTGGGGTTTGGGCTAAGTACTGAACTTCAGCTTCTTACAGAAGTCTGCGTGAGGTGGCTGTGTGCTGTGGTGTCAATGTGGGGAGGGCAGCTTCCCCTGCAGAGTACTGCCCCACAAAGCCTTTGTAATTATCTGTGGTCAGGCCTGAAGAACCACACACCAGATTTTGGCCTGGAGCTGTACTCTTACAACTAATGCAAATAGGTCCAAACGAATGAAGAGGCAAGGACAGAAATAGGAAGGTGAATTAATTCTTATGAATCCAAATCCAGAGAAATTGAGGCCCAGCTCCTACTCAGTAACTCATTTCCTCTAATCAACACAATTTCCAGTGCATAATTGCCATTAATCTACTGTTTATTTTAGTCCCATGGAAAGAGAATTCCTATTTCCTTCCTAGTACTCTACAAAGTGCTCTCAATACTTCTGACACCAGTTGTGTTGTTTTATTCCCCCAGACCAACTGATTCTCCAACTGATTCTGGGTGAAGGCGCAGTGTCCTAAACGTTAATGTCACTCTGTTGCTATCCACCTGGCAAGAAAATCAGGTCCCACAAGTCGAGGACTCAGTGCTGTTAGACTGTGCCCACATAGGATGCCCGGGGTAAGCCTGCACTGTCTACTGCACTTCTGAGCAATAGGCTGCATACCAGAAGTCCTCAGGACTCCTCACTGAGTTTAACAATTTGCTGCAGTAACTGAGGACACAGTTTGATTAGCAGTTTATTATAAAAGGATATCATGTGGGAGTGGCCAGATGGAAAAAGTGCCTAGGGCAAGCTGTGGGTAGGGGCATAGCGCTCTCCTAAGGGCAGCTCCCATCTGCTAAGTCAGCAGCTCTTGGAAGCCTGTCACTGTGCTCTTGCTCTTATTTTTTGTTTTGTCAAGACTTCATCGAGGAGCACTGCTGCCTTACACTTCAGTGCCTCTCCCACTCTTTTTCCAGTGAGGAACTGGAAAGTTCAGTGCCTCTTGGTCATGTTGGTTCTCTTGGGAAGCAGCCCTGATGTCCTTATCTAAGGGCCTGGAGTCATTGCATTAATATAGAATGAACTGTTAATATGATCAACCAAATCTGTTCCTTTGACATTGTTATCATTTAAGAGACTCCATATGGTTTTATTTTATTTTTAAAAATATTTTATTTTATTTTGTGGTACCAGGGATTGAACTCAAAACCTTGCACTTGTCAGGCAAGCGCTTATTCTACTGAGCTATCTCCCTGGCCCGGTCCCAATGGTTTTAGAGTTCTGTGCCAAGAATGGGACCAAAGATTATATATATGAATTTGTCTTAATGACTCGTGCTTCAGTGTAACTGTACATGGACCAATGAATAACCAAATACAGATAGAATTACCACTAAAAATGAGGGCCCAGGTACTTGAAGATGAGGCAAAATAATCTATTGCAAAGGAGACAAACACCCACTGAGGCTACTCTAACTTCTTTGTACAGAATTCTTACACCATTTCCATCATTGATTTTTAAGGAATATGGCTACTGATCCTAACTCACTTCACTCTTCCTTTGGAAAATTAAAAATATGGATTTGAGGGATGTTGTCCAAGCAGCAGCAGAAAATATCTTTTCTTTTTATTTTCTTTTCACAGTGATGCCAGGTCCTGTACTCAACATTCTACATAATAAACATGTACCATGATTACAGATTCAACAGAGAAGGGGTTTAACCCAGGAAGAGACCAAGAGTGGCAGAGATGGTGAACACTTGACTGAGATATGAGCCCTGGCACCTCTGTTTTTAATTTTAAATGCTCCATGTAATATGGTGTATAGAAGAACTGTGAGTTGTTTTTCCTTTCTCGAATTTCTCCTAATTCATTTGCCACTGGTTTCAGTGCCACGGGAGGATAGAAATAACCTTATTTCTGCTGTCTCAGGTTTTCTTCCTATAAGTAGTTGAAGAAATATGAGAAAAATATGCTTTATTTTCTTTATGAAGCTATCATAGGATTTGTAGCCATGTACCCAAAGAAATAAGTGACAAGAAGTCGGGGAACACAAACCATCTGCAACCCAATGAAGTTTCTCAGGGGGACCTGAAAATGAAGGCAACCGCAAAGATAAGGCTTGACAGGAAGAATTTCAGCTTCCCAACTCAGTGCAGCTATGATCTTCATTCTCATCAATTTTTTATAGCAGGAAGATCTACATTAAAATTAATCGTGAAATTCTGGATTGCTTCTTTCCATTAATAATGAAACAACTGCACTAAATGCAAACAGACACCAATAATAGAATATGAAATAATGCTTGACGCACAAAGGAAAAGTCCTACTTAAGTGAAATGCCAAGAGGCTAATTGTCGCACTGTTGTAAGGGTTGTGGCCTGTGACCCCCATTGGGAGCATCTGATTCACACGCAGTCGTTACATTTGGAGCTCCATACAGAGCTCTTCTAACCCCTGAGGACCAGGGAGTCTAATGATGATTTGCACCATCGCGGATGGCCTCATTACAGCTCGGGGAGGGTACATGCACACGACACTTTGTACAAGCTTAGAACAGCAAACACATGCTCTCTGAAGGAAGGCTTCTCCCTTCTCTCTCTCTCACTTCCACACATCCTGGGCTTCAAGTAGCTTTTCCTGCCTCACGCACGCAGTCAGTCTTAGTCATCTCTGTCCATAACGACGAGCCCCTTTTAAAATTCTCAGCAACATGTTATTTTTTTGATAAGGTTATAGTATTAGGTGATGCGGTAACATAAAGTCCTTGCTGCTACTGAGCTCATTTTTCTTCAGTTTCATCTGAGGATGCTTTTGTTATGGTAGCTACACTCAAGCTTCTCTCTCTCAAGGCAGAATTTGTGTCATCTTTTTTCTATATATTAAAGAACTTCAGTAATCCTGCAAAGGGGGTTCAGAGTATGCCCATTTGTCTGTTTGACAAGAATTTAAGAACTTAGAAGATTACTTTTTAAGAAAGAGCCTGAATGGCATGTCAGGAAATGTACAGAATTTCATACAAGATGACCACAATCTGCTTTGGCCACTTCCCACTTCTGAGGTTTTAGTATGGTAATTTAATTCCTTGATTTTCTATTCTATAAATGGGGCAAAGGCTTCTGGTCCCACCTCACAAGACTAGCTCATTAGCTGAGTACCAAAGTTCTATCTATGTATTGTAAGAAGATATACCCAGCTAAATAAGTAGCTGTTTGGCATAGTGAGTGAGGACATAGGTTCTGGTTCACACCACTTGGATTTGAGTTCTGGCAGTGCTTTTTCCTATTACAGCATTAACTGTACAGTGACCTTAAAAATCTCAACGTACAAAATAGAATAGTCATATCCACTCATGAGAGCATCACTAGAAATAAATGAGGTTGCATATGAATAGCACCTAGGAAACTCTTAGTAAGGAACTGTCTGAAGGGTAAGCTGGACTGTCAGCTTAAGCGCCACCTTGAAGGAACCCTGCTGGTGGTGGTGAAGCCTACTTCCGGTGTATCTGGGTGGGTCATGGCAGCATCTGCTCAAGCAGCGCATTCAGGTTCCATCCACTCTGGCCCTGCTCCTCTGCTCTACAGTGTGCCTGTCATGAACCAAGAAGCTTTGCTCCACTCTACCTTTTGGCCAAGCCAGCTGTTGGCTGAACCCTGGAGACCATTAACCAAAATGAACTTCCCCTACTTTATGTGAGTCAGGAACTTTGTCAGAGGGATGAAAAAGTAACTAATACGTAGTTAACAAGTAACTATTGATTTACATTATATCAGTAAATAACTAAGAACCGGCTTCTCTATCTTTTAAGTCAGCTAGCACAGGGTATGATCTTAGTAGATGCTGCTATTGTTCTATCACTACTATTCAAACAATGTTAAAATAGGGGTTAAGCATACAGGCTGCTAGCTGCAGTGGTGCATTTGTTTGCCTTGCCACTGGTGATAAGAGCCTTTTCTCTACAACTTTCACCAACTACTGGAAAATATTCTACAATAGAACTTTTACATAATCATTTGTACAATGTTATGAATATCTACATTCCATCATGCTATCATAAGAAAATTAAAAATGCCATTAGAAACAATTTACAATTTCAAACTGAGAAAAAAAAAAACCTGATTTTATATTGCAATCCAGAGGTACATAAGTTCTATACTTGTTTGTGGTCACCAACCAAATGTTTAGTGAAAAAATGTCACAAAAGTTGAGGGGAAAGGGTTCATTCTGATGCCTTTAACAAATATTTCACCAGGGCTGGTTTGATAGATCAGCAGTCCAAGCTCCTGCCTGGCAAGCACAAGGACCCAGGTTTGATCCCCAGTACCGCGTACTGTGCCTACCCTGGAACCCAGGCACACTGTGCCAGTCACCGAAACTGGGCATGGTGGCACATGCCTGTAATCCCAGCACTAGGGAAGCTGACACAGAAGGTTCACTATGATTCCAAGCTGTGTAGTGAGACCCTGTACCAAATTAAAAAACCCCACAAGATTAAAAAATAATTAGAAAAAAGAATACTTCACCGAAGGTGAATATTCTTTCTATATTTTGAGAAAAAGACTGATGGGTCCCTTATATTCTGTTTTGTTGAAGTAGCTCCTTTTTCACATTTATATGTTGCAGGTAGTGGACCAGGATAATCTGCCAATGACATTGGTGCCACCATAATCCAATCATCTTCCAAAAGCCCTAACTCTTCCAAAAACACATGGGATTCCAGGGTGGGGCATGCTAGACCTAAATCAAAGCAAAGGCTAAAGATGCCTCCATAAGTTCTTCTCTTTTTGAGGTCCAATGCAAACTACATCCTAATCTATCCAATTTTGGTGTTTGGAGTTTAGGTACAGAATGCTTGCAACAACCCTTGAATGATACCAGCAACTACAGAAATTACAGTTTGGAAGAATATATGATCAGATCTACAAATGCATTTCATAGCTAATGTCACCTGGCAGCCACTTGTTTCACTGGAGATGGTGCAACACTAATGGCCACCAGCCACTGAGAGAACACATTGTCTCCCTCCATACAGAGCTGCTGTTGGGCAGACCTGACAAAGGGATGTCAACGATACGGAGGTAAGAAGACATGGTCACAGGACCACTTGGAATTCTGGGTCTGCAGCTGCTGCCTTGGAATAGCCAACTGCACAGTATGCAGCCCCTGACCCAGTCACAGGAGGCAGTTGAGGGACAACCCAAAGCACGGCAGGAGGATGAGAGCAGGTGTGATCATCCAAGGACCTTGTGCTCTCCCTGGTTTTCTTTTCATCTTTATACATTCAGCAGGCCTAGTGTCAAGCAAATCCAGGGCAACGTGGCTGCAAAACAATCTCAAGAAGCCAGAAAACATTGCTGAATATTTCCTTTGGCTTTCAAGAATCTACTGCAAGTCAGAAGGTAAAGCTGGGTATGAGAAACCAGCAGCAAAGACACTAACTAAGAAACTGAATGGTAGAAAAGGAGAATTTAGCTCAGTTTCTGGGTTGTGTGCTCTAGGAGTGAAAAGTAAGGAGGAATTCTGTAAAAAGTAAAAAGAAAAGAAGGCATGGGTGGCTTTATGAAGAGATTGACTCAAATGTGAAATCGGGAATTAAATGTAGAAGCTGAGGGGGTAAAAACCACAACAGAAAATTTATGGTCCTCAGTTAAGAATGAAATTTGCTTAAAATGACTATCACTAAGACATTACCCAGCGTACACTTGTTTTTCTTTTTCTGACCCCCAAAATTTATTTGTTCTATGCTCTCTGACATCTTCTTACCATTGTGATCTTTTTTAAGTTAGTTGGTTAGCGTGTTGAAGACAACTATATCTCAAGAGATCTTGTCTTTCTCTTCCTTTTCCCCATTTATGTTGTCATCTCCCCATGACACTGAGTGAGAACCTAGTTCTTAAAGTTGTGTGGGCCAAAACATTTAATCTTTCTCAAATCTTTTCATTTATTGTGTCTCTGTCTCTCTCTTTGTCTGTCTGTGTCTCTCCCTTTCTCTCTGTCTCTGTCTGTCTCTGTCTCTTTCTCTCTCTGTCTGTGTCTTTCTTTTTTTCTCTCTCTCTGCCCTTCTCTATTACCCATTCCTCCCTCTCTGTCCTCGTTCCATCTGGCAGTTTTCTTTGTTTGGCCTGGAAAATGTTCTCAGAAATTTCTATTTGCACCGGGCCTCATCACAGGGTCTCGTGTAAGCCACTACCAGAATTATTGCAAAGCTTCCTAACTGAGCTCCCTATTTGCATCCTAATTTTCTTGCAGTCTCTTCACTTTATAATAGGTAGAATGAAGCAACTAAAACCTAGGTCTGACACCCTTTTGCTTAAGGCCCTTTCATAAGTCACCATTTCACCCAGAGTAACAGCCAGTTCTCCAACACTTGTGCTTAAACTGTATGCAATATATACTTCCTATTTAACTGGAAGGAGTCTCCTCTTTTCTAGGCCCCTTTTAATGGGGTTCAACAACATCAGACCCCTGCTAATCCCAGGATGCTTCCCACATAGTCCTGCACAAAGCCCTTCCATAGGCTGATCTCTTCCTAAATTAATCTTTTTTCTCTTTGCTCTTGAATATTTGTTTAAATTTCAGCAGCAGAGGGAGGCTTTCCTCGACTATTCTCATCCCATTCACTCTAGCATTCTCGTTCTTCTTCCCTGTGCTGTCTTCCTGGCACTGGTCATTTGCAACATACAAGATGAATTAATTATTTAGTTGTGTTGTTTTCCTGTTCCCAATGCTGGAACATCACTACACTATCTTCAAAGTTTAGAAAAGTGCTCATTCACAGCAGCTATTGTGTAGACAATAAACAAATTATATTTTGCTTACTCGTGGGTCTGTTTACTACTACATGAGATTCTAAAAACATGGAAGTTTCTATTGATTTTACTTCTTGATCATTATCACTAATCATAAGATAAGACTTTCAGTTTGGCCTCAACATTTGGGGCATAATATGGAGATGAAAATGCATAGTTAACTTGAAGAAGTTATTGCATAGAAGGATTTCATTTGCATGTGATTGATTATAAGGAAGATTGGTGAGATGAAAGAGAGGGAAGAAGCTTCTGCTGAAGATTTCTTGTCTGGTTTATCAGTGTTTTGAAGATAATCTGTAGAGATGGGAATGATTTATGCCTGGGTAAGAGACAATGTAGCTCAACAGCATGGGGTACAAATGTATCACCTGCAGTCACTCATCTACACGGCAGAGACCTTATACTTCTCAACATGTCACCTGAGGCCCTGATAAACTGAAGCTTACTGATGTTTGAAACAGAATATTTCCAGAGATAAAGTATCTCCAAGTTTGCTTTAATATTCAGGCTGGCTACTGCTTGCCCTTTCTTTGTAGATTTGATCAGTTCTGAAAATGAAATTGATCACATGGTCAAATTTTTAATTTCAGGAGTATTTCAATTCTCATAAAATACTTAGCTATTAGTCTTTCCTACTTCTCTGGTGCTTTTGTCCTTTGCCTTATCGCGAATCCTTCCTTGATTATTTCCATATTTTGTTATTTGTGATTAAACTAAATCATCATCTTTATTTAATTTGCCAAGGCTTGTGGGATCCGGCAGCATACCAGATGTGAGCAATTAAATTGATACCAAAGGATATCCCAATCAGCAGCATGTGAGCACCAGGCGCGCTCATTAATGTTTCTCTTTGCTTTCTCCAAGTTTATGTCTGGCACTTGCTTTGTGGGCAAACTGACCCCGCAAGATGAGGTCATTTTCTCCCCCAATCCCAAACGCTCTTTGAAGTCTTTTGCATCTGTTCACCTCGGCAGAAATGGAACAGTTCTCAGTTCTGAATTAGAGATTCCATTGGTTTTCTTTCCAAATAAGGTACACACTTCAAGCCCCTTCCCAGCACCCCCTGCTCAGACACTGCAATCAGAGTGAAGAAAGGAAGCCCTCGACAATCCCGGCTACGTGTCTGTAAATTGCTCACGGTGTCTTTACAGAAGGCAGGCAGAGAAGCACCAGGCAGAGGGCGAGTTGATCACGACTGAGGCTGTTATGAAGAAAAAAGGGAGAGGAGCTTGTAACTACACAGGAAGCAGTGAAGCTCTCACCAGAGCATCTCCAGGAAAGAAATGTGATTCGAATTAAGTAAGCAATCTGTACTATCAATGACTGGAGAAAAGGAGAAAAAATCCATGTAATTTTACAAGATAAGCATGGAAGAAGTATTGTGAAGAAGCAACTCATTAATAACACAGGTAGAGCGTCCAACCTCACAATGACCTCTGCGTGCGTAGATTTGGGACAGGAAAAGCAAGCGCTTGATTTTATTTTTTACTGGACTGACTTCGCGTGCAGTAGAGGCGGTTTTCTCCAAGGGGCTCGGAGTTGTTTGGGGCAGCGCCGATCAGTGGATCACTGGGAAGTAAATTATCTCAGGGGCTGGGAAGATGAGCCAGAGCGAAGACAGCAGAGGCAAAGAGGACTCCAAGTGTTAAGGAAAGCTGAGAAGTTAAGCTAGGAGAGTAATAGATAGCAAGCATTGTGTCTAAACAGCACATTGAGATGCTACAAGGACTGGGAAGCAAGAAAACAAAGGAAAGAAGAGCTTAAAATAACAAATACATTCAAAAATATATTTCATGTTGGTCATTATTCCACCTACATATATTTACTTTTTTACATATATATTTACATATTACATATATATTTATATGTTACATATTTATATATGTATTTATTTACATTTAATTCAATAGAAATTTGTGATTGACCGTCGGTCTCTTTCTCCTGGGCAATGCACGTAACATCTTTTATTTTTTTATTTTTTATTTTTTGTTTATTTATTTATTTTTGGCAGAGCTAGGGACTGAACTCAGGTCCTTGCACTTGCCAGGAAAGCGCTTATTCCACTGAGCCATCTCCCAGCCCCAACATCTTTTAAATGGTAGGCGTTTACTCTATTACTGAACTAAATCTCCAGTCAAGATTTGTTTCTTATAAAAGAACATGTAGTTTCCTGAACATTTTAACTGTCTTACAAACCAGGGGATCCTGAAAAGTTTCAGTGAATCACATTTAGGGAAGGGTCTACAGGGTGTTCAAGGTCTCACTACTAGACCGGACTCGTAATGATCTGCCTGTTTACAGCCTCCCAAGAGCTGGGATTACAGGTGCACACCACCACGCCCAGTTTCAATTGCTGTCTCAGCGTGCTCTGGGAGCAAGGCTGGCATGGCAGGCCTGGGGATCAAACCTCAGCCCCTGCACCTGCTTGCAGGTGCTTTAATTCACTGAGCTATTTGGCCAGCCCTTTAGTTAATTGTGATTTGTTTTCATTTATGAATGAGAATTCTGATGTTCAAGTAGTAAATTTGGCCTAAAGATACATAGGCTCAGACTAACACTAATGATATTACCTAATGGGGCATAATAAAATTCAAACTTAATGAATTTTTATTCTAGTACTCCAAAAAACTTAAGGGAATTTAAAGGACGTCATCTTGTGTTTGTAGGCTTCTATTTTCCTAGATTTATTAAATGGGATTGAAATTCTTTATGTGGACCTTTGGTGGATAAATATTCCATGATTTTTCCATGTTCACTTTTAGGATTTACGCCTCCAAGATCTAATTATAGATTATTGAAGTTTAAGGGTTGGCATCAGTCTGGTGATTTGGCTCAAGCACTAATGTTTACAGTGAAATTGATCTAATGTATGATTTGCAGGACCCTAAATTTATGCCAAGTTTTTCTCTGAAAATATATGTCCATTTGTTTGGCCATGTTTTTAAATGTAGATTTGTCCTGATATTTATATATTAATCTTTTGAACTAAAGAATAAATTGAACTTTATCAGTATCCTCATATTATAGGGAAAGGAACTCAATACTCCAAAAGAAAGTAGATTTCCCAGTGTCACAAATTAAGCCGGAGTGAATCAAAAATCTAAAACTATTTTGTAGAACTACAAAATTCTTAGTAAAAGCATATTTTTAATGCTTTATGACTCTGGAGTAATTTATGGTATTAGATATAAACAAAAATACAGTTAATGAAAGAATAATACAAATGCAATTCTAGGATGAAGAACTTTGAGGCTTTAGCACTGAAGAGGTCTTTGTAAAGGGAAGAGGTGGGTCAGAGAGTAGGCAAAATGTTCACTTTAACATGTCTAATAAAAGGCTAGGATCTCGAACATGTAAAACTATGATAATTCAACAATTAAAAAATAAAAGCCACTGAAAATGAGCCAAACGCTTGAATACACATTCCTCAAGAGAAGCAACCTGTGTTGCTAACTATACAAAAATGTGCTCATCATTGTAAGTCTAACAAAATTGCAAATCCAAGCCACAATTAGATGCCTCTTCGTTAGCTGATAGGACAGTTGGGTTAAAAAGTCCAATATTATGTGTTACAGTCGGTTTAGAGAAATTATGACTTTCATATATTGTTTATGGAATTTCAAATAAAACTTTGACACACCTTCTAGCAATTTCTCTAATGGCAAGAAGTAAAGTTACTATGTAACCTGGCAAAGTTATCTTAGAAGTATGCCCAAGATAAATGAAAACACATATCTAGGTAAAAACATGGGCACAAATGATTATGGGAGCAGTAATTATAATAGGCCAACGGAAAGGAAACCACCCAAATGTCTGTCAGTTGAAACATGAATAAATAAAACATAATATTTTTCTCCATAATTTTATTGAGAAACAAATAGCAATGAGACAGTTTCAAACCAAATTGGTAGGACAGTTTCAATAATTAACACATTGCATACATTC
>NW_004524735.1:4004869-4006039 GCF_000260255.1 Octodon degus | reverse complement strand
TGAAAAAAATTTCTCAGTAAGAACAGCTCCCAGTTGTTAATTCTTTCAACTGTTTCCCGTGCGATTTGATTTCTGTTCATGAAGTCTTTGCCTCCCCCTATGTCTTCAAGAGTTCCTCCTGCTTTCTCTTTCAGGAGATTTAGTTTCTCTGCTTTAATGTTTAGAAAACATAATATTTTCATATATTAAAATATTATTCGACAAGAAAAAAAACCCTGAATTTGGACACATTGTACAACATCAGTTATCTGTGAAAATCGTATGCTGAGTGAAATAGGCAAATAAAAAATGACTTCAGCGTGAAAGAAAAAAATAAAATCTGAAAGGTACAATAGGTATAGTAAAATGCAAAGAATTAATATATGGAACAAACAATTGAGATGAGGGAAAGGAGAAAAGATAGGAAAAAAGGAAAGGTCAAAATCAGGTAAGTATGTAAGTATATACACAGGATAGCTTAGATGAATGTACTACTAATTTCTAACAAGTTTTTGAAGGTAGAAGAATGTTTAAAACTTTTATTTTGACCAATTTTATATGGTAACATCTATAATCTATGCAAGTACATTGAAGACAGCAATGTGCATTATAGCAACCACTGCTGAATAGCTTTCATCTTTTTAAAAACTGTGTAATCATTTCTAATGTCTTATCTATTATTTTTATTTTTGTATTTTTGTATTTTAAGGAATGGTCTACAGGGTGTTCAGGGTCTCACTACTAAGTCAGACTCATAGTGATTCGCCTGTTACAGCCTCCCAAGAGTTGGAATTATAGGTGTGTGCCACCATGCTGTCCCTTATCTATCATTTTTACATTTTCAAAATAAATTTTAAAAAATTAATAAGACAAGACACAAATAAAGACCTCAAATCTTTTATATAATTTGACAAAATGGGTAAAGTAAATGACATATAGCAATAAAAGGTAGACCGGGAGTTTGCCTAGAGTTTGTGTTGATGAAAGATTCATGAGTGATGAAAAATAGCTGCAGGCTACTTCAGAGCTAATGGAAAATTTCCAAGAGCATCAGAAGATACCCCAGAACTATGTGCAAAGTTTATGCTTTTATGTATCAGTTTTTAAAAAGGTTAAATTAAGAAATGTTTTAAAATTAGTTCTCATGGTGGGTGTGCAATTCTGTGACTATACTAAAAGAGACTGAATTAT
>NW_004524735.1:4003379-4004087 GCF_000260255.1 Octodon degus | reverse complement strand
TTCTTTCTTTCTTTCTTTCTTTCTTTCTTTCTTTCTTTCTTTCTTTCTTTCTTTCTTTCTTTCTTTCGGCAGAACCAGGGATTGAACTCAGGCCCCTGTACTTGCCAGGCAAGCACTTATTCTACGGACCTATCTCTCTGGCCCCTCCATTTTATTTCTTCCTGAATCATTATTAACTTTAGTTCCTGCTGCCAAACGACCATCAGGGGACTTCTGTACCTCTTCCAAACTTCCCTTCCATTTCTGAGTATTTTGCATAGCTCTTCCACATACTGAGCAAAATCTTTTCTCAATAAATAGAAACTTTAACTCTTCTGTTTCTAATCCATCAAGACCAACAGCCCAATTTGTTTTTTTTTTTCACTATGACCATCCTTCACTGATTTATAAGTACCCATCAAATTACTTACAGGGGTATTGTGTGATGCTCTTGAAAATTTTCAGTAGCTCTAAAGTACCCTATGGCTGCTGTTCATCACCCATGAAGCCTTCGTCACAACAAACTCTAGGGAAGCTTCTGGTCTACCTGTTATGGCTGTAGATCATGTGCTGTACCCATCTCACTATCACTGCTTCTTTCCCAGGAGCATGAATGGAAGATGGACTAAGCATGGAACTTTGACCCACATAACTGACTATGGGGCCAGGCAAATTGCTTCACATCTCCAAGATTCACTTTTCCATTTTTACATGACAAAAAATACAACC
>NW_004524735.1:4001320-4002549 GCF_000260255.1 Octodon degus | reverse complement strand
CCAGAGTGGCTGAAGGTCTCTTAATCTATGCCCCTCGGTCTCCATTGCTCCTTCTTCTTCATATGCTATGAAACGTGCTGGCTCTGAATGATGTGGGCTGACAGCCCTCCCACAAAATGAAACATGAAAGGAGTGAATGAGCCCTTGCTTAGTGAACCAGAAAAACTAAATTCTTATTCTAGCTATGCCACTTAGTGAATAAGGGCTACTAAGAAAGTCATTATTTCTGTACACCAATATGAATAATCACATGAAGACGATTTATCATATAGAATTCTAATTGAAACTTTGCTTCAAACATTTAAATCTTTCACATCTTCCTACCTCCATCTCTCTCTGTATTTTTTAGAAATGGGTGACACTGTAAAAATCACACATCTACATAATCATTGCTATTTTTGCTGTTCAAGATTAGCTTGGCCCAGGCGGGTGCCTGATGAGCCTGCGGGAGCACGGTGCTAGAGCAGGCCGAGCACCTGCAAGCTCTGCAATACGTGACAAAGCCTCAAAGTGTGTCCGTGAGCACCTGCGTGGCTAACAGCTTCTCAGAGGCTCTGTGTCAGTTTCATCCCAGCGATCAGCATTTATTTGCCTTTTAGACTCTCATCCACTCACAAGAGGAGGTTGAATGATCCAAAGCTACTACAGCATGTGGTATCAAAATAGATTCAATGCAGACCTGGATGGGAGGCGCACAGTCCCTCCCAATAAGGCACACATTACAGACATTTGAAAACATGTATAAAATGCCATAGCTTTTCTTTTCACCATATATATTTGTCTTGAAAATATATTTTGTTGGGGCTGAGGCGATAGCTCAGTGGTCTAAGCACCTGCCTGGTAAGTGCAGAGACCTAGGTTTGATCCCCAGTACTGCAAGGTGTACAAGTCCTAGAAGCCTGAGTGAGCATCGCTGGCCACCAAAACTAGGCCATGGTGGTGCAAGTCTGTAATCCCAATATTGGGGAGGCTGAGAAAGGAGGATCACTGTGAGGCTGAGCTACGTAGTAAGACCCTGTAACGATTAAATAAAAGAAAATTATCATGCTAAAATAATTTGTTTAGGGCCAGCCAGGGTTTGATCCCCATCGTGCCCTGCTGGCCCTGCTTCCTGGGGTGTGATTGAGACTGGGCGTGGTGGTGTGCACCTGTAATCTCAGTACTTAGGAGGCTGAAAACAGGAGGATCACTACGAGTCTGATCTGTGTAGTGAGACCCTGTACTAAATA
>NW_004524735.1:3977413-4001214 GCF_000260255.1 Octodon degus | reverse complement strand
TGTAGTTTTTATATTTTAATCATTTATTTATTTATTTGGTACAGGTCTTGATACGCAGCTCAGACTTGTAGTAATCCTCCTGTCTCATCCCCCAGCACAGGGATTACAGGAATAATTCACCATGCCCAGTTTTGGTGGCCAGCTCGGCGCACAGGGCTGGCATGGCATGTGGTGCCATGGATCGAACCCGGGTCCTTGTGCTTGCCAGGGAGGCACTTAGATCGCTGAGCTATCTCCTCAGCCGAGATGTTTATTTTAATATGAAAAGAGTTACTATTTTAAATGCAAAATGTTTAAATATTTTTAATAACTTGATATAGTAAATATTAATATGCATAACCCATAGTAACCATAAAAATGTTTACAAAATTAAAGGAATTTACTGACCAGAGAGAGAAAGAGAGAAAGGAAGTGTGAGGGAGAGTGCAAGCGAGAGTGTGAAACTCTTCTAGGCAACTGATGCAGGGATCTCCTGTCAGGGTTGGAAGTCAGCGGCTAGCTCTTTGCTATAAGACTGCAAGCCTTGGGTTGGGGCTGTTGCTGAGGACTGGAGAAGAGTCACTACGCATGCCACACTCCATCCGTACTGCCACCGCAATCACAGGGGGAAGTGGGCACACCCTTTATCAGCTCAGCTGCTGTCTCACTGAGTTCCCATCCAAAGGCTATTCCAAGCAGTGTGTTTACTTCATAATCATCACACATATTTGGTGGAGATCAATGATTTAAGGTTTTTGTTAAACAATCACCCATCAAAAAAAGGGGGGGGAATTTAAGAAAATACAATGAATGCTATTTCTCTATTTGTATTCTAGAGTTTTAGATTTTTCTGATTTTCTACGTGGAGGGATCAGGAAGAAGCATGGGCAACAGGAAAGTTGTTGAGATTCTCTGAGATTCTCTGAGGATGTCCTCCCTGCCCCACATCCTGGGAAGGCTAGGAGGTACCACTGCTAAGCAGAAAGGGGAATTTGTTGGAAAACATGATACTACTTGTTGCAATGCCAACCTTCAATTTGTTGATGCTGGTGTCATCTGTGTGCTCATGAAATCCACAGAGAGAACAGTCTGCTGTGGGCTTGGCATTTGCCGATAGCAAACAGGATGTGAGTAGAGACTTGGAGTTTCCCCCCCTGAAGCTTTTCCTCCTCTGCAGCTCTAGGAGTTTGAAGCCACCATGTAAACAGGTGTGGTCAAGGGACCCGTGGTCCACTGCTGAGACGGAGTCAACCATCAGCCTTCTGTGAGCACACTCGAAGCTGGCCAACTCCATGAGCAGACCACAGATGCATGAGCAAGCCCACATACAATCCTCGACACCCATGACCTGCCAAGTGGAGCTGAAAATCAAATACTCGGCTGTTGTTTTATGCTTCAATGAGTTTTATTTGGCAGATCGTGTAGCAGTGAATATTTGATAACAGAGATTAAAATTTTCATATTTTAAAAAATCCTGATGAAAACTTTCACATAGGTTTAATCTGTCATATTTCCTAGCTTCTATCAACAACCAAAAGGAGACAATAAGATCTGCCCAAGTGTCTCTTAATTCGTGTTACCCCAGAAACTTAAAGTTGGTGAAGTAAATATATATAAATAAAGCTGATGGGTAAGGACAGAGTCTGGAGTGGATGAGTTTGGTTGATTTTAAAACGTTACTCATCCTGAAGTTCAGTTTTCCTCAGTGGATAAGTTGAAGGATGGAGACTTCTTTCCCTTCAAAAAGCATGGAAGCTCTTTGTAGGGGTGTAATAATAATCCTTAATTAAGTAAATATTCTTCAATAAAGACAAATGATTTAAGACATCAAGCTGAACACAGAAGCTAAGGCATTAACTGTGCAACGGCCCTATTAGGAGTGAGTGGGCAGTGGCAACTGCCACAAGGACCACCTAGTAAGTCTTCCTCAGGAGTCTTAAAGAAAGGTCAGCACAGCTCACAGATGTGAGTGGATGCCCAGGGTCATGGACATAATTAGTGACAGTTTTTTTCCCTCTAGGCTCTTTAGATTCGTCTATGCTTTCGTGCTTGGCTTAGACTGGAAAGGAATCAGAGCCATAGCTCATCCCTGTGGATGTGTCACCCTCTTTGAGATGAGACACATGAAAGCAGTCATTAAAATATTTACGTTTGAGAATTGCGAGAATGATGTCAGCTAATCCCCAGACTTCCTCTGCTGCAGCGCAACTATTTATATAAAGAAAATGTGACTCTTTTCAGGGTCACGTTATGATTCCCAAGGGTGCTACTCACTTTGCCTTCTTCTATGACACATATTAAAGTATATTATATTGTCACTGGCAAAACTAATATAATGTTTCACCTTCAAAGTTATTGTTTTTTTATTTTAAATGAAATTAAAGCATTTTTGTTGAGTCCTGATCAACAAGATTTCTAGTCTAGGCATGAAGCTTACCAAGCCAAATAGAAGCATAAACTCTGAATTTCATTTGGAAAAATGGCTCTAATCTTCCCTGTTGGGATTCTACACCAGTTGCCCACTCATGGACACAGTGCTCAGTATCATGGAAAATACCTCAGCTCGGTCTTACAGTTGCTTTCTTCTTTCACTGTTAACACTTTTTGCATAAATTTTGTGCCAGGAATAACAATTCATCTTTTCACATGGCCTCTCACGCTTCCTTTCTTTTACCCCACAATTTGCTATAGGTCACTAGAAATATTATCATTGTTTGTCATAAGCCAGAGGATGCTGGAAGTCAACTTTGAAAACAGAAAACCACATCTCTGTGCTACAGATGTGACAGTTTCTTCCAAATGGAATTTTTCCTAATAATTAGCAATATAAATTGACAAACCAAGATCAGTTTGAAATATGGAATATTTAAACATGCATATAAAATATTGTAAAGTACATTAAAAAACTTTCTAAAACCCTTTTGAAATTAGAATTCATGATAGTGAAGTTCTCAAAACTTGTAAGTGACAGCTAACTCCTCAGCTTTGTGGACTTCTTTTATTCAAAACTAAAAAAAAAAAGAGAGGCAAAATTGCTGAGTTGATTTCATAAGAAAAGCACAGATGATTTCTAAAAATTACAACAGTGCCACATGAAAGAAAATCCTGGATCAAAGGGACTAAGGAGTATTCAAAATAAAGAAGCTGTAGCTCCGTTCTAACCGTGCATCTAGACAACAGTGCACCTGAATATGTGTTCTCACTGCTTAATTGCAAATGTGATTACTTATTTTAGAACATGAACCATGTGAGTAGGTTGACTATGTAAACATTCCAATTATTATAAATAATCTGATAACTTTGAACATTTTTAAAAAACTTAAATAATCTGGTAACTTCAAACTTTATTTTGGAAAGTAAAAGCAAAGCAAGAACAAAAATCAGAAACAAAGAAATAAACAGGGCAACATACAACAGTACATATGTTACAGATTTTCAAACCAAGAATAGCTGATTAACAATGGTTGATATATTGTTCTGATTTGCAATACTCAGAAATATAAACGATATTCTATAATATTTCTATTATGAAAACTATCTGAAAAAATCAAACCAAAGTAATTGGAAATATATACAAACATAACCACAGGAAAATAAAGATAAAACTTGAATCATTATTGCATAATAAAATATTTAACACTTATAATAGTATTCATAATGGGCATAAAACAATAAAGAAAAATACACACCTTGTTCACACAACACAGGATAAGTAAGAAAACCATTCATATTAATAGGGTCCTTTTCTAATATAATTTTTATTTTTAAGCACCTTTACTTCACCTGGACTAGAAGCTATCTGGATTTTGTATTTGACATGATGATAGTATATGACTAAACTGTTCCAGGTGCTATAATTTATAAAAACTGGCAAAGTCAGTAGTTGTTGACTTGAGCCTTTTACAGTTCAGCATATTTATACTTTACTTTTTATATCTCGTTTTTATACTTTTCTGCTGGATGGTTAAGACCAAGATAAAGCAAGACCTATATGACAAGAAATGTAGCTTTTGTATGTGACATGGTCAGTCAAATATCTGACATGGTCAGTCAAATCCCCTCAGGACTTACTCTGAAACCCTGTACTGCAGTTTGTAGATCCCTTGTCAGTGTCAGCCATGTGAATGAGTCACAGCCATTGCTTGACCAATTTGCTCTCTGTGAAACCTGAGAGAATGTTTTCTCTGCATGTGACTCTCCTTAGGCACACTCTACATCGGATAACCCACTACTATTATGGACTACTAGACTATATTGGGATATTTTGATGAATTCATGCAACTACAATATTTCAATGGCAATGGAATACCCACCTCTGACAAAATTAAACAAAAAAGGGATACAAATGAAGGATCATTTTGTATCTGTATATGCAAAGTAGTTAGGATAGATATACAGCTACTTTCTCTTAATTCAATGAGAAGAAAGATTTGTACTAATAGTGTTTGGACAGGATATCATGTCTGAATCTTGTAGTATGAATAACCACTATGAAGACAACAATATGCAATGAACTAATTATTGAAACTATCCTACTAATCAGGTTTGAAATTGTCTCATTGCTATTTGTTTCTCAATAAAATTAAAACAAAATTATAAAAACTGTAGCACATGATATATATTTTTTGCAATGAGCTTTTAGATCAGCATTATCCTTAGAGGTATTCATGTTGATAGTTATACCTATTTATCTTAACATTTTCACAAATAGGTCATATTGTATTATTTTGCTCATTTGCAGTAATCAAGCTGTGCTGCAGATAGATTTTTGAAGCTATCTGCTTGTGGCGTTGGGTGACTTTGCTATGAATATTATTGTGTAAACTTCTGATACAGATTATGTAAGTATCTCCATTCTTACACAGTGCTGTCAAGTAGAATTTTCTAGTGTGATTAAATGTAAATATGAAATGTGTAAGAACAGGTAGAGCAGTTATATTTATTATTCTGGATTTTCTCTTTTTCTGGAAGCATTAAGTAGGCAATTAAGGCTTTTCATTTGATCCTCTTTGTCATAGAATCCATTTTCTACTTTACTCATGTACCTTACTCTTTGACTTGTCATTTCTGATAGGTTTTGATGGTGTTGCAGCAGAGAAACAGGCAGAAGGAAAAAGGGAAAGGGGCTTCATTACAAAGGGAAAGAGGCTTCAGTATCTTGGAGGACACAGAGAGAATTTGGGAAGATAAGGAATTCTCTGGACTGGAACAAAGGGAGGCTGAGGCTTTTATGGCCTTTCACCAGGGGTGGGGCTTGAGGGGGATGTTTAGATATACCTGAGGAACTGATTAGGGCCTTCCTTGAGGTGGCAGGAAAGGTGAAGGAAATTGCACCCTGGGCTGAGTTGGAGAAGAAGGAGAGTGGTGGTCTCTGGGAAGATAAGCTTTGGTTTTAAGGGATTCAGCCATATTGGATGACCATCATAATTCAGCAGTTCATACCAGGGCCAGAACCTATCCATTTCTATGGCTATTTCTATAGTTATTTGCCCATTCCCAAAGACAGCAGCTTTTGAGATTAATAATATTTTTTCTTTTCTTCATTTCTTTGCATCTTTCTCTACTGTTACATCTCTCTTAAGTTGATTATCCTTGAAATTTTACATGTCTAAAATTAGTATAATTTTCATACATTTTGAAATATTTATCTACTTTTCCATATTTAGTACAGGTTCTACAGGGTCTCACTACACAGATCAGACTTGTAGTGATCATCCTGTTTTTCAACCTCCCAAGTGCTGTGATTACAGGCACGTGCCACCACACGCCCCAG
Source organism: Octodon degus (assembly GCF_000260255.1). Classification (NCBI taxonomy): domain Eukaryota; kingdom Metazoa; phylum Chordata; class Mammalia; order Rodentia; family Octodontidae; genus Octodon; species Octodon degus. Next base: position 3,995,462 of record NW_004524735.1, on the reverse strand, counting down.
GGGTGGGGCAGGCACAGCAGGCCAGGATCAAACCCCTGGCCCCTGAGTCTGCTTAAATAGGTGCTTTAATCTGCTGAGCTATTTAGCCAGTCCTAATTTTCACACTTCTAAGCAGCAAGGTCATTGAGGAATTCTTCATCTCTAACGTCCCCTTTCCATCTTCATACTTTTTTCTTCAGTATTTTTAGCCTCAAGTTAGGATTCAGTGTAACTTCACAAATATACATCAATTTGATAGAGATCAACTAACCTAATGAAAGAAATGTAGTTTTATTAGTATTTCTGCAGATGGTTGGTGAAGTTGTAATATTGTATTACTTAAATTCAAAGAAATTCTTTCTTATGTTTTTGACTAGTCATTCAATGGAAATATAGCTGGATATCTTTGTAAAAACGGAAATGAATTTCATTGAAACTTATTTCAATTAACCTTTGAGAATTCCAAAAGTGTTCTTTTAGAAAATATAATGCATATTTTAATGAATCATTAGGACATTTTCAGGATGATGATTTTGTGGGAAATAAAGGTACATTTAGATTGGCAAAATGTGCCAAACTATCCTAGCTTTTATTGAATTTATTCACTTTTCTTAGTAATATAGTTATTTTCAAAGTTTTTATAGTAATCATTTTTATGTATCCCAAAATCTAATTGGATAAACCTAATTTGTAAATATAATCATGACATAAATTTGGAAAATAAGACAAGCTTACCCTTCCCTCTTTTATGGAAAAATAGTGCTTACAAATTCCATCCAGAAAATTTCCAGTATCTATTCTGGACTTTGAGCTACATCTGATAAAGAACAGCATTTTTGACAAATAACAAACTCATTAAAATATGGGGAACATCAAAAGCAGAGTTCATCTTTTCAATTAACAATCTTGTAGTTGAAATCCCTTAGAAGCAAACTGAATTCCCAGTGCTTTTCGGCTGCTACCCTCCTGAAGTAGGCAAAAAGACCAGAGTAACTTGGCTTTAGTTTGATGACTATGATTTAACATTTGATGTGAAGGGTTTTACTGAGCTTTCAGCTGGAAGTCAGGTCTTGTCTTTAGTTCCATTAAATATCCCATGAGGGTTCTTGTTGTATTAATCGACAAGCCTGTGGTCTTTGTGTAAATACAATGCACAAAGTTAGGGCTGGGGAGCTAGCTCAGTAGAATGAGCGCTTCCCTGGCAAGCGCAAGGGCCTGAGTTCAATCCCCAGTTCTGAAAAGAAAAAAAAAAAAGAAGGGAAAATGAATTTGATGCAAACTGGAACATTGGAAGGCAAAGTTATTTGGTGACTATTGTACCCTAAGTGTGGAATGAAGCATGATAAGGACAGTGAGTGGGGCCCACATGACCTAAAACTCAAGAGGCCAAGTAACCCTTTCATGAGCACAACTTTGGCCAGTACAAAGGAGCCAAGCTGCTCTCCCTGGACGTTCACCACACACAGCAGCCCCAAGTGAAAAATGAACACTGAGCAGTGATACCAAATCCTGGGCAACCTTGAGTGCTTTGCTATCCTTGTTTGCTTTTCTTTCACAACCCCCCATTAATCAGTCCTGTCCTGAACTCATCCCTGGCACTTAGCACTCCAGGGCAAACTGAAATATAAGAAGTAGTCAGAGACAAACCAACTTCCTATAACCCTTTTCTCTTTTTCCTTTTTTTAAATTTATGTACTTGGTACAGGATCTTACCATGCAGCTCAGACTCAGCGATCCACCTGATTTCAGCACTGGGATTACAGGCACGCACCACCACACCCAGACTTGGTCGCTGGCTCAGCATGCCTGCGAATGGGGTCATTTCTGCATGCAGTACTAGGGCTCGAACCTCTGTCCCTGCCCTTGCCTAAGCAGTCACTTAGTCCACTGAGCTATCTCACCAGCCCTATAACCCTTTTTTCTACTTTAAAATACTTTTAATGAAATGAACAGTGTAGATCAATGTTTGCACAACTAAGATAGAAATAATAGGAAACACAAGTCCCTGCTCGGCCCTGTTCCCAACATTTTTCATAAATCCTATCATATATGCCAACACAGGTGAACCTGCAGGGCATTATGCTAAGTAGACTCAGTCAGGCACAGAAAGACAAATATCTCGACATCTTGTTTACAGCTAGAATATAAAGAAGTGCAGCCATCGAAAGAAAGAACAGAGCATCGGTGCTGGCCAGGAGGAAGGGCTAATGAGATTGGAGTCTGAGTGCACACAGCTTCAGTGAGACAGGATGAAAGGTCTGCAACTGATTGTGCAGCACAGTCTGCAGAGTTTTTGTGCTGTATAGTAAGGAGTATCCTACGAGAATAGAGCCTAAATGTTCTCAACCCAGACATCTGGACACACACACACACACACACACACACACGCACGCACGCACACAGGGTCTGCTTGTGATAATGGATGTGCTAAGTGCTTTAATTGTGAAAATCTTTTCATTATGAGTTGCATCCATTAAAACATCATATTGGACACCATCACTACGTACAATTTCATCAGTTACACTTCAATAAACCTGGTGGGAAAAAGCAACAGTAATGTTTGTCACGCAAAAACAATATTTTTGAAAATTATATATACTTGATTCTCCAACAATCAAATGATTTCAAAGCCAAGTATATCCTAGCATTAACAAAATGTCCAAATCAGGAACCTGGTGTCATATTTGTGATGTTGTATTCATTCTACTTTAGCATACTTTCAGTACTTTATAAGCCGCGGATCCTCAATTCCTAATGTACTTTTGAGTGCAAGGAGACCACAGAGTCAAGGTCATGCTGCTGGGAGCAGAGGCAGGGCTGGGATTCAATCCCACATGGTTAGGACTGAGTGAAGAATATTTCAGTCTACCTTGCATCTCCTGAGAAAGCTGTGAAGGGGTCAATTGTGTCCAGACCTAAGCTTCCATACTTGTTCTGCTTTCAGGCATTTGCTGAAAATTTACTACTAATTCAACTTTAATGCTAAACATTTATGTGATGATTATGGCAAATCAAGAAACACTACCATTACCCCATTTTTCAGTTGAGGAGTCTTTATGACTTTAAACAATTCTCAAAATGATTATCAGGGGCTGGTGAGATGGCTCAGTGGTCTAAAGCAACTACTTAGAACAAGCTTAGCAAAGCATAGGGACCGCGGTTCAATCCCCCAGCACCGCATGCCAGCCAGCCCGCCCCCTGGTGGGCTGAGCTGGCCACACACACACACACAAAAATAAATAAATAAATAAATAAATAAATAAAATTAAAAAAAATGATTATCAATCACATACCTAGGAAATGGAGAACATGGGATGTACATTCAGAGGTCTGATTCTATAGCTCCTATTGCTGCTCAACACACGGGTACAGATTCATACACACGTTCATCACACATAAGGTGAATTCACACTCACCTCACCGGAACCTAACTGCAAAGATCGTATTCCTTTTCAATACTGCCCAAATTAATGATTCCAGAATTAAATTACTAATGCCTTTATTATGGTTAATTTTCTAGTTATTGGCTACTATTATGTGCTAAACACCATATATTTCATTGGCATAGCAGTTATTATAGATACTTGTCATTTTTTGTTTCTGGGGAGTTAGCTGAAATTTATAGGAGCTTAGTGACTGATCTCGTCTTCCAGAATTAGTGTGTGGCATAGTCAACATTCCCAAGGAGAAATGAGTCTGCAATCTAGCTTTCTACCTTCTCCTGGGGTATCTCTATCACTGACGCTTTAGAAGCCGTGTACAGGGGCAGGGGAGATGGCTCAGTGGAATAAGCACTTCCCTGGCAAGCACAAGGGCCTGAGTTCAATCCCCGGTTCCGCAAAAAAAAAAAAAAGACATGTACAGAAGAATGATTTCTTCCAAAAGTGTTCCCTGTATTTGAGACATATGAGGTTCTCTTATTCTGGAAAACTCACTTTATTGCTTAACATTGATTCCAAAAGACTTCTGGATTTTCAGTGCAATAAGCACTTGCCTGGCAAGCACAAAGTCCTGAGTTCAATCCCCAGTTCCACCAAAAACAAACAAACAAATAAATAAATAGAAATAAAAATAAACAGAAAAAGTCTTGGAATCATTTGTCCCGCCCCCGGGGCACACTGAGATGGCAATTGAGACTGGGCGTGGTGGTGTGCGCCTGTAATCCCAGGTCTTGGGAAGCTGTAAACGGGCAACTCACTGGAAGTAGGATCTAGTAGTGAGACCCTGAACACCCTGTAGATCCTTCCCTAAAATACAAAAAATAAAAATAAAAAATAAATAGAAATGAAAAGAAGTCTACGCCTAACTCTATTCAAGTGTTTGAGAACCTTCCAAACAGGAGTTCCCCAAAGGTTCTGGGTATTCTGAGCATAGCTAGAGGAAACATACAGGTTCCCAGAGTGGAAACACAAAGGCATGTTACCTGTGTACACAACCCTGTGTTACTGTTCAAATGCACACTGCATGGGTATTTGCACTTCTATGGATCTATTTCACAGGGTAAGATCAGTCACCAGAAAGAAAGGAAAGCTTGTCATTGTCCTTAGTATGGCTTGAATTGATTTTTCTAAATGGCTCTGAAGTGTGTACTCTCATTCTATAATCCTTCCTAAGTGTTTTAAAATAAAAGAACTATAAAATCACTTGGCAGAAGGAGGCCTTCCGATGCCCAGAAAGGCCAATTTATATTCCGTTGGTGGCCTGGCAGGCGGCATGATTGATATCATTCAGATTGGAGACCTGAAGTGATAAATAGTCGCACATAGCCCAGTGCCACACTGGAGGGCTCACCGCCCCCTGGTGAGTTATTGTTTTGTTTTGCCCCTAGTTCTCATAGATTGAAGACTTTGTTTTCATAAATTAATCTGTGATGCCATTTTGCATTTCTGATTTGTTACCCTTCTCAAAAGCCCTTCCACTGCAGTTTATAATGCTGAGTGGCACAATTTCAAGCTGCCCAGAGAAATATAAAACAATTGGAAAATCAAAAGGCTTTCTGCTTGTTATCACCACAGATATATATCAGATTCTCTAAAAGATTCATTACAATCATATTTTAAAACATTTTTTATATATTGAATAGATATAAAATAATATTTTAAAGTATGTAAATTAAAAAGAAGGAATAGCAAAAGAAATGCATATACCAGCTTCCCATTTTAAGAAAAAGAAGAATAAATAAAACATATCCTTTGAAGCTTCCTCTCTCCTCTTGCCAGATTGCGTGCTAATTCCTTCCCCCATCAAAAGTAAAATGTTACTCAGTTTTGGGTTTAAACAATGACATCTTGGGGCTGGGGAGATAACTCAGTAGATTAAGCACTTGCCTGTTAAGTGCAAGGGCCTGAGTTCATTCCCCAGTTCTGCAAAAAATCAAAAACAAAAACAAAAAATGACATTTTAAAATAGTTTTATCATTTGTAAATGGAGTCTTAGAGTGCAGAAGTTTTTGATTTATTTATTTTCTTCTGTAGTTCGTGCTTTTTTTTTTTTTTTCGTGGAATTGGGGATTGAACTCAGGCCCTTGCACTTGCCAGGGAAACACTTATTCCTCTGAGCCTTCTCCCCAGCCCCATACATTTTTTTTCTAAATTTCCCTATGATAAGAGCTTGCATTTAATTTATTCTTAAGGTATTTTTATATTTCTAAGTCATAAAGTTATTTAAGAATACTTTAATATTCCCAATCCATAGACATCTGAGATGAAAACACACTTATCAGGTAAATAGCAGCAAATAAATATATGAAAAATAAATATATTTATTTTTATATAATAAATAAAATGTTTAATGTCATTGGTCATTCGAGAAATACAAAGTAAAACATCACTGAGATCCCATGTAAGCCCAGAGAGAAGGGCTGTCACCAAGAACTTGACCAATGACAAATGCTGGCTGGGCTGTTGGGAGAAAGGAACCCTTCTCCACTGCTGGTGGGAGTGTAGGCTGGTACAACCACTGTGGAAGTCAGTGTGGACACTCCTCCGAAAACTATGATTAGAGGCTCAATTGACTCTGCTATCCCCCGCTAGGTACTTTCCTAGAGGAATTAAGAACATCACTCTGCAGCACATATATATATGCGTTCACATTTATAGCAGTGCAATTTGTCATAGCTAAATCTTGGGAACCACCCAAATGCCAATCAAGCATGGAATAAGTAAAATACAATGGAGTAGAACTCAGCTGTCAAGAAAGATGAACTTGAGGCTTTTTAGGTAGATGCATGCAACTAGAGACCAGACTCATAAATGAAAGAAATCAAAAGCCCATATGTAAATGTATTGTCTCCTGAGGGTAGGAAACTGAAAGAGTAAATAAGATCCAAAAGGCACAACATTCACATGGCTGACACTGACAAAGATCTACAATCTGAGGTACAGGATCTCGGGATAAATCCTGAGGGGATTTCACTGACCTTCTCAGACCAAAAAGGTACAACTCTTGTTGCATGGGTCTTGCTTTATCTTGGTCTTAACCATCCAGTAGAAAAGTATAAAAGTGAAGTATAATACGTAAAGCCATGCTGTTATGTTGAGCTGTAGGGGACTCAGGTCAACAATTTCTGATATTTCCAGTCAAGTGGAATACCCAATACTATTATGGACTACTGGATTCTTTTAGAATATTTTGCTGAGTTAGCATACCTATAATACTCAAATAAAAGAACTAAACAAAAAGGGGGATACAGAAGAATGTCCATTTTGTATCTGTGTATTCAAAATGGTTAGGATAGATAGATAGTTACATTCTCTTAATGAATAGAGGGATTTGTTCTAAAATGTAAATAGGATATCATGTCTGCATCTTGTACAGCAAATAACCACTAGGAAGAATGTATGCAATGTGTTAATTATTGAAACTGTCCTACCAATTCGATTTGAAACTGACTCATTGCTATTTGTTTTTCAATAAAATTATGGGAAAAAGATATTGTGAAAGGGAAATACAGTTATAATTATTATGTTAAAGTTATTCTGCCCACGACTTCTTTGTACTATGCAAGAACTCTGTACAGACAAGTACACTTACAGATCCATTTTATGGATGAAAGAAATTGAAGTACTGAGAAGCATGGCTAATTCTTTGAAGTTGCACAACTTGTAATGAGCCATGCCTGGATCTGAACTCAGCTAGTGAAGATCTATAGTATCAGATAATGTCAGAGAAACACTGAGTGGATTTCCAACATTGAGTGGATCTCCTACAAATCAACTTTCTAACATCAGGAAGGCATAGCAAACAGTCATGTTAGGGCCATTTCTCATAACACTGTACTGCAAATCAGTTCTAAAAACAATCCAGCTCATTACTTAAATGCAAATCCATTACCTACTCTTTCTTTAAAACTTAAATTTTTGATACAGGGATTTTCAAACTGTACAAGTTTTTTTGTATCTTACTGTAGTTCCTCCAGTGGTTCCATTTTGTATAACAATAGTTCAGTGCCAAAGCAGGCAGTTGATTTTGTATAATCCATTGACCAGTGCAGTATCTCACCAGTTTTACTTGCAGGTGTGTGTGTGTGTGTGTGTGTGTGTGTGTGTGTGTGTGTGTGTGTTTGTGTCTGTGTGTCTCTCTGTGTGTGTGTGTTCAGTGTGTACAGATGTAGGTATTTGGGTATGTAGTTCTGTGCCATTTTCTCTCAGGTGAACTAGATTCAGGTAACCTTTACCACCACAATTGTAATAAAGACCTGTTTTATCATCAAAATCTCCCTTCGCACTCGCAACTATCCACCTCATGTGCACTTAGAAATAAACCTTTAAAATGTACCTATGTACTTCTACCCTGTGGTTTGCCAACTTAAAACATAAAACATGAAAATCAAGGTGGCCATAAGAAGGACAGCTAAGTTATGCAACACAAGCAGGCTCTGAGGTGTCCTGTCATGTTTGGGTATAGAGTTGTTGTCCAGGCTTTTGATTGGAAATACTGAATTCTATATGTGGAAGAGACAAAGGCAGGGAAAATTTTCCTCTTCATAGTTAGCATGGGATTGGCATGACTACCAGTAAGTATGGGTAAGCGGTCTGATTTGACCATTTTTGATCTTATGACTGTATTTAATTTCTGAGGACTCAGTTTCTTTCTTTGCTGAGCAGAAGTGATGGACACGAGAGCACATTAGGAGGGTAACAAGGCAATGGCAGTGTAAAAGAATGTTCCAGGGTGATGCCTTCCTCATCCACATACTCCACCTGGTAGCTCCCACTCACTCACCTCTTAGGAAACCTCTACATCGCTGATGTGAAAATAAAGCACCCTGCTGGGAGATTGCTGAGGGATGGCAGAATTTAGATTGCCAAAGCACAAGGCTGTGAAGTGTCTGACAGAGAAGAAGAGTTAGTGTCAGATATGCTTGATCTAGAGAGAGAGAGAGAGAGAGAGAGAGAGAGAGAGAGAGAGAGAGAGAAGTGAAGGACACTTTCCTGTGGTTCAGATGTTTATCATTCAGTGGAGATCAGGGAAATAACAAATGATGGGGTTTCCTCATTGTCGTCCCATGTATGCAGAGCCAGGAATCATGAGAGACCACAGCATGGGATTTCTCATTCGTTCTCTTTCATAATTGTAGATACTGAGACCACTGTGGTGAAATAGAAAAAGAAAACAACTCTCTGAGTTATGGTAGCAGGAGACATCTGTGCTAGATAAATCCCTACAATGTTAATATTAGACCTTAGGAAAAACATTTTGTTTTAAAGTCTATCTTTCTGCAAGAGTGTAGAATGCTTACCTGCCTCTTTTATGTTGAGATGAATAAAATGAAAACATAAAACATTATGTAAGAATGGCTGAGATATAGACATAGACGTTGGCATAGACATATTCATACACACTGTGCATATATGAAAACCACCTTTTGCACACCTGCACTTATGATTTGCCGAGTAGTGCATAGATATAGTAAAGACATGGAGTGTGAACATACATCTATGAGTGTGGTGTGTGTGTGTGTGTGTGTGTGCATTTTCAAGTGGTGATTCTATTTTCTGGTATTAATGATCATCAACATGGAATGTTGTCACAGTTACCCTGGCCATTTTTCAAGAAAAAGAAGACATATATTTGGAATTTTTCTGCTCCTCACAGGAGAGAAACTAAGGAGCAATTATCAGCTAAAAATTGTTGTACTGACAACTCAAGAAATGAAGATGACAAAATCCACTTCCCTTTGAAAATGTGTGGGACAGAAAAAGTTCATAGCAGTTTAAGTCAGAAAAGAACCAAGTCTGACAACTTTAAACTCCAACTGCCTCATTTCACAGATGATTAAATCATGGTGCAGAGAAAGTGACCTCGCTGAGTTACTGATGGGCACCAGACTCTGATAAATGAGGGCAAAGAGAAAGACTAATGGGAGGATAAAATACGATCAAATTAATTCTCACGGAGAAGGAACATGCCCCAAAGTAAGTACTATTTGTACAAGACTTTAATAGATAGATGTCATTGATGGAAGTGGGAAGCAGGACATTCCATTCCAGCAAACCTTGGGAACTAAGGTCCAAAGGTAGGAGGTTACAGAGTATGTTCTCAAATTCTAGGCTTTGCCCATGTGCTTTTCAGAGGAAGACTGGCTCTTATTTGAGAGAGTTAAATACGTTTTTAAAAATATTTATTTATTCATTTCAGGTCTTCCTATGAAGTTCAGACTCACAGCAAATCTTGTCTCAGCTTCCCCAGCACTAGGAGTACAGGCATGCACCACCACATCTGGCTCTGGGGCCGGCACCGCATGCGGGATCAGGGATAAAACTTGTGACCCTTTGCTTGTCAGGCAGGCACTTAGACTGCTGAGATATTTCCTCAGCCTCATGACTGTTGAATATGTTGAAAAGCTGGCCTTTCCAACAGAAATAGTTAGACCCATTTCTCTTGCCAGTAGAAATGCCTACTCATTTATGGCCCCAAATTTGCTCTTAGAACCATCATGAGAATAATATATACTATAATGCCTGGCACTGCTCCTATACAATCTGATGTAATTGCTACGGAGCACAGCCCAGGCGTGGAGAGGTGTTTATTTGTTTTGCTTTTTTTGTTCTCTAGATGTTTCTACTTTGCAGAAAATTTGAGAATCATCGTGCAAAGGAACCAGTGAAAGCACAGCAATGTTAAAACACTGCCTAATTGCCTAAAAAACATGAACCTACCTCCTACTGGTGCACTGGCATGAGTTACCTCATTAACTAATTTAGTGAAGCAAGGAAAGATGAGGCTCCCAATGCCAACTTTTGATTGCTCACAGGTTGCTACAAAACTCTGAAAATCATAGAAAAATCTGGGGTGTGGTTTTGCTCTCTCATCTGCCCCTTCTCCCTCCACCCCTCTTTCCCTCTTTCTCTTCCCTAAACTGAGGATATAAGAGAAAACAGAACAACATGATTCCATTCTGCATTTTTTTTCCTAACACTGAAGGTAGTTTCATGCACAATATTTGGCTCAGCTTTGTGGTGAGAATGGCATACACCACCATTACCTGGCACAATTTAAAGAACTTACTCAAAGGAACCTTGTGGTGTGGCTGTGGACTGCAGCTGTTTGACTCACTCCCGACTCTTTGTCTCTTGGTAGACAGCATTTGCAGCATAAAAGAAATAAAATAAAAATATTCAAAGTGCTCAGTATTTCACTTCATTTAATCTGTTGTGGTTAGGACTATCTGTAGCTTTTTTAACAGACAAGCATTTATAATGGCTGTGGTACAAAGGTCCTGAGTAAAAAATTGGAGTGGATATTTTGCCCTTGATATGATAATAGACATGGTCTGTTGGTAGTAGAACATTCTCGGGGTACCAAATGTTAGTTTTCGTGGAAATAGCACCAGGGATAATTGGGTCCCTGTTCTACATCTGGATAAGGGATTGGTATTTGCTAGTAACAAATGCTGAAGTAAATTGTTTGCAACACTGGATTTAACATTGAGAAATTATAGTAGGACTAGCCTCATAATAAGGTGAGTTTTGATCATATCTCCAATGATATTCTAGGAAATGAGCATTATTTCACTTGCTGAAGAAATAGTCATTTCAATCCTCCAGTGAAGATAAATGAATGAATCCCGCTTTGCATTTGAATATCAGCCTATCTGGAATGTGTTGTTAGGATGTGCTCGTTTGCAATGCATGAAACATCAGCAATACCTATCATCCAACTCTTTTTAATTAAGAAATTACTTTTGAAACCCAGGCAGCAGGTGAAAATCTAAAAGAAGTGTCAGTGCTTAAGTCTACTGTGGGAAGTGTTGAATCTTCTTGTGGGTCTGTGCCCTGCTGAGAGCTTCAGGCATCTATGGCTTGGGAGAAAACCTGAAAGGAACAGAAGCATTTGAGATCATTAGACCTAAGTTCAATCTGTAATCCTGTTCGTTTTCTAGCTCTGTGCTCTTTAATGTGCTTCCTAATTCCTCAAAGCCATTATCTATTTATCTTTAGGAAAATAAGTCAGTAGAAGACATCAGTGTTTTCCAAGAGTTTTGCTCTCAAGATTGAGTGCCCTTGAGTCTAAGATTAAATGATGGGAAAAAAACAAACTAATTCCATGGCCCTCAGTTACTTGGCATCCAGAACACAAGCATATGACTGAACTTCTGGAAAAGTACACCCATCCAGGATGTTAGTCTGAGATGAATAACATGATTGTGACGTGTTCTAAGGAAATAGCATGCATGCTTTTGAGTGCTGGAGGCCTAACCCAGTAACTCCCACACACTATGACAGTGCTGTATATTAAGCTACAGCTACAGCCCTCTGCCACCATTTTTCCATCTGTTTTGTTGATTGTATTTGGATTCTAAACTTCTGACTCATTTTGGACTCTTCCTAACTTACGGTGATTCAACTGAATGATTTTTGACTTTACAATGCTGTGACAATGACGTACACTCAGGTGCAATCATACATCAGATCTGAATTTTGGTTCCTTCCCAGGCTGCTGATACAAGGTGTGAGATTCAGCCAAGAAATCATGATGGTGAAGTACCACACAATGCTCTGTGTTGCCCACTTTGGTAGGTAAAATATTGTGCTTTGTGTTTTTGTATCCCATCCTGCCTATAAAATATTCATCTTTGTTGGTATATGAAACACTCCACTCTTTATTATACAACAGATTTTGTGTTAGAGAATTTTACCTAACGGCTAGCAAATGTGATTCTTCTGAACACATTTAAGATAAGATATGCAAGCCCTTACGTTCAGTAGGTAAGGTGTACTCAATGACTTTGTCAGCTATCTTCAGTGGACAGTGGGTTGGAACCCTTTATATGTTGAGGACTGTCCATGTTATTCTGACTGTAGATAAAGTTTTCTTGATATGCATGTTTCATAATTTTTATTTATTGACTCTGTAGAGGGAAGTATAGCATTTAAGAAAATGACATCAAGGCAACTATTAGCCCTGGTGCTGTGTTGCTTAGAGTAAGAGACAGTTTGTTTGTTTGTTTGTTTATGTGTTTGGTACAGGGTCTCACTCCAAAGCTTGGATTCATAATGATCCTCCTCTTTTTAGCCTCCCCAGTGCTGGGATTACAGGCATGCACCACTACACCCTGTCTCAGTGGCTGGCTAAGCATGCCTAGGGGCAGGGCCAGGGATTCAACCTGGGTCCCTGCACTCGCCTAAGCAGGCACTTAGTCCGGCTGGTCTATCTCTCTGGCCCTGAGGAAGTTTATTCTGTTTTCACCCACAATACAGTCAAACTGGGCCTGCCCATCATGTAAATGAGGGGATAAGCCAGTGATTACACACAGAGCTGTTACGCCACCAAAGCCCTTTCCACCTTGTTAAAGAAGAAATGAAGATGACTTCATTTACCAGAATTTGATTTGCTTTGAGTCCAGTTTATGCAGGAAGTCTAATTGAGAATAAAAGAATATGCTAGATATCTGGTTTCTCTCTGGTCTCCTCTGCCTTTTCATAGCTATTTCCTCAGGAAAATTTTGTGGTATGTGTGTGTTTGTCAGAATGAGTTATTCCTATTTGCATTTGGACTTCTTTCCAGGGATAAACCATCCAAGTAGCCCATGTCATTGTCTGTTAATTGATCCAAGGTGCATGCCCATTCATCTGCCATGCTGTGCCTGACTCAAGTATTCATTTGTCACTAGTAGGTTGGTGAATCACTTCTAGTCTCATGAGACTCTAGTTCATCAAGTATCTTTACATCTATGATCCACTATTAAAGCCCTACAAGACAACAATTTTTACTTTATTGTAATCACTCCTCATTTTCCACCTGGTGGTTTACTTATTCTTAATGTATTTATTTTGCACAATTGAAACTTTTCACCCTTTGATCAATGACTCCTTGCTTCTTTTCCTCACATATTGCACTATTTGTGGGACTATTTTATATTTGTCATATAAGTAAGATCCAGAATTATTTATGTTTTATGCCTGAATTATTTAACTTAACATCATCTCCTTTAGGTTTATGAAGATTGACACAAATTCCAGAATATTGTGTTTTTAAAAAACCGAATAGTATATAATGTAACGACACACAACATTTAAAAAAATACATTTGCTCATTGATGGATACCTATGTTGTTACTGTGTATTGGCTATTATGAATAACACTGCCATGAACAAGGCAGTGTAGGTATTCTTTCATGATCTACAGTTCAATTTCTTTGCACATTTTGCCTGTAGTTCTTGACTGTCAACTTGGCTGCATTAGGAGACTCCTAGAATGATTATTGGATCCTGAGGGTAGTGACCTCATCAATACATTTAAGCCATTGCTGACATCATAGTTGAATGTGCTACTTTGGGCTAGGGCCTGTTGGTAGAACTCATTTTGGAAATGACATATGTTCATCTGGCCCCTCCCTTTCTGACTTGTTTCAACCCCTCCAATCTTGATAGCTTGCATTCAGCAGCTTCCTTCACTGTGCCCTTCTACCATCAAATGCCTGCCTTGGGGCCAGGTGACAATGAATTGCAAACTCTAGAACCATGAACCAAAATAAACCTCTCCTTTGTGTTGTGTGGGCCAGGAATTTTATCTAAGCAGCAGAGGCTGTCTAATGCAGATTCTAATAGTCTGCTCTCCTGTGGCTAAGGCAACATACCTGGCAATCTAACCGTAAAGGGAAGCTTTATTTTGGTTCACAGTTTAGTACACAATTGCCTGGCTCAGAGGCAGGAATACCATAGTAGAAGGGCATTGTGGAAGAAAATGGCTCAACAGAAGGCACCCAAGGTTACAGAGAGGACAAAACTAGGCACAGGAACAAGGCTAAGTCATATGTCCATAGACAGCCATATGTGGGCCCCATCTCCGAATGTGTGATGTTCCTCCAAATGTTTGGGGGAAATTTTTTTATCTAAACTATAATATTCTGTCCTTGAACCCAAAGGGCATTTTGAATCTCATTATGTAAAACACATTTAGGCCACCTCTAACAGTTGCCAATTACAGCAAAATGAAAGTGGAATTCTTCTACGGCATTAATGAAGAATGGTAGACTTGAAGGCATGGCTCATGGTTTAGCCCTGACTTGGCTGTGTCTAGCACACCAATGGTAGGTAGCAGGGGATAGCAAAAGGAAATTGCTCAACCCATGGTAACCAGGAGGCAAAGAGTGACGAGAGAGGGTCAGGAACAACAATGCATCCTTCAGAGTCACGTGCTGTTGACCACTTTGTTTTGAGAAGGCACTACCTTCACATGTAGGATACTTAGGGAGAACATTTTAGATCTAAACTGTAGCACAAACATAGACTTGGAGAGTGAGTATTGTATCAATTCATAATTCTGTTTTTAATTTTTAAAGAAAACTATATTGTTTCCCATATTGTCTTTTCAATTCAAATCTCCACCAAAGGCATACAAGAGTTCCATTTTCTCTCTCACCCACAGAACCTGAATATTTTTCTTTCTTTTAATATAATAGCCATCACAATAGACATGTGGTGCTATCCCACTGTGTTTGTTGGTGTTACTTTCTAATGATTAGGAATGTTGATTGCTTTTTCACTTACCCATTGGCTATTTGCATATACTTTTTGGAGAAAAGGGTATTAGAATGCTTTGTTTATGTTCCTATGATCACTTTCTTTGGTACTGAATTGCCTGAGTTCCATTTATATTTTGGATATTAAACCCTTATCAGATATATGTTCAATTTTTTCCTTGTACTCTCTATGTTGCCTATTCATTTTAGTTACTAGCTTGCCAAAAAGTAGTTTCTGTAGAAGCTGTTTCTTTGATGAAAACTTAGTTGTGTATGTTTGGTAGATTTCTGCATGTAGGAGTAGCTTTAGTTTGTCCTTCCTGATTTGTAGGTCTTTTATCTCTTTTTCTTACCTAATTTCTCTGGTTGGCACTTTTAAATCTTAGATAAACTTGTGCTCTATGCTATGCTATCTTTGTTTTTCACACGTAAGTTTTTAAGGCTCCACTGCCTCACTAATGTGTCTTTATGTGGCTCGCTTGTTTCTGAAAACTCCAACTATATTTGTAATTAGCAATCATTAATCAACACTACGCGATTCTTTTCTGGTTCTGTATCACTGCATTTTTTTTTTTTAAGTAGAGACATATTCTTTCATGGTTCTGTAAAATTTCCAGAAGTTTTGGGCTGGTGAGATAGCTCAGAGGACTGAAGTGCCTGCTTAGGCAAGCTTAGGCAAGTGCAGGGACCGCGACTCACTCCCTGGCATCACATGCCATGCCAGCTGTGCCCCCAAGGGCAGCCTAAGCTGGCCAGAGTCCAGGTGTGGTGATGCCTGCCTTTAATCCCAGTGTTAGGGAGGCTGAAAGCAGGAGGATTGCCACGAGTCTGAGCTACATAGTGAGACCCTGTAACAACCAAATACATTAAGGAAAGAAAAAAATTCTAGAAGTTTTAAGATAGCTAGGTACTTACAAAGAAAATCATGTCTATGGCACACCTGGCTTGTTGATTATTTGTGTAAATGTTTAATAGGCATAGTACCACACATAATCAATTAGGTACTGTCTATCACTGTTTTTCTGTTCCAACAGCCTGCTAGGAAAGTTACGACACATGTTCTAGCCCATGAAGCCTAAAATATTGAATAGCTTCACCTTTGCATGAAAAATCTTGCCAATCTCTGACGTAATGCACAATCTTAAAATTAGGAAGAAATAGTCAGGAATGGTGGCATACGCCTATAATTTCAGAATTTGGAATATGAGACAGGAGGATCATCATGATTTTGAGACCAGCCTGGACTACATAAGTGAATTCAAGGTTAGCCTTGATACATGACATGATCTTGTTTCAAATTAAAAGAAAAGGAGGAAGAGTATGGTGATGAGGAGGAGGAGAAGGAGAAAGAGAAGTAGGAAGAGAGGAGTAGGAAGAAAAAGGACAAGAAGAAGAAAAGGAGGAGGAGGAGGAGGAGGAGGAGGAGGAGAAGGAGAAATAGTTATGTTTTCAAGTTCTGCCAATTTACCAATCAGGTCTATATTCAGTCAGTCCACTCCATCCAAAGTCATACAATATTCTCTGAAATTAATGAGCAAGAAGTTAATATAAATAAAGCTTTCATTACTTTACAGAAACTCAGGAAGGTAATAGGAATCCTGTTGCTGCCTTAGCCATGTTCTCCACTGTGTATTTTTCTACCATTCACGATGGTTGCTCCTCACCCTCCACCACCAGCTCTCCTGGCTCTGGTCACTCATCTGATCCCACGTGTTTAAGACTCCAAACCCTTTTCAGGCTGGGGCTGCTCTGTTTCTGAAATTATGGTTAAAACCAGGCAAGAGGATGTCATACAGAAACCAAGTGAATCTCCTGAGTTCCCCATGTGTTGAATTTGTTTATTATGTAAAAATGTCCCTACCTTTTCTAATAATCTAGGTCAGTCATTTCTGATCAAATTCCAGCTTCCTTTTCAGCCTCTTGTCTAAAAACTCATAGCTTACAAGTCTACGAGACTCTTGTGTCTGATGACCTTTAGGGTGATCAAGACCCCTGAAGCCACAGAGGTGAGACTTGCACAGCCGAATTCATCATGTTCTAAACAAAGCAAAGCACCAAAATATAGGAAGAAATCCAGAAAAAACGATCTGACAGCTCTTCTCTAAAGTTGCTGTGCTATGTATTTTTATTATAACATCCTTTCTTCACCTAGATTTCTCATTCTCCTTAATTAGATAGAATTTAGAATAGAAAGAGAGAGAATTTGCTTACAGCTGGTATATACATAGAAAATGACTTTAAAAATACCTAGAAATTACATGTGTATGAAGATTTAAATATCATGGAGAAAATATATAACTTACAACTTTAAAAGTCTAAAAAAGTCTAAATATGAAACTGCAAATATTATGGAATTTTTATTGTCTTTTTTGAATCACATTTGTTTAATTTCTTATTAGTACATGTTTGCAGTGCGTAATTCTCACATTTATCTTAGGGAATGGGTACATGTATTTAATGTATCTTAACTCTTTTTATTCCTGTTCCTCTCTCTGCGTTCCATCTCTAAGTGTCCTTTCACCATTTTTTCATGCTTAGATTTGCAATGCATAGTGATTGTATTCATTGTTTATTTGGTACAAGAAGTATCTTCATTCTTTTTATATCCTCATCCCCTCCTACACTGTCCCCCACCCTCCATGTCTGGGGCCCCTTTCTGTTTCTTTGAAATCTTTTATTTATTTGGTACATGTTCTCACCATGCAGCTTAGACTCTCAGTAATCCTCCTGTCTCAACCTCCTTGGCACTGGGAATTACACCTGGTTTGGGGCCAAGACAGTGCACTGGCATGTTACATGTTATGCTATGCTAGGGACTGAACTCAGGTTCTTGCTCTTACCAGGGAGGTGCTTAGACCACTGAGCTATCTCCCTAACCCAAGGGCCCCTTCCTATTTGCAAATAAATTAAAACACAACATACACACTTGGAAGACACTTCACCAAAATTGTTTGGAATTAGCAATAAATTCTTGTTGCATAGGTCTTGCTTTATTTTAGTCTTAACCATCCAGCAGAAAATTATAAAAACAAAATATAAGAAGTAAAGCCATGCTGTTATGTTGAGCTTTAGGGGACTCAGGTCAACAATTTCTGACATTGCCAG
>NW_004524735.1:3965978-3976326 GCF_000260255.1 Octodon degus | reverse complement strand
CTTCTTCTTCTTCTTCTTCTTCGAAACAGTGCTGCACTGAAATAAACTTATTTCCTGAAATGGACAAGCTATGAAAAAGTTAAAAACAAGACATTCAGAAATACTAGATGCATTTTAGAACACATTGCTATCTGCTTACACTGCCACTTAGCTATGTATAGAATTTTTTCACAGCATTGCAGATTAATGTGAAATATACCTGGCCTTGACAAACTTAATGTTTTTTCTTGGATGTACTGCAGATTCTTTATCTTAAAACAATACAGATTGAGTCAGGCTATCTCAAGAAATGCATTCTACTCTCTTAATATTCATTTCTAGTATAATATAAATTCATTATATCAGACCACATGATTCCTCCACAGTGAGAGAATTTTTGTCCAATCAACTCTCAATCTCATAGTTATAGAATATATAAGATATACTCTGAGAAAAATCACAAACATTACCATTGTACTTAAAGCCATCGTAAGATTTAAAACATGAAGATAGGAAACAAATATGGATCAGACAAGATATCTTTTTTCTATAAAAACTTTTTTAAGTAAGAAAATCATTATGATTTGTATGATAATTAATTGCTTTCTTTTAAAATGCAGCAAAACTCACAAAGAATAAAAGTATAAGATTATTCTGTTTCATGAATGCCACAAAATGTGTTGTCTAAAAAGCAGAAACAAAAGCAACAATATAAAGTGGAAAGATATGATAACACTAATCCTAACTATAGCACTGAAGAATCTAAATAATAGAAATATAAAGTATGAATTACGTGCTTTATGTTTCTATGATGTACAGTGATATATAAAAGAGAACATCTAGGAAAGAGATTTAAACATTTTGAATTCTTTTCAAGTTAATTTTTAAATTTATTTATGCTTGTCAGTTGATAAAACATTACGTTCTTGAAAAATGATATGTGTTAAATATTTGTTTATACAAAAACCAAATTCATTCCTTAATTAAAAGGGGGTAACACACTTTCTGGGTCCCCTCCGTCCCTCCCAGACAGAAGCTTTCTTTTCTCAGTAAATTCTTTCTCTTCTTAATCTCCACTGTTCCTAGAATTAATTCCTTGATTAAAAAATAAAATTCACTTAGCCAGAAAAATTGGAATTATTTTGACTTTTTGTATCTTATGGGCATTAACACACACACACACACACACACACACACACACACACACACATTTCAGAAGACGAAACTTTAAAAATAACATTTCTAAAAAGGAAATTTGTAATTACATTCTTACCCATAAGATTTTAAAATATACCTTTTTTAGAAGATAAGAAATCAAAATAATCAAGAGACCCAAAAGAAGGACTCCATTATGAAGTTACTTGCAATGTTTACTGATCACTTGGGGAAGCTTGGAAGTGCGATTTTAATGTACTCTTCTAACAATATTACAGCAAGTATTTTAAATAGTTTAAAGGAATAGTTGTCAAATTGTGCATGGTGTTTTATGTTGTAGGCATCTCAGAGAATTATTCCTGTGTCCCCAAGCGAAAATTATTATGATGGTGGTTACTGGAAGCAATAATAGAAAAAAAAAAAAACAAAAAACATCTGGGACACCAACTGTGCTACTCCAGAGAGAGAGAGAGAGAGAGAGAGAGAGAGAGAGAGAGAAAGAGAGAGACAGAGACACAGAGAGATTTCACCTAAGAACGCTCTTGATAAAGTCACAAAATTATTAACACATTCATTGTTGATCTTTTAATGAAACTTTAAAATTTTCTGTGTGAAAAAAAGAAAAACAGGCATAAAACAATTTTGTTTTGTGAAAATGAATGTTTTTGTAGAAAAACACGCCCATAATTGAGTTGGGGAGAGTGAGGATGGCTGCCCACCCAAACACTACTTTTACCTAAAATACTGTAGAAAAAGTTCAGTAATGAACAAAAGTAGGTTCTTATCGCTTGCTATGTATTTTTGGCACTAATAAAATATGAGCTTTTATGTAAAAATTAGTATTTTGGAAAAATTTGCATCTACTAACTTGAGCTTGACAGTTTCCAATTACCTAAGTATTTTTTCTGACAAAACTAGTAATAATAATATTCAATGTGAGTTTCTGAGATTATAAAGTTAGTCATGTCAAAACCAAGAAGGCCTATATAATTTGGTGCCCAGTATTTTCCAAAAGTATTATGTTCCTAAATGATGCCTGAGTCATTCAAGGTACAAGAAAGCCTAATAGATCTTAATTTAACAAAGAATAAAAAGTTAATTGTTATGGTCTCCAATTCTACAACGCAATGGTTATTTGAAAAACTGGTTTGTGAAATTTTACTATAGAATCAAATGACAACATCCAATTATTTCTCAGAGGAGCATAAATATGCTCTATATTTTTCCAATGACATATGTTTCAGAGAACAGATATTTCCCATGCACTTTAAGATAAAAAAAAGGAAAAATAACCCTAAATCCTAAAGTGATTGATTACAGGAGATTGAATATCCAACTGTTTTCTACTAAAGTAGATATTGATTTGGAAAATTATAAATCAATGATAGTTTTCTCAATTACTTTTAAAATAATGAATTTTTGGACCAGGGATGTGGCTCAGTGGCCTGGTGCCTGCCTGGCAAGTGTAAGGTACTGCGTTTGATGTTATGTACCAATAAATAAATAAATAAATATGAAAAGATATATTTTCTTAAAATATGAAATATATTTATTCAGTCTCATGTTATTAAGTAACAATTTTAAAATAATTTTACAACAAACATTTATGAAATACCTTTAATTTAATTTCAGTTTACACGATATGGAATAATTCATATAAACCAAAGATCTCTGAAGTCCTCAGTAACTTCTCAGTGTAAAGCGATTTTAACAATAAACCATATAAGAATAACTCATTCAAATTATTTTACTGTAAGAACAAAATCATGAGGTGCTTGAAAACAGAAGTAATATTTGTCCTCTCTCTGTAAGGGGCACGGGGATTCTACCTGGAGAAACGCAATAGCAAGCCACTAATGACACTACCCCATCAGCCTAATACACAGCGATGCCTGTGCATCAAGAGGGTTTCTAAAAGTTTAAAATCCCACCTAAGAGCGAACAAGAAGCACTGCTACTATGGGTCAGTAGTTCAGCTAAGGTTCTGTATGTGTCAATTAACCATGATAGTAATCTCCGCTCACAGTACTAAAACAGTAATGAATAACTCAGAGAAGCTGGCATAAGATGAGATGAGTGTGTGCAATCACTTCATGCCCTCACAATTTTGCTTGTAAAAAAATCATACGGATGAAACACATTTGCTCTTTGCCTAATAAATATATATTTTAAAAGATAACACTCATTTTTTCATTAAATATGTATATATATATATATATATATACATGCATATACTTAAAATGTACTCTGTGATGTGCTTTAGGAAAATAGTGACGTAGTCTTTATAAAAGAGTAAATTTCTAAAACATCATAGACTCCTTAAATTTTGGAAAAGTTATTCTACTTGTACAGAATCATAAGCAAGCATTCCTAACCTTGGGAAATATTTACCCATAAGCATGTTTACCGTGGCATAATAAACAAGAAATAAATCTGATCACAAACTAAGTTAACAGGAGATATTAAAAAAATCCCATATTCACTAAAGCTCTGTTTTAAAACATTTAAAGTAAATTTGAATCAGTGCTACATTATAGTTGGTATTACGTTGTTCCAGGCGGTGCAATTTGTGCCAAACCTGATGGGTTGTTTTTATTAGCATTGATCCTGCTCCATGATAGTTACATTCATTGTGAGGAGTTAATATGTATACATGCATCACATACTCATCATTTTCACAGTCCCTTTATCCTTGGCCCTCCCCTCTCTTTCCTCAAATCTCTTTTCCATCTCCAATGAGACTATTTCCGTGTTACCTAACATCTGTCTTTGGCTTAGCTCTTCAAATTGTTTTTGTTTTGTACCTCTCATGTTAGAGAAGTGGTGTGATGTTTCATCTTCCATATCTGATGTATTTTACTTGCATTGTACTGGACCTCAAGACTCACCTGTTTTCCAACAAAGGCCTCAAATTTACCCTTTTTTACAGTTGCATAGAACTTCACTGCGCATATTATATTTTCTTCATTCCAATTAGAATAGACCTGTAGGCTGTTTTCATAATTAGCTGCTGTGTGTTGTGCAGCTCTAAAAATGGGTATGCAAGGCCTACCAGATAGCTCAGTGGATTAAAGCACCTGCTTAGGCAGGCAGAGGGGCCAGAATTCGATGCCAGGCATGCCGTGTCAACCTCACCCCCGAGGCACACTGAAATGGCAAATGAGACTGGGAGTGGTGGTGCATCTGTAATCCCAGCGTTAGGGAGGCTGAGATCAGGAGATACACTACAAATCCAATCTGTGTAGTGAGACCCTGTAGATCCTGTACTCAAATACATAAAATAAAAATACAAACACAAAAATAAATGGGTATGCATATATGAGTGCAGTATGATGACCAATTATTTGGGGAAGATCCTCAGACAAGCTATATCAGGATCAAATGCAATTTCCAGTTTAGCTTTGTACTAATTTCCAGTGTTTACATTTCTACTAATAATAGAGAAGCATTTCTGTTTTCCCCACCTTAGTAGAATCTGCTGATTTTAAAGTTCTTGACACACTTCAGTGGGGCACGAGCAAGGAAGCAGCCGCTGAGCCCAGTGCCACGATGCGAGTCAGGCCCATCTGGCTGAGTTTGACTTCGGTAGAAATAGGTGCAGTGAGCTGAGGCCTACTGCAGAACCAATGGGGCCAACTGAGGGCTAGACTTAAGGTGAAGATCCTCATGGCACAGAGATGGCAAGAGGTAACTTGGCTGAACTAGTTTGCCTGGAAGGCTGTAGGTGCATCAAGGGGAGGTGCCCAGAACTCCAATCCCCAGAGACTGGGCATGGTGGCGCACACCTGTAATCCCAGCGCTTGGGTGACTGAAAACAGGAGGATTTCTATGAGTCCTATCTGTATAGTGAGGCACTGTAGACCTTTTATTAAATACATTAAATGAAAATAGAATAAAAAATGTGTTTGCATGTATCATATTAGAACTCAGGAGATCTAATTTAAATACAAATTTCCAATTTATGATCTGCCTTCTTATATATCTATGTTTGTTCCTATGGTCTGAAATACAAAACCATTAGTTACCAAAGATTGCTGATTTCTAAAGTTCACTAACTGTTGTTAGAATTGCTAATTGTACTATTGTAAATAGGTCACCATAGCTGCCTTAATCCATGTTCTCTTTTAGTTACTAGTATCAAGAGATACTTAGATAACAACCTCAGGAAAGCCTTATACCAAAGGATGGAGGACAGGGCCAAACAGAAACAAATACCTCACTCTCCATCAATAGAGAAGGCATAAACTTGGACCACACAAAAATCAAGAATCTCTGACGTAGGAGAGATCCCCAAAGAACAGACCCTTCACCAAGAAGTTCTGATTCAGTGATACGGCTACTTACTATCGAACTGTTACCAAAAAGTATTATAATAAACAAAATAAAGAGTTCTCTCTGAAATAGAAAATGACAAAAAGAAGGAGCAACATGCAATCTCGGACCCTGGGCCCATCTAAAGCAAATCCAGGAGACATAAGCATACAAGAAATTGAAAGTCACACACCTGAAATCTCTGAAATAACAGCAACTGAAGTAAAGAAACAACTGCAGAAGGGTATAGAGGAAATCAGGTCAGAAATAATCTTCCAGGCAAAAAAAGAATTAGTAAGCTTTTCTAAGGAAAGCACTGATTAAACAAATAGAGGTGTATAGAAAACTGATGGAGACTTTGAAAGACCAATATAGGAAAGAAATAGAATGCATGAAACAGATTCAAAGAGATGCACAAGAAATTAGAATTCCATTAAAAGTTGGCAAAACTGTATGAATGAAAGTGATGATAGATTTTCAGACCTTGAAGGCACCATTGCAGCAAGTGAAAAGGTAAGGAAATATTTCTTAAAAAAATTAAGATTCAGGAAATCATAATTTAACAGTTGCAAGATGATGGAAAGATGAACAACATAAGACTAATAGGCATCAATGAGAAAGACAGAGGAACACAAAGGACATAAAAAGAATGTGCAGAAGTAACAGAAGAAAACTTCCCAAATATGGGGAAAAATCTCACATTAAGGTAACCAAGGCATAGAGAATTCCAAATAATATCAACCCAATTAAAACTACACCCAGACATATAATAACGAAGATCCCAGAAATTCTTCCCAAGAACAACGTACTACAATCCTCTAGAGAGAAGAAACAGATCACATTTAAAGGAAAGCCCATCAGAATAACAGGAGATTTCTCCTCACAAACCATCAAGTCAAGAACAGCATAAAGTGAAATATTTCAAGTTGTACAAGAAAAGAATGATATACTCTGCAAAATTCTCTTTCAAGTTTAATGGAGAAGTAAAATACTTCCAAACAAAGAACAACTAAAAGGCTGGGAGGATAGCTCAGTAGAATAAGCACCTGTAGGGGGTGCCGGGGAGATGGCTTAGTGGAATAAGCACTTCCCTGACAAGTGCAAGGGCCTGAGTTCAATCCCCGGTTCTGAAAAAAAAAAAAAAAAAAAAAAGAATAAACATCTGCCTGGCAAGTACAGGGTCCTGAGTTCAATTCCCAGTACTGCAAACAAAACAAAGCAAAAAACAAAGAACAGCTAAAGAAATTCATGATGACCAAACCAACCTTACACAGGGTACTAAAAGATATTCTAAGAATGGATCAAAATGGCTATAGTTCTAAGAATGGCAATGGAAAGAACCCACTAAGCAGAACAAGCAATTAAACACAGGAGAAAAGTAGGAAACCAACAACAGGAAAATAACATGACAATCATAAGTCAATACACATCAGTTATAGCCACCAATGTAAGTGGACTCAAGTTACCAATTGAAAGAAATAGATTGGCCTTTTGCTGTGGCGGCAGCAGCCATGAGTATACTCAGGCTTCAGAAGAGGCTGGCCTCCAGTGTCCTCCGCTATGTCAAAGGTCTGATTGGACCCCAGTGAGACCAGTGAAATCATCAATGACAATTCCCGTCAGCAGATCTGGAAATTGATCAAAGATGGACTGATCATTTGCAAGCCTGTGATTGTCCATTCTTTGGCGTGATGCAGGAAGAACACCTTGGATCAGTGGAAGGGCAGGGACATGGGCATCGGTAAGTGGAAGGGTACGGCCAACACCCAGATGCTGGAGAAGGTGGCTTGGATGCACAGAATGCCAATCCTATGCAGGCTTCTCTGAAGATACCAGGAATCTAAGAAGATCGACCGGCACATGTACCACAGCCTGTATGGGAAGGTGAAGTGGAATGTGTTCAAGAACAAGCGGATCCTCATGTAGCACATCCACAAGCTGAAAGCAGACAAGACCCGCTAGAATCTCCTGGCTGACCAGGCCGAGGCTCGCAGGTCAAAGACCAAGGAAGCACACAAGCAGCATCTGCAAGCCCAGAAGGAAGAGATCATCAAGACCCTGTCCAAGGGGGAGGAGATGAAGAAGTACTGCCCTGTGTGTACAGAGGGGACAGGTCCCAAATAAAAGAGCTTTTGTCCGTTCAAAAGAAAGAAAAGAAAAGAAAGAAAGAAAGAAAGAAAGAAAGAAAGAAAGAAGAGAGAGAGAGAGAGAGAGAGAGAGAGAGAGAGAGAGAGATTGGCAGAGTGGATTAAGAAACAAAATCCATACAAGAAACACATTTAACCCATAAAGAAACTCATAGGGTGAAAGTCAAAGGATGGAAAATGATGCTACATGTTCTAGGACCTCAGAAAAAAGCAGGGTTATCTATTCTGTTTGCAGACAATCTGAACTTTAAACCAAAAATGATCAAGCAAGATAAAGAAGGTCACTACATACTAGTTAGAGGGAAAGTTCAAGAGGAAGAGATAGCAGTCATAAATATGTATGCACCAAGAATCAGAGCACCAACTGTATAACATAAATTTTAATGGACATGAAAAATCTGATAATCAATATCACAACCTTAATAAAAGACCTTAATACCCCTGTATCTCAGAAAGATAGGTCAAGTAGAGACAAAATGGCAAAAAGGTAGCAGAACTGAACCAAACCTTGGAACACATAAACATAGTGAACAAATAGAGTATTCCACCCAACAACATCTGAATGCACATTCTTTTCAGCTGCACATGGGATGTTCTCTAAAATAGACCACATACTTGTCCATAGATCATGCTTAAGTGCAAGAAAACAGAAATTATTGTATGCATTTTATCTGATAACAGTGCAATGAAACTAAATCAGTGACAAAAGAAACCACAAAATCCTCATAAACACATGGAAATTAAATAACATTCTCCTCAGCAAACAATGGATTACAGATAAAATTAAACAAGAAATTAAACAATATCTACAAGCCAGTGGAAATTCAAACTTACTGGAACTTGTGGGATGCAATGAAAGCAGTACTCAGAGCGAAATTTATAGTGGCAAACCCACACATTAGGAAAACAGAACAAGAACAAATACCCTAATGGTTGTCTCAGTTACCCTTCTCTTGTTGCTGGGACAAACACCTGACATCCAAAATGAAGGGGGGAAAGGTTTATTTAGCTCACAATTACTGGAGGTTTCAGTCCATACTCAGCTGGCTCCAGGGCAGAGTGGCATACAGTGGAGAACAACCTTTCATGATGGCAGCAAAGAGCAGAGTGCAAAATGCAGCAGCAACAAATATGGCTACAGAGAGCAAGTCTGTCTCCCTTAAGTTGTATTCAGGTTATCTGCCTCAAGCTGGGTGTAGCACTCACATCTATAATCCCAGCAGCACATGAACCCATAATTCCGGCAGCACTCACACCCACAATCCCAGTGGATCATGAGTTAATCACAAACTCTAGAAGTCTACCCCAAGACTGACTGAGGCTTTGGGGGAAACAACTAGACACAAACCATAACAATGGTACACCTCCAGCTTTTAGAAAAAGAATAGCTAACCAAGCCCAAATCTCAAAGATGGGAGGAAATTATAAAGATTAGAGCAGAAATTAATGCAATTGAAACAAAGAAAGCAATACAAAGAATTAATGAATCAAAAAGCTGGTTCTTCAAAAGATTAAATAAAATTAATGATTCCCTAGCCAGCCTCATCAAAAAGAGGAAAGAAAAGTCTCAAATAAGGAATGAAAGGAAAGGAAAGGGCAGAATCACTACAGATCCTGTGGGAGTTCAAAGATAATCAATAGCTATTTTGAAAATCTTTACTCTCACAGAATCGAAGAATAAATGGACAGATTCCTAGACAGGTACAAATTACCAAAACTAAATCAAAAGATATAAAATCTCTGGATAAAACAATTTCCAAGAAAGTTTTGAACTAATAGTGTTTAGAAAAGATAATATGTCTGCATCTTGTTCTATGAATAACTACTACGAAGACAACAATATGCAATGCATTAATTGTAACTATCCTACTAACCTGTTTTGAAACTGTGACATTGCTACTTCTTTCTCAATAAAATTAATAGAAAATTTGATTGCAATGACCAAATCATGCCTCTAAAATCCTCATCTTTCTTTCCCTGTCCAACTTTTTGTTATTTATAGGGATGCCAATTTGTTCCAATAATTCCTGAAGCTCAGCTTTACTAGGGGATGCTCCCACTGTATTACGGGCTTGGCTGTCCATGTGAAGAAACGGTGTACATTGGTTTATATTTCTTGATTTTTAATCTACCCCTTTTCTGGCTGGCCATGTGCCACCACCGGTTGCCATAAATAAGTTAAATACATGTTGAAAAAATAATTTCAGCCAATGAAACTGAAAATATAATCAAGAACTTACACACAAAGAAAAGCCCAGGTCCTGATGGAGTCACAGTGAATTGTACAAGAAATTTAGAGAAGCTTTATTCCCAATATTCCTCAACTTTTCAGTAAAATTGAAAGGGAAGCAATACTCCCAAAATTATTGCTGGAGACAAGTATTACACTCACGCTGAAACTGGAGAAAGATTCAACCAAAAAAGAGAGTTACAGACCAGTTTCCCTGATGTACATAAATGCAAAAATCCTCAATGAAACACTAGTGAATAAAACACACTGAATCATCAAGAAGATTATACACTGCAACCAGATATGATTTATCCCAGGGGTGCAAGGATGGTTCATGGGCAAAGCTATAAGTGTAATACATTAGGTCAATAAAGCTTATTTTTCTATCAAATTTCATTTATTTATTTCTACATCTAATTGTTCTGCCTAGAGTTTTGAGTAGTCTATTGAACAGCAGTGCTGAGGGTAGCTATTCATTTCCTATTCCTGATTTCAGAAGCAAAGCTTTTAGTTTTTATCCATTTAG
>NW_004524735.1:3958728-3965643 GCF_000260255.1 Octodon degus | reverse complement strand
ATGGAGAGACAAAGACAGACACAGAGACAGAGACAGACAGACAGACAGATGGAGAGACAAAGACAGACACAGAGACAGAGACAGACAGACAGACAAAGAGATTTTTGTTCTTGCTTTTGTTTAAGTGGCATGCTATATTTATTCATTTATATATATTGAGCTCTCACATCTTTGGGATAAAGCTAACCTAATGATGATCTATAATCTTTTTAATGAATTGTTATGATCTGTTTGCAAGAATCTTCTTGAAAAATCTTGCTTTTGTTTATTAACCTGGAGCAGTCCATCAAACTCAAAGAAATAGCATAAATTCTGCACCTCTTCTAGATTCAAGAAGAAAAAACAAACATTTTCAGTTGTAGTTTACAAAACTATTGCTACACTGACACAAAAACAAAGACATTACAAAAAATTCAAAGTACAGAACAATATTCCTTATCAGTGTAGTGCCAAGATTATGGAAATATTTTTGAGTAAAATTTAGTAATAGAGAAAGGGAATACAAACTAGAGGGCAGCCATTCACGATTCACCACATTAATAGAAAATCAACAAATCAAATTAGGAATAACATGATCATATCAACCAGTACAAAACTTTATACCCATTCATAATTTTAAAAAGTCTTCAAAATTAAGAATAGCATAAACATCTTCAAACTGATAACTAAAATCTGTAGCTATCATGTACTTAATGATAAAAGACTGAGCAATTTTTCTACAGTACCTAAAAAAGACCAGGATGTTCATTCTAATTATCTTACAGAAGTACTTTGCAGGACAAAGATAAATAAAAGGGTGAAAGGCCTGCATTGCCAGAAACAGGAGGTACACAACAGGTATACACTTTGTCAATTTATAAAATCTCAGGAATTCTCAAATCCCCTCCTAAATCTAATGAGTAAATTCTTCAATGTTCATGCTTATCAGACAAAGTGATAAAAACAATTGCATTTTTATATTCATATAATCAACATATGGGCACACAATTAAAAATGTAATTGTTCAAAAAGAGTAAAATCCTTAGGTCTAAAACTAGCTATACACATAGTATAGTGTTAATTAGAGAAGTTATAGAAGGTCTAAATAAATTGAGACATATACTATTTTTTCATATACTTAAAGAATCAATATAGTACAGAGAAAATGTCACCCCAAATTAACATACAGGTATATTTTAATTCCATTCAAAATCACAGAAATATTGTTATAAGTGTATATTTTAAAATTGGAAATCAATAATCTAAAAGAGCAAAATACTGTAATATTTTGTACAAGGTTAAAGTGGAACATATAATAAATCATTATGTAACAATAGTAACCAAGAGTGTGATATTGTTTCACTAAAATAAATCAGACTTGTAAGAGGCATGGATTTTAGCACTATCAGAGCAGATATTTGAAGCAACTATGATTAATATGCTAAACATTCTAGTGGATAAGTAGAAAGAAAACCATCACATAATTATATGAATGCATGCACATACAACTTTTGGTGAAATATGACATTATGCATGGTAAAAACATTTAGTAAGCTAGGAAAAGAAAGGCACTTTATCAGTTTAATAACCATCACATAAAATATTCTACGGTGGCCCTCATACTTAATGGTGAGAGTCTGGAATCTGGATGGTTTCCACTTATCACCAGAAACCAGGAAAGATAGCTCCCTCTTACCACACTTTTCAAGATCCTAGGTAGCTCGAGAAAACTTAAATTGTAAAGGTGGGAAAGAAGGAAAATATCTTTGCTTTAACGTGACAGATTGTGCGTGCTGAAAATCTAAAAGAATTGACAAATGAATTCTTAGAATGAATAATCACCTAAAGAAAGATTGCATGGAAATGATTAATATATAAAAGTCAACTTCCTGCCTGCTGCCAATGAACAAGCATTATTTTAAGTTAAAAATGTAACACCGCTTACATTTTCATTCCAAAAATAAATAATAGGCATACAAATGGTACAAGTATACAAATTCTCTATGTGGAAAACGATGAAACTTTGAAGAAGTGAAAGAAATAAACCAACGGGGAGATTCAATACCATAGAAAGGAAGACTTGCTATCATCAAGACGTCTTGGCAATGCCTTTGCTAACAAGATCTATGTATTCAACACATTCCACATAAAATCTCAGCAAGTTATTTTGGGGATATTGACAATCTGATGCTAAATTTCATATAAAGAAACAGAAAATATGGTCTCCAACAGTGTTAAAGATATTGACAGAGTGAGAGTGCTGTCAATACCAACACTAAAGATGTAACTATAGAGCTACAGTAATTACATCCACATAATATTGAAGAACAGATGAATAGACCCATGCTAAGTAATAGAGCCCCAGAAAGAGAACCGCAGAAATAAAATCCATGGACATTTTACAAAGGAAAAAGGCAATTTACAAGGCAACAAAGAAGATGACTAGGTGGTGTTAGAACAACTGGATATGAATATGAAGAAGAAGAAAAGAAAGGAGGTGGGGAGGAGAGAGCAGGGGAGGAAAAGGGAGGAGTGAAGGAGAGGAAGGAGAAAAGAGAAAAAGAGGCGAGAGGAAGGAGAAAGGGGAGAAGGAGGGGAACAGTAGAAAAAGAAGGAGACAAAGACTTCAGGAAGAGTCCTAACAGGAACCATACAGGACAAAAAAACTAACTCAGAATGAATCATGAATCTAAATATAAAATGCAAAGCAGTAAAATCCACATAAAATAATACATAAAAGTTCTATGACCTTATGTATGTTAATAACTTTTTTATAAGGCAGAATCCATAAAAATTATTAGATAGTTTGGACTGCGTTAACATTAAAAATGTGTGTTCTGAAAATACAGTCACCAGAATAAGATAAGTCATGTATTTTCCATAAAATACTTTCAAATTCCTGTGTGATAACTATACAAATAATTCATAAAACTCAATAATAAGATGACCAGTCATTACTGAAAACAAACAAATGACTGAGGAGACTTTTTGCAAAGATTCATAGATGACAAGCAAATGACAAGGTGCTCAAACCGATAAGGCATAAATTTATACAAGGGTCAGCTATCCCTATGCTTTTCTTAGAATGGCCAGAATCCAAAATCTAACAGCAAAGGTGAGAAAAGCTATGAAATGGATGGAACTTTACTCCACTGCTGCTGAGCCTGTACAATTATGTATGTATTTTGGAAGGCAGTTGTACAGTTCTGAGTAAAAGTAAACATGCTCTAATTACATAATGCAGAAATTACACTGCTTTGTGTTTGCCCAGCAGAGTAGAAAACACGTGTCTGCTCAAAAGCGTTGCACATGAATGTTTATAGCACTTTTGTTTAAAACTGTCAAAACTAGAAAGCAGGCAAATTTCCTTCTTGTAGGTGAACTGATGAACAATCTGTTGTGCGTTTAAATAACAGAATACTGTTTAAGACGGACAAGAAAGGAGAGTTAAAGCCATGAAAAGACATGGAGAAAACTTAAAAGCAAATTCCTAAATAAAAAAATGCAAAATGAAATGTTGTATATTCTGTGATTACAAATATACGATTTTCCGGAAAAGTCAGAAGTGTAGCGGGCATGGAGTGATCAGTTGTTGCCAAGAGTGTGGGCCAGAAATTGATAGGCAGATGGGGAACAGAGAACACTGTGGGCCAGGGAATCTACTTGCCATCACATGTAGCGGTGGATACATACAGAAGGCTCTACCGGGGGGCAGAGGTCAGTGGGAAACACTTAGACTTTGTGCCAAATTTTTCTATAAATTTAAATCTGATTTATAAAGTGGGGCTTGGGAGATAGCTCAGCAGTCTAAGCACCTGCCTGGCAAGCACACAAACCCAGGTTCAATTCCAGTTACCACATGCCGAGCATCATTTTGAGTCTGAGCTGCACAGCTAGATTTGTACTAAGTCAATCAATAAGTAAAAAATTTTAAAAAGTTTTAAAAAAGTGAAGTTTATCAGTATGAATTAAAACTTGCAAGTGCAAAATCCAAAAGCATAATAAAATACATGCATATGAACAAATTACTTTCTTTTTAAAAAATTTTTTATTTGGAATTACGTTATATATTTTAGGGAAAGGTCTACAGGGTGTTCAAGGGCTCACTACTAGATCAGATTTGTAATGATCCACCTGTTCACAGCCTCCCAAGAGCTGGGATTACAGGTGTGTGCCACCACGACCAGTCTCAGTTGTCCTCTCAGCGCACCGTGGGGGTAGGGCCAGCATGGCAGGCCTGGGGATTGAACCCCCAGCCCCTGCACCTGCTCACAGGCGCTTTAATTCACTGAGCTATTTGACTGGCCCTAAAAATTACTTTCAATGATAAAGAGTAAATAAAAATTTACTTCTAAATATGTACAATGATTTTTCTTGCAAAAAAAATGTTTTTTGATGTATTTGGTCATTGCATAATCTCCCTATGAAGGTCAGATTTGTGGTGATCTCCTGATTTCAGCCTCTCCAGCGCTGGGATTACAGGCGTGCGCCACCACACCCAGCTTCTGGCCAGCTCAGCCCACCCTGTGGTGCCAGGCATGGAACCGCAGTCCCTGAGCTTGCCTAAGTGGGCGCTTAGTCCACTGAACTATCTCACTGGCCCCAATTTTTCTGAATTTAAGGGAATATGACAATGCTATCCACACAACTTTAAGTGCTTTCCAGTTTGCCTAGAAGGATTCTCAGTACTAAGAATCAGAAAACAAAATGCCTAATCTTTAGATTCTGATCTGTGTCATACACTACTACACATTGAAGTAGTATGATGATTAAATTGCATTTGTATTTGTAGAGTGTGTCAAATAGTCTAGCATTGATAAGCACTATGTTATATAAAAACAATAACATCTCTTTTCTTTTCATAAATCTCCATAAATTAGGAAATGTTATCACCATCCTATAAATAACAAAACTAAGACATCAAAGTTGAGAAACTTTTAAAAGGTTGCATTTTAATCGATGCTACCATCACTTATCAGTCCCAGGGTGCAGTCCCTAATTCTGTATTCTCCACCACCGTAAATTTAATTGATCGAATTGTGCCCTCTGGTGCTTTCCTGGCAGTTGCTTATCTGATCTGATGATCTGATCTAACCCTCTTGTTTTCCTTTTCTCCTTTTCTTTAGCATACTATATTTTCTGGCTTGGGGGATGGGATTACAGACATTTGCATTTTGCTAACTAATGTAGGCATATACAATGAGATAAAGAGTCAATAAAAAGTGAAAATACCCAAGTCAGCCAGAAGTAAAGTGTACTCCTCAAACATTAAGCTGCAGTGTTCTTCACTGGACAAGGACAGCGCAGGAAAGGTTACATGGTGGAGAAGGCTGCATTTTACAGCTTTCTGTTGATACATGAGTCTTTACCCTTGAACTTTTAGCTCATTATCTTTCCCAATTTTTAAATATGCTAACTTTTCTATTTATCAGCATGAATTAACACTCATCTATCATCATTTAAATACTCTGAATAGTTACTGACAAATGCCATTAGCCTGAGAATCTTTTACAAACTAATCTTAATTTACTGTAGACAAATTATGCCATACCCCTATTAGAGCAAAGTCAATCAGAATGTATTTAACAACCCTGAAAATATTTATAGGTACAAGTATATTGAAATGAAGATTTCATCTACATTGAACATATTTTAAAGGAGTGGTTTCCAATCCTTTTGGCACCAGGGTCTTGTTTTGTGGAAATTGTGTAACAGTAATCATTTTCCACAGATGAGGTTGAGAGTATGTGACAGTTTCAGAATGATTCAGGTACACTGTGTTTATTGTGTACTTTATTTCTAAATTTGTTACAATGTAATATATGATAAACACACTACTTACTACAACATAGAACCACTGGAAGCCTTGGGCTTGTTTTCTTGCAGCTAGATAATTCTCTCTCGTCTCCTTGTGGTTGCACTGTTTCACTCAGCTGAGATTTTAGAACTAGCAAAAGGCTTTTTGGTGCCTTTGATCTCCACATAGTCCACTGTGACACTGATCCAGAATATGTGGGGATTTGAAATTGTCTTTAAAATATTTGTAAGGTTAACATTGTCAGCATTTTTTCTAACCCTCAATCCACTTGCCGCACTGATAATCTCAACATGCCTAGCTTACTCACAAATGGGTCGTGGATGCCTTTCCCACTAGGGGCATTTGGGAATGTACGTGATGGGAAGCCATGGTAAAGACTGATCACATTACCTAGCTGGCCACTTACTGCCCCGTGGTTAGCTTCCTAATGGGCTGTGGCTTGGTGGTCCCCCATGGCCTGGGATGGAGAAGCCCTGTGGGAAAGAATTGTAACAAATGTGATTTTGACCTTCAGTATTAGGACATCAAGACAGACTAACGAGAAGTAAAATAAAAACTTTATTTTTTTTACTTTATTAAAATACTGAGTTTATTTCACATGCATATTTGTCTCCCTACCATCTACATGTCTGATCCCCATGACTACTATGTCTTGTCTTAGCATTCCATACATACTTAAAACCAAGTAAAGGGTGGAGTCCCATCTTTAAAAACTAAACAGGCATTTCAGACCACAGATTCTTGGCAATGGGACCTGGACGACATTTATTAAACACGGTAGGGAAAGTTCTCCCTTTACATTATAAAAAGGATAGCCAGATAGCAACTGTTACAGAAATAAAAGAAGATGGAAAACTTTAACAAACTGTTTAAACCACTTTCTTAAAGAGACTTCCCCACTGCCAGAGATCTTGAATAGCCTCCTGGTCAGTCATCTGGAAGTAGTTCTTCACATAATTGATGAATTTGGCTTTCATTTTGGGAAGAAAACCAGCTTTTTCTATACTTGCTTGCATTTTTGCTTTAATGTCTTCTGCAGAACCAGGTCTTTGGGTGTTTTGGAGTCTTTTCCTGTTTCTTGAAGGATTCCTTTTTTTTTTTTTTTTTTTTTTTTTTTT
>NW_004524735.1:3938873-3958628 GCF_000260255.1 Octodon degus | reverse complement strand
GCGGAACAGGGGATTGAACTCAGGTCCTTGCGTTTGCCAGGGAAGCGCTTATTTCATGGAGCCATCTCCCTGCCTTGAAGGACTCCTGCCCTTTTGATCTTGGGGTTGAGGGTTTTGAGTCTTTTCCATCCCAGTTTGATTTTTTTGTGCATTTTTGGCAGGAGTATCTCATCTTGATTTCTTTATTGGCGCTTTCTAACTTCAGTTTCCTCATCATCAAAATCATCATCGTCATCATCCTCATCCTCGTCCTCATCATCCTCGTCGTCTTCACCAGCAGCGAGTTTTACTTTTTCTGTGGAACCTTGCTGCCACCTCCAGGGGCAGATCGCTTTCCAGATATACTTAGGAGTTTTATGGTTTCTTTCTCTGTCTCTTCCAACTCTGCATCTTCTTCCAAGGCTACTAAATGCTGTCCACTAATCTGCACAGGGCATGAACCACACTTCAACCTTAAGACAACAGGTGGTATAATTTCAAAGCCCCCAAGGGAAACTGTTGACTGTACAGACATTTTAAAGTTGCCAGTGTTACTTTAATTGAACTGCCTTCATAATTCAAAGCCTCTGCTTCAGCAATGTGCAACTTATCCTTTGCACCAGCCCCTAAACTGACCGTTCTTAATGACAACTGGTGCTCATTGTCATCGTTATCCACCTTAGAGTGGTAATCTTTGTCAGCCTTTAGTTCACAACCGAAGAGATAGTTCTGGGGCCTCAGGGGGCTCATGTCCACATCCATCGAATCTTCCATGGAGTGGCGGTGCGCACTTAGGTGGGAGAGAACGTGGACAGAAGTAAAATGAGTACTGCTCCGCACAACAGACACGCAGCATGGACTCACACCAGGGACTAAAACTTTAAAGTAAGTAAAGTTCTACCACTTCTATCACTAAGAGATTCCAGTAACAACAGGTTTATAGTGGCAATAGGAATGATTGCCACTATTCACTGAAATGCTAGAAGTACTGAGAGTCACCGCAGCATGCAAGCTCAGGGAACATGGGCTTTCAGCGTCAGAAGAGTTGATGTTGAAACCCTTCTTCTACCAATACAGAACTGCAGGGTAGTGTTCCACTGGGTACAAATCCCACATTCTCTTCACCCAGCCTGCTGTTGATGGGCTTGTGGGCCACTCCCAAGAGGTAGCTATGATAAATTGTGCTACTATAAACATGGGTATGCAGGTATCCCCGGGATACAATCACTTTAACATTTTCAGGAAGATGTTTAGATGGGGAATAGCTGGGTCAAATGGAATTTCTACTTTAAGATTTTTTGAGCAATTTCTATACTGATTTCCATAGTGGTTGTATTAATCTACATTCCCAGCAGCAGTGAAGAAGCCCTCCCCCTACCATAAAGGAAAACAAACGTGAGGCACTAGTCAGTAAATAGACACACACTGAGGCCATAATGTTAAATGAGATAAGTGAAATAGGACACCTGAGCTTAATATCACGTGGTTCCTCTTAAGTGAGAACCCAAGATACAAATGAAGAAACTCAAGGGTGGGTAGTAGGAAGTAGAAGGACTTTCTGAGGTGGAAAGAGGAAGGAGGAGGTCGATGGAAGTAGGATTTCAAATAATGGAAATAGAGTCTTTGCGAATGAGGAGGCAAAGAGTTGGAAGCCGGAGGGATGTGGCCACCAGAGGATAAAAAGAGAATTCAGATCCGCTGTGGGCGTGCAACAGTTGCCTACCATAAATATCACCATCATACACTACAAATACTTGCCAGTAAAGAGCAGTATGGTAAATTTGACCCACTATTTGACATATGTTTTTTCCTTTAATTTTTTGCTATTTATATTT
Organism: Octodon degus; assembly: GCF_000260255.1. Taxonomy (NCBI): domain Eukaryota; kingdom Metazoa; phylum Chordata; class Mammalia; order Rodentia; family Octodontidae; genus Octodon; species Octodon degus. Next base: position 3,956,814 of record NW_004524735.1, on the reverse strand, counting down.
TCTAATGCTTTCTTTGAATTACAATCGACAGAGTAGCAGTAAATATATAAATTGCCCAATTTGATATATTCAATATACACAGTTACTCATGAAATTATCAAGACAGGGCTGGGGACATAGCTCAGTAGAATAAGAGCTTTCCTGGCAAGCACAAGGTCCAGAGTTCAATCCCCAGTATCCCCCCCAAAAAAAGAGAGAGAAAGAAATTATCAAGATAATGATTTATGCATCACTCTCCAAAACTTCCTCCTGTCCTTTTGAATTTCTTCCTCTGGCTTTATCTTTCTTCCTTCCTGTTTCAGACATGCACTGATCTTTCTGCCACTGTATACTACTCTGCCTTTGCTGCCATTTTCTTTAAATGCAATAATGCACTGTACATTATTTTGAGCATTTTTAATCAGATTGATGAAGGTCTATATTTTTGCATATATCAGCAGTTTTAATACCAAATAATATTTATTTCTATAGATCTATTACAATGTTTTGTTTGTCCATTCCATGCTTACTGAAATTGTTTCTGGTATTTGAGCCGGCCACAGCAATTGGGCATGGTTGTGCCTGCCTGTAGTCCCAGCACTGAAGAGGCTGAGACAGGAGGATAACGACAAATCTGAGTTGCACAGTGAGACCCTGTACGAAATGCATGAAGATATCTGTGTGAGTCTTCATTTCTTACAAGTAAACAACCAGAAGCAAAATGGTTGGATTACGTTTAAACTTGTAAGAAAGTTTCAAATTTCTTTTCTCCGTTTTTATTAGATATCACACATGAAACTAGAGGGTAGATTTTGGAGGTGAGTGAAGTGGTGAACGGGAGTGGAAGGAAAGGAAGAAGGGGTGATAGGATTGAACATGATGCATTGTATAAATGCTGGGAACAGATTTCTAAAAGGAAGCCCTCCTCCATTCTGTGTAGTAACAGGCACTGATAAATGCAAGAGCTATCACTCACTTCCAAGTACTATATGCGAATTCTAAGTGTTTCAAATCCTTGCTCATACTTTTTTGGATCTGTTTTTTCATTTTTATTTTCATTTATTTATTTTATATTTTGTAGAACCAGGGATTGAACTTGGATCCTTGTGCTTGCCAGGGAAGTACTTATTCTACTGAGCCTTCTCCTTGGCCTCTTGGATCAGTTCTATTTTAGCAAGTTTAAACAATGCTCTAAACATTGTTTAAACTTGCTAAAATAGAACTGAAAAGAACTAAAATAGAACTAAAAGCAGAGGTTCTTCATTAGTGAATTTTGTTATGTAACTGCTGTCTTTATAAAATACAAGGAGGGATAAGCTGACTTACAGGTTATGAACAAATGCAATATTGTAACACCACGAAAGTGAATCTCGTAGTGCTTTTGCCTGATATTTTCATAGTAACTGAATGGTGATAAATATCTCTTCATATGTGTGTGTTCGATTTTCACATTTCGGAAGAAGTTGCTTTCACCCAGATTTTGGACAATTATTTTTTTTTTTTTCCTGAACCAGGGATTGAACTTAGATCCTTGCATTTGCCAGTCAAGTGCTTATCCTACTGAGCCATCTCCCTGGCCCCGTTTTGGACATTTTTAACAGCCTTTTTTTTTTTTTTTTTTTTTTTGTACCAGGGATTGAACTCAGGACCTTGAACTTGCCAGGCAAGCACTTATTCCACTGAGCTACCTCCCTGCCCCCTGCATGGGTTTTTTAACTGTTAAACTTTGGGAGTTTTAGTGTATTAATAGCAGCCCTTTATAAGATGAGTGTGTTTCAATATTCTTTCAGATCCTTGACTGATTTTATCATTTTCAGAGGAGAATATGTTAAAAGCAGAGGTTCTTCATTAGTGAATTTTGTTATGTAACTGCTGTCTTTATAAAATACAAGGAGGGATAAGCTGACTTACAGGTTATGAACAAATGCAATATTGTAACACCACGAAAGTCACCCTTAAAAAAAAAGAAAGTCACCTGTGACTTTTGTCCTAGTCTTCATTCTATCTCCATGTCTTTGTGAAAATACTCATGTTTCAGTCACATTCCTCATGTCTGCCACAGACAGTCTCACTCACTCTCTCCTCTTTGAAGGTTCAATCTTAATTTTTTAAAATAACAAAGCAACATGAGTTGTAGGGGAATTACCACTTGCTCAGGTTGTGTGTAGCAAGACTACTTAGTTCAGGACAGGCAAGGAAGTTGTTCTGGGGAATGACCCTAAGGCTTCACTGGCAGCAAGAGCTAGGCTGTTGACACTGTTTCCATCTGTATGTGAAGCTGCAGCTAGCTTCAGACCTCTCCCTGCACTGGAGATGGATCGTTATGACATTCTGCACTGTGACCTCCACAATCCCACTCTGAACTAAGATTTCTGGAGGCTGAATTGCCCACAAGTTCTCCCATATGAAGAGAAGGACATTCTGGGCCTGGCATTTCATACTAGTACTGATGTTTTACAATACATAGTTCACTGAATAAAGACTCTAAGCAAATTTCACAATCTTTACTGTCCTCCTGCAGTTTAATTTAGTATAAAAATTGCTAGAGGTGAGAGCATGCATTTAATTAAATATTGTATGCAGTTAATGAATGTATACAAAAGCATCACCCAAGGGGTATGGATTTTTATAATGAGCTTCTTTCTTTGACTTTCTTTGACTTCCAACCCTGTTTGAACTTCTGTTCTGAAAGGCTAGATTGCTCTGCTATCGTACTTTGAAATTTACAATAGGCTTTTTCGCAGGAGCTGAGTTGGTTCCACTTGCTTTCCGCACAGTGGGGTCCAGCCTCATGATGTTTCAAATCTCCCTGTTACCCTGAGCTGCCAGAGCAATTCTTGACTCATTTAATGAGACTCAGCACCCCAGCCCTGATGTCAAAGCGAAGCTATTTCTAAAGAGTTCAAGCTGTGTCAGGAGGAAAACCTATTGCGTGCAATATTGTCAGTGAAAAGATAAATATTACCCATAACCCAAGCAATGATCTTGCATTGCCTAAAAAAATTAATTAAGATGCAGGCAACCAGGCTGTGTTTGCATTGATCACTGTGGACAAACTTGGGAATGCATGAAAAAATTTTTTGTGATGAAATTTACGTCCGTGGGGGAAGTAAATTCACTCTTTATCTTTACATCAATTAGTGAATCTTAAAATAATGTATTGTGAATGTGAATTCTAACTTATTATCAATATTAACTTAAAATAGAGGTGAGTGAATTTCAGGGAAAGTTAAGCCAGTGGTTGTGTCGCTTCCATTATGTCCACCAGGTGCAGTTGTCACTTATCCCTGTCTGCCTATGGATACTTGGCTGTGCTGTTTGGTGTCGCTACTGTTCTTGACTTACTACAGGAAGATGGGCTAGCTGTGATCTTTGCTAGACATTTTTTGATTATAACTTAATCTTCACTGTTGGACTCAAGGCAGTGCCTCTTCAAATCTATGTGTCAAAGTAGGAGAGAATAGAAGTACATATGGAGGAGCTGGGGAGAATATCTGTCCTCCAGAGTTAAACTTCTTAAAATGGTCAAGGAAATTGGCAGAGGGCCATATTCAATTTGTGTCTCTTTCTTCCTTGTGAGATTTTGGACAATTTCCCAAAAGTTATTTGTATACCAATTTTCAATGTAAAGACATCTTACTGATGGAATATTTCTTAAATTTTAATTCTTTCTGAATCACAACAGAATCAGACCAGATTTTTTTTGTCCTTTTTGTGAATAATAACATTTATTTACTATTTACTATTAAAATGTTGTCCCTTGTAATTGTAGGCATCATAATCTAGAAAAGAGTTTAATGAAAGTCACGAATCACAAAGAACACAGAGAACACTACAGAATAGTGGGGGATATGAACGAGCTGGGGAGCACAGGTGCTTCCACAGATTTGGAGGGTTGACTTGGAGTCTCTGTTTTTAAATAAACTACTTTCTGGTTTCTTTTGGTACTATGTTAATATTTGTAAAATTTAAGAGTAAATAACTCAGATCTTTTGCAACCCTAAGTATCTGTATTCCTAGTAATTACACTCACCTTCTAATCATGGTATGTGTATCATCCCAAAGCACAGTTTAGCATTTTATGAGAAAGGAATATTATTCTAAAAGTAAGGAAGTAGCAAAAGATAGAAATTCATCATGGAAACAGAAATGAGAGGCCAAGTTGAAAAAGCCAATTAGCATGTATATGAATAAACATGCAATTTTATTATTATTAAGTTTATTCATGCAATTTAGATACATACTTATCACATTCATAAGCGGGAACTTGCATCTGTATAGGTTATATCTTAGATCCTTTTTATCCCCATTGTACTACCCTTCCTGCAACCATTCTTTCCCTGCTTATTTTCAAAGCTTTCTTTGCATTTCCTTCTTCTCTTCTCATGTTTCTCTTTACCCTTTCTTCATTTCTCCCTCTTCTATCACTAGTTTCCTATTCTTAACAATTTCTTGCTATTTCACAATATTTGTTGTATCCTTTGGTTTCTATGTACACTTTCAGTTTCTCACATTAGAGAGACAAGGTAATATTTACAGAAATGTATCTGATTCATTTCACTTAAAAGTATGGTCTCAAGTTCCGTCTATTTAGCTTTAAATGCTTCAAGTTTACCTTTCTTTAATGCTGAGTAATACTTCACTATATAAAAAAAACACACATACATCTTTTAGACCATTCATCGTTTGATGTTCATTTGGATTATATCTAAGATATAGCTATTACAATCTATGCTGCTAGGGCCAACTAGATAGCTCAGTGGACTAAGCGCTTGCTTAGGCAAGCACAGGGGCCGGGGTTCATCCTTGGCACCATATACTGTGCCGTCCTTCACCCCGGGTGTGCTGAGTGGGTGATGGAGTCCGGGTGTTGTGGGGCATGCCTGTAGTACCAGCACTAGGAAGGCTGAATACAGGAGAACCACTATGAATCTGATCTATGTAGTGAGACCCTGTAGGCCCTGTAGACCTTGTAGTAAATGCAAAGATATATCGGTGTGCATATATTGCTGTGGTATGATGCTTTTGATTCTTTTAGGAAGAAAACAAGAATGGAAATAGCTAGGTCAAATGGAACCTCTAGTTTTAGTTTCTGAGAAATCTTCACACTGATTTCTATAGTGGTCGTACAAGTCTACACTCCCATCAACACTAAAGAAGGTTTATTTTCTCCCACAGACATACTAGCAAGTTTAATTCATTAATTTCTTGATAATAGTCACTCTTTCTGGAGTGGGATAAAATCTCAGCATTGTTCTAATTTGCATCTCTTGAATGATCAGTGTAGTTGAACATTATTTCATATATTTATTTGCCCTTTTACTTCTTTATCTGAGATGTTTCTGTTCATTTCACATGTCAGACAATGTGAACTTCAAGCCAAGACTGATCAGGAGAGACAAAGGAAATGATTACATACTATTAAAAGAAAATTCAAGAAGAGATAAAAATCACAAACATATGTCCACCAAATACAGGTACATCCAACTATGTAAAACAAATACTAATGAACAAGATACTACAAATAGGCACTAACATAGTTGTAATGGGTATGTTTATCACCCCACTGTCACAAATACATACAGCAACTAGTCAAAAATATCAACAAAGAAATATCACAAATCCATTTTTGAAGAAATGGGCTTAGTAGATGTCTACAGAGTATTCCACCTCAAACATCAGAATATATATTCTTCACTTCACATGGATGGTCTCCAAAACAGGTAACATACTAGTCCATAGAACATGCTAAAGTAAATGCAAAGGAACTGAAATTATCTCACGTGTATTATCTGGTCATCAAACAATGAAATTGGAAATCGATGGCAAAAGAAACTACAAAAATGCTATAGAAACATAGAAATTAAATAACATCCTCTGGAACAAGCAATGGATACAGATGAAATAAAGAAGAAATTAAATAATACCTACAATTAAATGATAGTGCCAATACAAAGTACGAAAACTTGGGATGCAATGAAAGCAGTCCTATTGGAGAAATTTATAGTACAAATCTCATGCCAGAACACAAGATGAGTAAGCAACCTAATGTTGAACTTTAAAGTTCTAGAAAAAGAAGAACAAGTCAAAGGCAAAGCTCATACAAAGGAAGCAATTATAAAGATTGAGCAGAAATTAATGCAATTGAGACTTAAGAAAACCATACCAAATAAATAAAAACTTATTTCTTGAAAGGTTAAATAAAATTGACAAATCCTTTACTAATCTTACCAAAAAAAATGCTTCCTTGCATGTGCAAAATCTTTTTAATAAGATGAGGCCTCAGGTATTAATTCTTTGAAGTATTTCCTGAAAATTTCAAATTCATGTATCAGGAGTGAAAAGGGTAAAATTACAATGGATTCTATAGAAATGCAGAAGATACTCAATACTGACTTAACTATAATGAGATGGAAAACAAAGAATAAGTAAACAAATTACTAGATACATATGAATTATGAAAGCTTAATAAAGAAGATATGAAAATCTAAATAATCAAATATTAGTCAATATAAATTGACTAATTGTAAATGCAATTAAAAATTTACCAACAAAGAAAACTCAGGTTCTGAAGAATTCACAGCTGTACTCTTTTAGAATATTTTGCTGAGTTTACACACCTATAATATTCAACAACGGAACTTAAAAAAAAAATTGGGGTAACTATGAATGTCCATTTTGTATCTGTGTATTCAAAGTGGTTGGGATAGATATATACTTGCATTCTCTTAATGAATAGAATGATTTTTTCTAATGGTGTTTGTAAGTAGGATCACAAGTCTGCATCTTGTACAGCAATTAACCACTAAGAAGAATATATGCAGTGTATTATTTGTTGAAACTGTACTTTCGATTTGATTTGAAACTGTCTCATTGCTATATGTTTATCAATAAAACTTTGAAAAGAAAAAAAATTTAGAGAAGATCCAAATCTATTACTCCTATAATCAAACTGAAAAGGAAGAAACACTCCCAAACTGATTCTTGGAAGTACTGCCCTGAAACCAAAAACAGAAAAATCCTACCAAGAGATCTACAGGCCAATCTCCCTAAGGAACATAGATGCAAAATCCTCAATAAGATACTAACAAACAATGCAGCAAATCATCAAGAAGATTATACACCATAATCAAATAAAATAGATCTCAGGGATGCAGGGATTGAACAACATTTAAATCAATAAATGTAAAAAAACTACCAATAGATCCAAAGACAAAATTCATACAATAATGGGTACAGAAAAAGCATTAGACAAAGTCCAATACCCATTCATGATGAAAAAAAAACCTACAGAAAATCAGAACTGAGAGTCTTTATCTCAATCTGATAAAAGCCTTCTATGACAAATCATCAGCCAATATCATCTAAATGGTCAAAACACAAAATACTTTACTTTAAAATACTGAATAAAGTGAGGATATCCACTATCACAACTTCCATGCAATAGTTCTGAAAACATTAGCCAGAAAATTGGACAAGACAAAAAACAGGACTACGGATAGGAAAGAAGTTAAATTATTATTACTTGCAGATTATATGATACTCTACATATATACCCCAAAAACTCCAGCAAAGGAAAAAGACTTGTAGATTTAATAACAAAATTCTGTTGCATAGCTTGGTACAAAGTCAACATTCAAAAATAAATAGCATTACTGTACAAAAATAGCAAATACATTGAAAGGGAAATTAGGGAAACCACATATTTCAAAATGGCACCAAGAAGAATCAATCTAACAAAGAAACTTAAAGATCTCTACATTGAAAGCTACAGTGCTCTATAAAAGGCAATCAATGAAGATAACAGAAAATAGAAAGATATCTCTTGCTCTTGGGTAAGAAGAACCAATATAGTGGAAATGTCCATACTCCTAAAATTGTTATAGAGATTTAATACAATCCCAATCAAAATGTCATTACCATATTCACAGAACTAAAGAAAATATTCCAAAAATTCATGTGGAACTAGAAGAGACCTAAAATAGAAAAACAAAAACAAAAACAAAAACAAAATTCTGGGAAACAAGGACAAGGCAAGAAGCATTACGATTCCTAACTTGAAATTATACTGCAGAGCTACTGTGACAAAAACAGCATACTACTGGCTTAAAAATTTGGCATTTTCAACATGGCGGAGCTGATGGTTGAGGTTTGTGGCTCCAGTAGGGCTTATCTACAAGGGTTTTATCAAAAATGTTCATGAAGACTCCCTCAGAGTTGTTTTTGAAAACAATTGGCAAACAGAAATTGCCAAGTTCCATTTGATGAAGTTAGTTTACCACCACCACCTAATATGAAAAAAGAAATTAGTGGAGATGAAGTAGAGGTATATTTAAGAGCAAATGACCAAGAACCTTGTGGATGGTGGTTGGCTAAGGGGCAGATGATGAAATGAGAATTTTATGTCATTGAATATGCTGCTTGTGATGCCACTTACATTGAAATAGTCACATTTGAGTGACTTTTGCCTGTCAATCAAAATAAAAATGTCAAAAAATACCTTCTTTAACTGCACAGTGAACGTTCCTGAGGATTTAGAGAGGCATGGGCTAATGACAATGCACATAAAGACTTTAAGAAAGCAGTGGGAGCATGCAGAATATTTTACCACCCAGAAACCAAACAGCTAATTATACTGTCTGCTAGTGAAGCAACCGTGCAGTCAGTAAATATTTTAAGTGACATGCATTTGTGAAGCATTCCGACAAAGTTGATGCTTATGTCCAGAAATGAAGAGGCTACTAAGCATTTAGAATGCACAAAACAACTTGCAGCATCTTTTCATGAAAAATTTGTTGTGAGAGAAGATTTAATGGTCCTGGCAATAAGAACACATGGTAGTAATGTATGACAAGTTAGAAAGGTTCCTAGAGTTATCTCCATTGAGCTAGATGAAGATACTGGAACATTTAGAATTTATGGAGAGAGTGCTGATGCTGAGGCTAGAGGTTTCTTGGAATTTGTAGAGTATTTTATTCAAGTTCCTAGTAATCTTGGTAAAGTGATTGGAAAAAATGGCAAAGTCATTCAAGAAATAGTGGACAAGGGCCAGCAAAATATCTCAGCGGATTAAAGTGCCTGATTAGGCAGATGCAGGGGCCTGGAGTTCGATCCCCAGTCCTGCCATGCTGGCTCCACCCCTGGGGCACACGAGAGGGCGATTGAGATTGGGAGTAGTGGGGTGTGCCTGTAATCACAGCACTTGAGTGGCTGTAAACAGGAGAATCACTATGAGTCCAATCCAATCTAGTAGTGAAATACTGAACACTCTGTAGATCCTTCTCTAAAATACAGAAAGGAAAAAAAAGAGAGAAATAGTAGACAAATTGGGTGTTGTTCAGGTAAGAATCGAAGGAGACCATGAAAAGAAGCTACCTAGAGAAGATGGGATGGTTTCATTTGTATTTGTTGGCACTAAAGAAAGCATTAGAAATGTGCAAATCCTTTTCAAATCTCTCTAAAGGAAGTGGAACAGCTAAGAATGGAATGCCTACAGACTGATGACCAGCCATGACAGATTAGTATGGGTTTCAGACCTTCTTCCACCAGAGAGCCTGAAAAATAGAAAGGATATGCGACCGATGAAAGTACCATCTTTTCTGTACAAGGTTCTAGGTCTTATAGTGGAAGAAGCAAAGGTCATTTGGGCCTTGATTACACCTCCAGTCATGGTACAAATTCTGAGCTATCTAATCTCTAAAACTGAATCTGAACATAAGGGTGAGCCGAGTGATTGGTCCTTGGCAGGAGAAGATGATCGGGAAAGCCGGCATCAGCGTGACAGCAGGAGACAACCAGAAGGAGGAAGCAGAAGCGTTTCAGGAGGTCGAGGTAGAACTGGACCACGTGGTGGCAAATCCTCCATCAGTTCTGTGCTCAAAGATCCAGACAGCAATCCATACAGCATTCGTGATAATATAGAAGCAGATCAGACTGCAAACACTGATGCCAGCGAATCCCATCACAGTACTAACCGTCGTAGGTGGTCCCATACGGGAAGGACTGATGAAGATGCTGTTCTGATGGATGGAATGACGGAATCTAATAGGACTTCAGTTAATGAAAATGGGCTAGTCACAGTTGCAGATTATATTTCTAGAACGGAGTCTCAGAGGAGACAAAGAAACCTCCCAGGAGAAACTTTGGCTAAAAACAAAGAAATGGTAAAAGATGTGATTGAAGGGCATGGTTCTTTTATTTTTAATTTATAAAAAAAGATTTAATTTCACAATTTAATAAAAAAAGACAAAAGCTTCTATTTTGACTGACACAGAGTATAAAATCACCCAGGGGCTAATGGTAGGATACTGGGGGGAGCAGAGGTGAAACAAGATTGGCCATGGCTTACTCCTTGTGGAAGCTATGTTACAGAGATTACACTATTCTCACAACTCTTACATACTGTTTAAATGTTTCAATGTTTTCTTAACTATGGAGGTAAATTTAAGTGATGAGTCATCTTCCTTTTTTGCAGTAGAAGCCACATGTATTGATATTTATACATTATACTGCACTGTGTGCTTGACAGATCCTTAAGTAAAGGCAATAAATGGCCCAATGAGTGCTTCGGGAGATGAAATTCCTAAGCTACAGCGTACTCCAGCAGAAGGAAAGAGTACTACTTTCAAAGAAGAAAGCACCCAAAAAGCAGCAGTCCTGAATGGTGTTTCATAAACTGAAGAAGTTCTAGTTTACATTACATTTCCAATAGTGCTTGTACAGGCTTGCCAAAGATAGAATATGGATCGCCAGTCTTTACATCGCACTTTCAGCTCCTCCCTTTGGAATTCAGAAAGGGGAGGGATCCTGAAGAAATCATATGTAAACATACTTTGACACCTACTGTGTTATAAAATATATCATCAGATGTGCCTTGAGAATAGTATATGTAACATTAAAAAAAGTTGCTGCCTATAGGAAAATGCTATTCTATTTTCCAAATATGGTGGAATGGGGGTAGGTGGGGTGAGATCCCTAACATAATATTCTTTATGAAAGCATTAACTGCTTTTGTTACATTTTTAATAATATGAACCACTTCTTCACCTGAGGAAAATTGAAATGAAATGCAGTCTAAATGTATTTTGAGCAGCATCATAATTTCTTCATTAGTTAAGTCTGGAAACTGGTCTGTCTTGTTGTGTTTTTTAAGTGCTCTATGGAGGGGAAAATCTGCAGACCACATTTGTTACTCACATCTGCAGCTACACTGAGTGATTTTGGCAGTGACTATTCTACAGGCTTTGTTTGGTTTATTAAAGTGTGAAGTATTTAAAAATCAAACATGGCTTTCATTAAAACACTAAGCTGAAGTCAAGTCCATTCAGACAAAATAACCTGAAACTACTGACAAGATCAAATTCCAGAAGTTTTATTGTACATAAACTACATGTTAGTCATTAATATAGTATCTTTCCCATTTTTTTCCTTTTTAAAAAAATTATTTTGATTGTTTGATGTGCAATATGTTTTTATTTGCGGGTAGTAAATAAACTTTGATCTTCCCCCCCAAAAATATTAACAAACAACAACAAAAACAGACTGAGAATTAATGAAACAGATTAGAAGATGCAGAAACAACTTCAAACAACTTCAAACACACTCAACCACCTTTGACAAGGGATCATACACCCTCACTGGAAGGAAAGATAACCTCTTTAATAAAATGATGCTGAAAAAACTGGATTTCCATATGCTAAAGACTAAAACTAGACCCATATCTCTCACCCTGCACTAAACTAAAATCAGAATGGAGCACAGATATAAATATTAAAACAGAAACACTAAATTTGTTGGAAGAGCAAATAGATAGGATTCTTGAAGACGTAAGTGTAGGCAAAAACGTCATGAACAAAACCCTGAATGCACAAGAAATACTATAATGCATCAGTAACTGGGACATCATCTATTTAAAAACATCTTGCATGGCAAAAGCAACAGAGTGAAGAGACAACCCACAGGGTGGGAAAATGATGTGCCAATTGTTCCACAAAGGACTAATATGTAGAACACACAAAATATTGAAAAAAATTACACCCTTGAATTTAAAGATACAGCATGATTTTTAAAAAATATTATTTTAATTGTACAGCTTTATGGGGTATGGTGTGATAATTCAAAATGTGTATGCCACGAGTACTACCCATTCAGGGTAGTTATCCTTTCTGTCCCTGATCATGCTTGTGATATCTCACTGCTGACCCCTGATTACCCAGTTTGATTAAATTTCCATAGCTACTGAGTCACACACCTGTGATTTGAGTCTCTCTCACAGTCTGTGCTATTTACATTGATGGCTCAGTGATTTACCACACATCAGCAGTTCCTGGACCACTTGCTAAGACAACTTCCTGGGAGAATCTCCTCCAGAAAGTCTTACACAGTGGGTATGGATTGGGATCCAAGACCTCGCCTTTCTATCACATTTTCAGTTATTGCTGATGCTGCTGACCACTGACAACAATTTGAACACCGTTATGTAAATTGACCATTTGGGAAGGATATAAGGACTATTATCACATAGTCCTGTAGCTAAATGATTCTCCAAACAATTTACATCAGAAGTTGTAATCTGAGGATGTTAGATATGCTTAAAATTAATTTAATATTTTAACCCATATGCCAATATCATAAAGCTAGAGCTCTAAGATAAATTCTTTTTTCTTTCCAGGAAAAAATGAAAACATCTGACATAGAAAAATCAATTGAAGCTGAGTAAGCTCCTTATTCTAGAAGGCATATAAACCTCCTGGCATTTGAAATATTTATACTGCATGCCTTGTTCAATTAATAATAATATGGTAGCTGATATTTCTTGATATATTGAAGCAGGCACAGAGGCCGGGGGTTTGATCCCCAGGCCTGTCATCCTGGCCGGGGGTTTGATCCCTGGGCCTGTCATCCTGGCCCTGCCCTTGGGGCACACTGAGATGGCAATTGAGACTGGGCATGGTGGCGCACACCTATAATCCCAGATCTTGGTAGGCTGTAAACAGGTGGATCGCTATGAGTCCAATCCAATCTCTAGTTGAGACCCTGAACACCTTGTAGACCCTTCCTTAAAATTAAAAAAAAGCAAAATAATTAAGCTCCATATAAGCCAGTTTTGATATTTGGAGTAATTTACCTGTATTCAACCCTTAAACATCTATGAGAAGTGTACTAGTCTACACAAGTTAGGCCAATGGAACAAATACAGTAAATAATCTGTCATGGCCCAGAAATGATACAATAGTTGATTCCCAAGCTCATATTTATAAGATATGAATGTATGAGTTATATTACCATACAACTGACAAAATCAGTACAAACTGGGCACTTTACAAACATTAACCCATTTTATGTTCATGTCAACATTATAAGGAAGTATAAATATTTCCATTGTACACAAGCAGAAACTAAAGCAGAAAGAAATTAAGTTAACTTGGCCAAGTTCATCTGAGTGAGTAGATCAAGTGGATGTGTGAAGGATGGGTGGGTGCTGACTCTGGGGCACATGCTCTAAATTTCATCTTCCGGGGGGCCAGGGAGATGGCTCAGTGGAATAAGCGCTTCCCTGGCAAGTGCAAGGGCCTGAGTTCAATCCCTGGTTCCACCAAAAAAGAAAAAAAAAGGCAAAAAAAGTATATAAAAAATAAATTTCATCTTCTGTTACTGTTCTACTTTATTTGGCCATTTTTATCTTCAGGTTTTTTTTTTTTTTTTTTTTCCAGTACCAAAAAAAAAAATGTAAACCTCCCCCTCTCACTAAGCAATGCTTTTTTTTTTTTTTTTTTTTTTTGGTGGGGATACAGGGTCTCGCGATGTGGCTCAGATTCTTAGTGATCCTCCTGTCTCAGCCTCCCCAGCACTGGGATTACAGGCATGAGCCACCATACTTCATTTTGGGGCTGATGCAACTCACCTGTGTTCTGGGGCTGTGTGTACATGGCATGCCATACCGGGGATCAAACCTGGGTCCTTGTGCTTTTCAGGCAGGAACACAGACTGCCAAGCCATCTCTTCAGTCCTATGCTTAGATTTCTTATCTAGACATCTTATAGACAAGAAACCTGAGCACTTCATTTGCAAATTCTTCTATAAAATTAGAGATCAAGTTAGCGGCAAATGTCACATCAATTCTCATGAGTTCTGTGTCCAACAATAATGCCTAGTGGGATTTTCTGTTTACTATTAATGTAATACAAACAACAAATGAACTACATAAATATCAATGAAATTCCACTCATTGTTTTTATCTGAACGTGTTCACAGAGGTCACCAGGTATTCTCCCTCTTTGCATAATAGAGGAATTCATTGGGAGTTTTTTTAAAAAAACAACATATCATTCAGCTTCTATCATAGACCAACTAAGTCATGTGGGCTTTGAGGGAGGCAGGACCCATCGCTTTTAACAATACAAGATTATTTTTATTGCAGGCAGAACTGAAGGGATACCGAGTGAAACCGGGCTAGACAGATTTGATGCCATCCTGGTAATTAGACATTGATGTTACCTGCTTGTAGAGGTCCTATGCATTCTTGAAAAGACATTTGGTTCTATATTCAATGTCAATTGCATCTGTATAACTAAATGCAGTAATTGCTTGTTACTGATGTGTGTCCATGAATAATTGAAAAGTCTTGCATAGCTCTTGCTCCCAATTAACTTCTGTGACTGAATGTAGCAGGCGCCTCCTTTATGAAATAAACAGACTTAATTGGTTTCATGGTGCAGGCTTTTTTTTTTGTCATTAATTTCCATGTTTATTACTCATGCCCCTTGTCTGCATGTGATCTGACACTCTTTCTGCTGTTTAGACGTGATTGACTTGTGTGTAGCAGCATCGCAAACCACCTTCCTCCTCCTGACAACTATGATTGGCCACTGCCACTTCAATAAGGGTTACAGTAGGAGTTTTTTCACATGCAAATTCAACTGGACAAAAGCTTCCATGTTCTATGCTAAATTTTACAGAGATGCAGAAGTAAAATAATAAGCATTAAGTAAGCAATACTTTGGCATTACACATTACCTCAAATAAGCATTGAAAGAGTACTTTCTTCTTCCTGTACAGTATTTCGC
This sequence comes from Octodon degus, assembly GCF_000260255.1. NCBI lineage: Eukaryota > Metazoa > Chordata > Mammalia > Rodentia > Octodontidae > Octodon > Octodon degus. The sequence continues at coordinate 3,941,770 of NW_004524735.1, read as the reverse complement.
AGACTTTTTCACAGCTGTCTATTTTGAGACCGGCCCTTCTTTTGAGAGTTCGGGCTCTGTAAGCACAGCAACACTGTCTGTCATCTTCGTTATCACGTGCCTAAGACTTGGAATATTTTAGATCTTAAATAAACATTTTTAAAAAAAATTTATAAATAAGTAATTAAAGGAATCTGAGTTAAACATTAAAGAAGAGAAGGAAAAATAAAACATGATTTCTATCATTGAAGAACTAATAAAATATGAAATAAGAACATGCTCAAAAGATATCGTTTAATGTGATGTGGTCTATAATAAAGGCAGTTATAAAGAAGTTAAGAATTCTTTTGTACTAGAAATCTATAGATAAAATTTTACTTCAGGTTAGAAATAGACAGGAATGTTAAAATATTTTGAATGTTCTCTATTTTATAAGACCATATAAATAAATTATATAATGCTGCAACAAAGTTTTATTTTATTTATTTATATTTTTATGAATTTAGTACAGGGGATACAATGTCTACAGGATCTCACTACATGATTGGACATCTAGTGATCCTCCTGTTTTCAGCCTCCCAAGTGCTGGCATTACAGCTGTGTGCCACCACAGCCAGTCTCAATAGGCTTCTCAGAAAGCCCCAAGGGCAGGGCCTGCACAGCACACCGGGGATCGAACCTCAGCCACTGTGCTCTGAATAAACAGGTGCGGTAGTCTGGTGAGCTTTCAAGTTGGCCCTAATTCTGCAATAAAATTTTAAAAGTGACTGTTTTGGTTACTTTTCTTATTGAGATGAAATGTCTGATACCCAAAGTTAAAGAAGGAATATTTAATACAGGGAAAAAAGAAAAGTAGTAAGATCACAGCACTTCAGATAGAATGATGAGTTTAAATCTTGTGCTTTAACTTAACAAACAATTTAATTCTGAGTAAGGCATTTAATCTTAAGACTTTTTTTTCTTGCATAAAAGGCTGACAATGCACATTTACAACAGAACTATTCATAAGATCTGCATGAAAGAATGTAATTTTTATACAGTATGCACACTATCTCAAGATTTTAGGACTTAACCCTCTTACTAGGAGCATCCTCCCTTATTAAAAGTTATTGAAATATATAATAAAACTACCAAATATTGAAAGCACATGTTCTCCTGCCTGTAAGCCCACTGAGTGAGTGAGAACTTCTGCAATGCTCTTGGGACCCCCAGATCCAACCCAAGCCCAGACCCAGCTAGTGTGTGGCAGAGCTTCTGTGCTCTTCTGTGCACCCTGGCCCAGGAGCACAACAGAGGGGTAACACAGGTTCACTCTTGTGCCAGAGGGACACAACAGGTTCACTTCCAAGGGCTACAGCAGGAAGGAGCTGAACACAACAGCTAGACCCAGGCCAGGTATAACTGGATAAACTCAAACTTAATTTCAGAATTAAGAAACCTGAATTTCAGAAGGTGCTAAGGTTATAACTGCAGCAAACCTCTATGCCAAAGTTCAGAGGTCAGTGCTATATGAAATGACAGACAAGGAGAAAAATTCAATCTCAAGTGTCAAGGCCACCAAGAACAAGTTCAGAGGACAATAGCTCAGCTGAAATGAATGAATTAACAGCATTGGAAGTAAAGAAACAACAGCAGAAATGTGTAGAGGAACTCAGACTAGAATTAATTCCGGAAGTAAGAAGGAAATCTCTGAATTCATAGCATGTGAAGTAAAGAATCAAATACAGAAACATATGGGGGAAACCCAATGCTCACCCAGAACAAGTGCAGAGATCACTAGCTCAGCTGAAATGTATGAATTAGAAGTGTAACAAGCAAAGGAACAACAGCAGAAAGGTAGAGAGGAACTCAGAGCAGAATTAATTTCTGAAATTAAAAAAAAATCTCTGAATTCAAAGCATCTGAAATAAAGAATTGAATATAGAAACATATGGAGGAAATCCTATCTGAAAAAAAAACACTGCAGTAAAAGAATTAATAAATGCCTCTAAAGAAGACATTGATAAAAAATAGAGTAGATTAGAAAAATGATGCGTTCCTTGAATGAGCAATACAGAAATGAAATAGATCAAATGAAGTAGAGTCAAAGAAATATAGAGGAACTAAAAATCTCAATCACAAGCCCGCAAAACCATTTGAGTGAAAGTGAAGACAGAGTTTCAGATCTTGAAGATGCTGGTGCAGCTAGTGAAACGGTAAGAAAAGGTCTCTTAAAAACAACTAGTATGTAGAAAAAAATCCATCACCTGCAAGACGATGTAAAGATGATGATATAAAAAGAATATGGGCAGAAGTAATAGCAGAAAACTTCCCAAATAAGAGGAAACAATCTGACATTCAGGTAACTGAAGCATATAGAATGCCAAATAACTTCAACCCAGTTAAAAGCACAACAAAACATATAATAGTCAAGATCCTAGAAATCCAGCACAAGAATAACATACTGCAAGTCACTAGAGAAAAGATGCAGATCACATGCAAAGGAAAATCCATCAGAATGATGGCCGACTTCTCTTCACAAAGAATGAAGGCAAGAAAAGCATGGAGCAGAGTATTTCAAGTGCTTTATGAAAACAAATTCTAGCCCAGACTACTATACCCTGAAAAACTCTCTTTCAAGTTTGATGGAGAAGTGAAATACTTTCATGACAAAGAACAACTAAAGAATTTCATGATGACAAAGCCAACCATACACCGACTACTAAAAATGTTCTAGAGAGAGACCAAAATGATCAGAACTCCACCAATGAGAACATAAGGAACCCACTAAGTAGGGCAAACAATTACACACAGGACAAAAAGGAGTAAATAACAGCAGGTAAATAACATGTCAATCATAAAGCAATACATCTCAATTATAACCATCAATGTAAATGGAATTAATTCACCAATTAAGAGAAATAGTTTCGCACAGTGGA